>NC_057419.1:121240271-121611437 GCF_019320065.1 Cervus canadensis
CATCAGAGAGAAGAACATAATCTTACATTTCCCAAAGCATGTTCCATTGAAAATATTTTATATGGGAGATAAGGATGGACATAAGCAGGAGAGTATTTCCATATCAGACAAAATTTAGAAAAAAATATGGGTTAAAATATTTCTGCACTGAGTTTCCAAGTTCCTTTACTGAGTACATCTTACAACAACATGATTATGTACGCCAGGCCTCCCTGTCCATCACCAGCTCCTGGAGTTTACCCAAACTCATGTCCATTGAGTTGGTGATGCCATCCAACCATCTCATCCTCTGGCGTCCCCTTCTCCTCCTGCCCTCAATCTTTCCCAGCATCAGGGTCTTTTCAAATGACTCAGCTCTTCGCATCAGGTGGCCAAAGTATTGGAGTTTCAGCTTCAGCATCAGTCCTTCCAATGAACACCCAGGACTGATCTCCTTCAGGATGGACTGGGTGGATCTCCTTGCAGTCCAAGGGACTCTCCAGAGTCTTCTCCAACACCACAGTTCAAAAGCATCAATTCTTTGGTGCTCAGCCCTCTTTATAGTCCAACTCTCACATCCATACATGACTACTGGAAAAACCACAGCCTTTACTAGATGGACTTTTGTTGGCAAAGTAATGTCTCTGCTTTTTATGTGCTGTCTACGTTGGTCATAACTTTCCTTCCAAGGAGTAAGCATCTTTTAATTTCATGGCTGCAATTACCATCTGCAGTGATTTTGGAGCCCCCCCCCCAAATAAAGTCAGCCACTGTTCCCACTGTTTCCCCATCTATTTGCTATGACGTAAAGGGACCAAATGTCATGATCTTAGTTTTCTGAATGTTGAGATTTAAGCCAACATTTTTACTCTCCTCTTTCACTTTTGTCATGAGGCTCTTTAGCTCTTCTTTACCTTCTGCCATAAGGGTGGTGTCATCTGCATATCTGAGGTTATTGATATTTCTCCTGGCAATCTCGATTCTAGCTTGTGCTTCATTCAGCCCAGCGTTTCTCATGAAGTACTGTGCATATAAGTTAAATAAGCAGGGTGATCATATAGCCTTGATGTACTCCTTTTCCTGTTTGGAACCAGTTCCATGTCCAGTTCTAACTGTTGCTTCCTGACCTGCATATAGGTTTCTCAAGAGGCAGGTCAGGTGGTCTGGTATTGCCATCTCAGAATTTTCCACAGTTTATTGTGATCCACACAGTCAAAGGCTTTGGCATAGTCAATGAAACAGAAATAAATGTTTTTCTGGAACTCTCTTGCTTTTTCGATGATCCAGTGGACGTTGGCAATTTGATCTCTGGTTCCTCTGCCTTTTCTAAAACCAGCTTGAACAACTGGAAGTTCACAATTCATGTATTGCTGAAGCCTGGCTTGGAGAATTTTGAGCATTACTTTGCTAGCATGTGAGATGAGTGCAATTGTGTGGTAGTTTGAGCATTCTTTGGCATTGCCTTTCTTTGGGATTGGAATGAAAACCGACCTTTTCCAGTCCTGTGGCCACTGCTGAGTTTTCCAAATTTGCTGGCATATTGAGTGCAACACTTCCACAGCATCATCTTTTAGGATTTGAAATAGCTTAACTGGAATTCCATCACCTCCACTAGCTTTGTTTGCAGTGATGCTTCCTGAGGCCCACTTGACTTCATATTCCAGGATATATGACTCTAGGTGAGTAATCACACCATCATGATTATCTGGGTCATGAAGATCTTTTTTGTACAGTTCTTCTGTGTATTCTTGCCACCTCTTCTTAATATCTTCTGCTTCTGTTAGGTCCATACCATTTCTGTCTTTTATTGAGCCCATCTTTGCATGAAATGTTCTCTTGGTATCTTTAATTTTCTTGAAGAGATCTCTAGTCTTTCCCAATCTATTGTTTTCCTCTCTTTCTTTGCACTGATCACTGAGGAAGGCTTTCTTATCTCTTCTTGCTTTTTTTTGTTTAGTTTGTGGTTAAACTTATTTAACTAGAGAATATCCTGTGCATGGGTGTGTGATGTTGTGGGATAGTGTTCTCAGAAACATATTTTAGGAGAGTATGATGACAAACTAAAATTCAGAATAGGGATAAGACTCTTCAGCACTTTCAGACACCTTCATGGAAGATTTAAGATTAGCATCCTGGATTGCTGATTTTCTGGTCAATAGTATTTCAGTCACATCAGTTACTTTAACAAGCTAAATAAAATACTGTTCCTACTCAAATACAAAGTTTTAATTATACATATTTGATGGTAATAATGGAATTTTAGGGAGTGTTTGTACATAAAAAGTAAAAACTTTAAAAACAGGAAGAGAGAAGCATATTGAAAAGGATATAGACTTGAAGTCATACATAACTGGGTGACTATACTTATATCAGACAAGATACAGTTTCAGTTAAAAACAATAACAAGAGAGCTTCCCACTCAAGATGGTGGAGTATAAGTAGGTGCACTCATCTCCTCCTGTGACAGCACCAAAGTTGCAGCTAGCTGTTCCACAACCATCAAGAGGAGGATGCTGGAACCCACCAGAAAAAGATACCCCACAACCAAAGACAAAGAAGCCTCAGCAAGATGGTAGGGAGCAATCAACATAAAATAAAATCCCATACCTGCCAGGTTGGTGACCCACAGACTGGAGAACAATAATACCAAAGAAGTTCTCACACTACTGTGAAGGTTCTGAACCCCATATCAGGCTTCCCATCTTGGGGATCTGATAAAGGGACTGGGAATCTCCAGGGAATCTGGCCTTGAGGGCCAGCCGGATTTGATTATAAGACTTCCAGAGGACTGAGGGAAACAGAGAGTCTAAACTTTGAGGGCACAAGCAAAATTTGGTGAGCACCAAGATCCAGAGGAGAGGTCTTGGACTGAATAAAACTACCCACAACCAAAACTACCTATTAGTTTTGGAGGGCCTCCTGTGGAAGCGTGGGTTGGCAGGGGCTTACAACAGGGAGGGGGGCACTGGAAGGGTCCCTTTGGTGTAAACCCTCTTGGAGTTCACCATTAACCCTACCATAGACCCCAGGGCTGGGTCACCTCAGGCCAAACAACTACCAGGGAGGGAGTGCAACCCCACCCATCAGCAGATAATTGGACTAAAGGTTTACTGATCAAGGCCCTGCCCACCAGAGCAAGACCCAGTTTTTCCCATTGCCATTCCCTCCCATCAAGAAACTTACACAAGCCTCTTAGCCTCAGACATCAAAAGGCAGACAGAAGAAGCAAGAAGAAGCATAGTTTCACAGTAGCTAAAACAAAAACCATATTACAGAAAGTTAATCATGATGAAAAATCAGAAAGTTATGTATTAGGTAAAGGGACAAGATAAAATCCAAGAAAAATAACTAAATGAAGTGGAGCTAGGCAAGAATTCAGAATAATGATTGTGAAGATGATCCAGGATCTCAAGAAAAAACATGGAGGCAAAGATTGAGAAGATGCAAGAAATGTTTACCAAAGACCTAGAAGAACTAAAGAACAAACAAACAGAGATTAATAACACACTAGAAGCAATCCACAGCAGAATAACTGAGGCAGAAGAATGGATAAATGACCTGGAAGACAGAATGGTGGAAATAACTGCCACAAAACAGAATATAGACAAAAGAATGAAAAGAAATGAAGATAGCCTATGAGGGCTCTGGGACAACATTAAATGCACCAATATTCACATTTTAGGGGTCACAGAAGGAGAAGAGAGAGAGAAAAGACTTAAGTATCAGTACTCATTATTATTATATTATATGCTCTACTAGTTTCTGGGTACAGAAATGAATATTGTATGGCATCTGCCTTCATTAAAAATAATGCCAAGTTGGAGACCTTAGGGTAGACACTTTGCACATTTTAAGTTTAACTGAGTGTTTTAGTCAGTTTGGGCTGTTGTAACAAATTTCCAGAGACTGGGAGACTAAAACAACAAACATTTATTCCTCACAATTCTGGAGGCTGGAAGTTCAAGATTTAGGTGCCAACATGATCAGGTTTTTGGTGAATGCATCTTCTTGGATTACAGAGGGCTTATTTTTGTGTTCTCACATGGTGAAAAGAGAGTTAGCTAGTTATTTGGTGTCTTCTGGTAAAGACACTAATTACATTCCCAAGGGATCCACCCTCTCATCTTAGTTACTTGCCAAAGGTGCTTAGGGTTTCAATATATATATTTTGGAGGAACACAAACATTCAGTCCATTGCAGTGCTTGTGAGACAATCAAAGAGAAATGTCAACTATATCTAAATCTTAAGGGAATTGATCAAGGGAAGTAGAGATTTATCAGTCACCACAAAATTAGTATATAAAACAGCAGAAAAGAGAAGATGCACTGAAGAAGAGCATGTAGAATAAGGAGATGAAAAAGCACTTGATCTTGGAAAATGTCAATATTTGTGGGTCAAGCAGGCAGGATAGGGATGTACTATGATTCTTTATTTTTGTTGTTTGTTGTTGTTCAGTCACGAAGTCGTGTCTGACTCTTTGTGACCCCATGGACTGCACAGCATGCCAGGCTATCGTGTCCTTCACAATCTCCCAGAGTTTGCTCAAACTGATGTACATTGAGTTGGTGATGCCATCTAACCATCTCATTCTCTGTTGCCCTCTTCCTGCCGTCAATCTGTCCCAGCATCAGGGTCTTTTCCATGAGTTGGCTCTTCCCATCATGTTGTCAAAGTATTGGAGCTTCAGCTTCAGCATCAGTCCTTCCAATGAATATTCAGAGTTGAATTCCTTTAGGATTGACTGATTTCATCTCCCTGCAACCCAGGGGACTCTCAAGAGTTTTCTCCAGCATCACAAATCAAAAGAATCAATTCTTCGGCACTCAGTCTTCTTTATGGTCCAACACTCACATCCATATGTGATACTGGAAAAACCACAGCTTTGACTATATGGACCTCTGTTGGCAAAGTGATGACTCTGCTTTCTAATGATTTTATTTTTTAATGATTTATAATGATTCTTTATAAAAAATACAATTAAAAAAAACCCTGTAAGCATAAAAGGGTTAATCTGAAAAAGTAAGTACATAACTACATATAATGTAGTATTTATACCAAAGGTCTCATAAAGGTAAATCCTAAAGTAAGATTAGCTTTAAAAGAGACCAATTAATACCACTAGATCCCTGGGGCCCATGTTGCATCTATATCCAATGAATAAGACCTATTGTTACAGTCAAGGAGGCTGAAAAATTAAAACAAAATCTTAAGTCCATTAAATTGTGACATTTATAAGACTCAGATAAATAAGTAAAGAATGTTTTCAATGGATCTTAAGAGTGTGTAACTTTAAGACCTTCAATCATTTGTGAAACTATTTTAAGTTTCTGTTACAAAGAAAGACAAAATTCTTATTAAATTACCACCCTAGACATAATCTTATTCTTTTTGAATCAACTTAGCCTCCCAGGAATCAGTTTTCTGGCTATAAATAAGATTTTTATGCATTTATATTTGGTATATATTTTTGATAGATTCATAAATTCATAGTATATTATCCATTCTGAATCCTTGTGCATACATTCCAATTATTAGTAAAGCTTCAAGTGCTGTTAAATATTTTAGAGTACTTTAAATTGGATTATCAGATGAACACAAGGACATTTTTGTGAATATATGTTAAATTATTTGGTGGAATTAGCATTTAAAACATTATTAGAATACATGTTAATGTCCTTGGATATTTATCAAAGAATAAGCTACTTTCAGCTCCTCAAGTATTTGGTATGTTCAAATTCCATATTAAATATTGAGTATTCCTCACTCTCATAATTATCTACCTTGATTTATACTCTGTCTACAGAAAATATTCTAGGAAATAATACTAGAAGTCATTTTAATGTTCCAGAACTAATAAGATCCTTGTTTTAAAGATCTATTTTAAAACTGATCTACACTTGGAGCTATTCGTTCAGAGACACTCATATAGAGCCTCATAGTTAAGAGGAATTATGCTTGTTGCCAGGGATCTCCATTCATGGGAAAAATGGGTTATAGGCATTATTTGTTTCTTCTTGCATTTTTCCCCCCATTTTTTAATATATAATCAAAATCAATGAGATATTTTGGATGATTTGCATTTTCACAGTGGTATACCTGAATCTATGATGCCCCAGACCTATATTAGAGAGCCCTAGTTTAGAGTCTTTAGAATATAACGTCACATAATTTAATTAAAATCCAGGGAATTGCTTTATTGCTAAATCACCTTAATTTTATTGCTCTCTTTCTCGAGTTTGTTACATTGTTTACCAAATAATGCAATAAAGCAATGGAAGTTCATTACTGTGTCCTATAAATAATAGAATAAAATGTTAAATACAGCAATAAAAATGATCAATAGAAAAATAATTTAATTACAAATGCCAGTATATTTTAACTATTTAGGCAATATGCTTTTGAAAAGCAAGCAGCTTTCCTAAAGAAAGCTGTACTTGGGGGCAATTTGCATACTAAAATTTGAGGCATATACTTTGGAAGAAAAACGTATGAAATACATAATGAAATTTATTTTTGATTTGAACATTAACAGCATTGCTCCATGAATAAAAATGACTAAATGATTCTAATTATTCATTTATTTTCCCCACTTTTGGCCTATTAAATAATGGGAGTACATGTGAAGTCGCTCAGTTGTGTCCGACTTTTGCATCCCCATGGACTGTAGTCTACCAGGCTCCTCTGTCCATGGGATTTTCCAGGCAATAGTACTGGAGTGGGTTGCCATTTCCTTCTCCAGGGGATCTTCCCGACCCAGGGATCGAACCCCGGTCTCCCACATTGTAGACAGACGCTTTACCGTCTGAGCCATGCGGGAAGTCTATGAGAGTACATGTAATGCATTTAAAATACTAAAACTCTAAATAGGTGGACCAGTTTTGTAATATGCAATAGATACTAAAACTATAATACCAGAAATAATTTGAATCTGCTAATTAATAATATATAAATTTGGACAAAACAGAGCTGAGATTAATCTGCCCACTGATACATTGCATTAAAGTGTATCTATACTTCATACCTACATCTATATACACATACATATATCTATATATACAGTAGTATATGTCATATACATAGCATTATATATTACAGAATATATTAGTATATAGCATATAGTAGAGTACTACTATATACAATAATTACTGTTGTTCAGTCCCCAAGTTGTGTTTGACTCTTTGCAACCCCATAGACTACAGCATGCCAGGCTTTCCTGTCCCGTACCATCTCCTGGAGTTTGGGCTTCCCTGGTGACTCAGATGGTAAAGAATCCACCTGTAATGCAGGAAACCTGTGTTTGATCCCTGGGTCGAGAAGATCCCCTGGAGAAGGGCATGACAACCCACACAAGTATTCTTTCCTGGAGAATTCCAATTCTGACAGAGGAGCCTGGTGGGCTATAGTCTATGGTGTCATGAAGAGTCAGACACAACTTGGCAAATAACATTTTCACTTTTCATAGTACTACTATATATTATAATATAGAGTACTATATATAAAACATATAAACACATATTACATGTATGCTTTGTTATCTTCTTGAAGGGTATTTTGTTAAACGTTTGAATTTAGAAGAGGCATGGAACAGTTGTTAGGGTGGAGAGGGCAGACACCAACATCTTTATCAAAAGATACTGAATCATCCTTCAAGAGATTTAAAAAAAAAAAGTATACATATAAACTTGAAAAGAAATGTAAGAAGTGCAAATACTGTTTCAACCATTTTGAGATTTTTTAACTCTGGGAACAGTAACTCAACAAGACAACAGTCCTATTTTTTAGTTCCATATGGTAGGATGAATCTTTTTAGCCCAGAAATAAAGAATATGCTAAACAAAAATGTTTTAATTTTATCTCTTGGTTAAAGAAAATTCTACTAAGAAAATATGTGTTGTATATGCATAGATCAAATTATACACACACACATGCACACACACATACATACACACATATACACACACACACATGTATATGCATATGATCAATGGATTGAAGCCTTCTCTCTTTCTCCCTATTTCTCTTTCTCTCTCTTCTTTCTTTCAGGTTTTCCACTATTTATTCAACAGCAATATGCAACACTAGTTGTTCAGTTCTTACTGAAACTTAGAAACAGTGACCTGAAATAGGTAAGGTTTATTTACAATTGTCTTTGTAGAATGCAGGATTGGATAGGCCCCGGCACAGCCATTTGTTTTTAGTTCTTCCTACTACATTCTCTACAACAGAAGCTAATGTTTATGTATTGAATCTACAGGCAAAAGGCCCTTTTACCAGTTGAGGAAAAAACAGAACCACTTCATCAAAGGAAGTGTATTTTCAAGTGAAGGGTATACACACTGAAGAGTATTTATATCTTGAAATATTTAGGAAGCATTTTGATTCCATCTGCTGCTGGAAAATCCTGAAAACTTTTTGTCCATGGAACATTTTTAGAATCTCTTGTCGTTTTGAGACAAAATATTTCAACATCCATGTGTAGAAAGTCAGCCACATCACTTTGATCTACTTGTTTCTATTTTATATCTCTGTCTACAAAGATGTATCTTGTTACCAGATTAAAATATGATATATGACAGTAAAGTGAAATGACTTCTCCAAAAGTTATCTTATAGTTAGATTTGAAGCCAAACTCACAGTTTCTGATATCTAAGAATCTTAATGTTGAGTGCTCTCCTTTCTATAGCATACTGTTCTTATTCCTTATCACTAATTCATCCTCTTTAATAACAAAGCCATTTTTTAAAAAATAGCATTTGAAAAAATGAAGAAACCTCCATTATATATTGAATTAAATTTGGATGCTATAAGAGATATTAATCTCTATATAAGTAATATATAATTTATTTTCAATGTTTCCAGCATCAGATGAATAATCAACAATAATGACTAACTTTACACACAAAGCTTTGCACCAATGTTCTACAGGTAGGATATTAAAAGTAAAAATGATAAGATTGGTGACCCCATGAATCTTGTAATCTAAGGAGATTTAGCATGCATGCAAATGTTCCTGTATATTATAGCATAAAAAGGAAAACATAATCAAGTGCAAAGTATTATAAGAATACCCAAATTTTATCTATCTCTTACATTTAACTAATGCCATGTTTTAGAAACTATGATAGTGACTGGGGATACAATAGTGAACAAATTGTATATAGTACTTACAACTGAAGATTTTACAGTTCTGAAAAGAACAACAACAAAAAAAGAAATCTTCACAAAAGAGTGTGATGGGAAGGAATGCACAATATTCTGTGAGAGCACTAGCACAGGTAGCCAATATTTGGGGGGAGTTGAAGAGGCTTTCCACAGAATAAATAGCATATATATAAACTTTACCACACATAGGTTGATTGTTTTCAGTCAAAACATCAATTTAAAAAACTACACACAAAGTTCTGAAGGCTAGAGAGGAACAGATGGAAATATGGCTGCAGAGAAGAGTAGATGGAAGGTATCTGGGGATGACTTTAGAGAGAAAGGAAGCTAACTGAAGTGCTTAAGTGCTTAAATATTAACAGACCTTTTGGTTTGAATCTTGAATCCAAAACAAACTAAATGTATACTAGCAACATTCATTGGATCATAGAAAAAGCAAGAGAGTTCCAGCAAAACATCTACTTCTGCCTTATTGACTACGGTAAAGCCTTTGATTGTGTAGATCACAATAAACTGTGGAAAATTCTGAAAGAGATGGGAATACCATACCACCTTACCTGACTCCTGAGAAATCTCTATGCAGGTCAAGAAGCAACAGTTAGAACTGGACATGGAACAACAGACTGGTTCCAAATTGGGAAAGGAGTCCATCAAGGCTGTATATTGTCACCCTGCTTATTTAACTTCAATGCGGAGTACATCATGCAAAATGCCAGGCTGGATGAAGCACAAGCTGGAATCAAGATTGCCAGGAGAAATACCAGTAACCTCAGATATGCAGATGACACCACCCTTAGGGCAGAAGGTGAAGAAGAACTAAAGAGCCTCTTGATGGAAGTGAAAAAGGAGAGTGAAAAAGCTGCCTTAAAGCTCAACATTCAGAAAACTACAATCACGGCATCTGATCCCATCACTTCATCGCAATTAGATGGGGAAACAGTGAGAGAATTTATTTTGAGGGGCTCCAAAATCACTGCAGATGGTGACTGCTGCAATAAAATGAAAAGACCCTTGCTCCTTGGAAGAAAAGCTATGACAGACCTAGACAGCATATTAAAAATCAGAGACATTACTTTGCTGACAAAGGTCCATCTAGTCAAAGCTATGGTTTTTCCAGTAGTCATGTATGGATATGAGGATTGGACTATTAAAAAAAAACTGAGCACCGAAGAACTGATGATTTTGAACTGTGGTGTTTGAGATGACTCTTGAGAGTCCCTTGGACTGCAAAAAGATCAAACCAGTCAATCCTAAAGGAAATCAGTCCTGAATATTCATTGGAAGGACAGATGCTGAAGCTGAAACTCCAATACTTTGGCCACCTGATGCGAAGAACTGACTCATTTGAAAAGACCCTAATGCTGGGAAAGATTGAAGGCAGGAAGAGAAGGGGATGACAGAGAATGAGATGGTTGGATGGCATCACTGACTCAATGGACATGAGTTTGAGCAAGCTCTGGGAGTTGTTGATGGACTGTGAAGCCTGATGTGCTGCAGTCCATGGGGTCGCTAGAGTTGGACACAACTGAGCTACTGAACTGAACTGAACTATCTGTTTTTATCAGTAATGTGTAAACAGTTTTATCTACTGTATAGTTCTGATGAGAGAACTTAAAAGCGTATTGGATTCAAAGGAGTAGGCACATAGTAAGCGATCAATAAAAGATAGTGATTTTTAAAGGGTTTCTCATCTCCATCACTGGGATTGTGACCTACCATATGCCAAAAGAAATCAAGGTAATTTTCCTTTTAGCTTCTTTATAATATCTTTGGTTGATGATCATTGCTGATCATCGCATTTAGAGCACACTTTTTTGTCATATGTGTTATATTGGCGATCATTTCCATTGATTTATTTCAGGAAATATTAGGTCTTATAGGTACCAAATATTTATGTCTAAACTGCATATTTGACCCTTAAAGAGAGTTGACAGTGTATATGCTGCATTTTTTCTATGATCTGCCAGTTTTATAAAACCCTCCTATAATCTTCTAAATGATTTTGGTATGTCTTGGTAAATAATACACAGCTATTGCCTAGGTGTGAATTTTTCTGATGATACTGCAGAGAAAAAAAGGAAATAATTTGTCTTAAAATACTCTGAGAAATTATAGTTCCCTTAAAACTCTACCATCAATAAACTCCTCATCCTTCTTATTGTATGTATCAATATCAATAATAATAAGGGTTCTATCATTGAGATTTTGCCAGTGCTGCTTGTAATCAATATTGAGACTGAGACCCATCCAAAGGCTAGAAAAATTAACTAATTACTAATTATTTGCTGAATTCCTGAAAGACATTAAGCATATATCCAGTGAAGACAAAAAAGGAGTTAAAGTGTTTCATCTTGGATCAGCCTAATCATTTATCTTTAAACAGTCTGTCTCAGACTGAAGCATAAAAAACTTAGAAGAATCTTTGATAGTTTTCATTCATGATAATAGAAGGAAGGCAGTGGGCATCACTCGGGTTGAGACAAGAGTTAACACCAAAGACAACGTCAAAGAGAAAGACTGCACAATCCCATATAAGTAAAATCTCACCACCATAGGTGACAGAGTTTTAAGGGAGGATTGCTATTGACTGAGCTTTCCTGGTGGCTCAGACAGTAAATAATCTGCCTGCAAATGCAGGAGACCTGGATTTGATCCCTGGCCTGGAGATCCCCTGGAGAAGGAAATGGCTACCCACTCCAGTATTTTTGCCTGGACAATTCCAAGGACAGAGGAGCCTGGTGGGATACAGTTCATGGGGTTGAAAAGAGTCGGACACAAATGAGCAACTAACACTATCTTTCTACTGACTAGTAGTTATCTTTCCTTTCACCTAGAAATGAAATGTTGACTTCTAAAAATATTCAAAGGGCACTGATGATCTTACAAGTCAGCAAGCAAATTGCTATCCTGAGGGATATCTTTCTCTTGATATAAACATCAGGGATGAAAAATAATGTCTTCAAATGGTTAAGTTTAAATAAAAATAATATGTACGGTGGATAAGAAAATAGACTTTCAAATTAGTCTTGGGTTTAATCTGAGATTTCCCAGTTTACTAGCCTACTTTCTTCAGCTGTAAACTGTGAATAATAGAGTCACTTGCTTCTTAGAATAGTTTTGTACACTAAATAAGATCATAAATGCAAGGTACTTATCAGAGTGTATGAGAAATAATATATAATAGACATTCTTTTTATTACTTTAAAAAAGAATGACTTTGAACAAATAGCTAAATAGACTAATGCCATTATCTGGGTCAGTGCATAGCTGTTCAGTCAATCTGGCTCAGGCAGAATAAGCTTATGGGCCAACGATCAGCAAGTGGCACCTCTAGTTTCAGGGAAAACATTTCCACCCACCAGGACACTTCAGTGTCAGTATTCTAGGGGGAATCCTAACCCATACTAGATCTGGGAATTCAGCTAGACTGATTCTGTTTTCATCATGTGTGGACTGAGTAAGAACTCAGAGCACTAGAGGGATATGTGATATTTATACGTTGACAACTGAATATTAGAATTCCGATGGTCCAGAACTCTTACTAATGATAAGAAAGGTAGCCAATAGTGAGTCACAGGCCTGCTGGAAGAAAAGCTAGATGACAGGCTGGTCAAATGGGAAAATTACACAAATATAGCACCATAGTTTAGAGTATGAATTTGGAGTTACTTGGGGGTCCTTCCTAACCCCCAAACCATCCCTTACTGGTTTAAAATTGTAACTGTCCATTATTAGCTGTATGACTACAGGCACACCACTCAAGCTTATCTATAAAATGGAGAAGTTCATTGAAGCCACTGCACAGGTTTCTGGGGAAGATTACAATGAGACTCCATGTGAAAAAATGTTCTTGTGCCTGGCACATATTAAGTACACAATAAATGTTATTATTGAAACACATACACAGACATACATGCACACATGGGTAAATCTAACTTCATAGTTGGTATAGAAAAACATAAATAAATAAAGCTACCCAGAGCCCTCCCCATTTGTTTCTTGAGGAGAGAGCAGCAGGAAATAGAAGTAAAAAGTGGAAAGAGAGAGAAGAAAAGGTTATAAAATTCAAAATGCTGGGAAGAAAGTGTGGTTGGCTCTTAGTAGTAGGGAGAGAATACGAAACTAATAAAAGAACCCAGGTGTTATATCCCATTCTATTCAGAAAACCATCTCCTCTGTGCTTGATTCACCTGCTCCCTGCTCAGCTCAAACTTTGGTAACTCATGGAGAACAGCTAGCAGATGGTCCAGGCTGACCTCCAAAAGTCATGAATTCATAAAGCTACATGGAGAAATTGAAATGCAACAAAACTCTAAATAGGATTCTTTTAAGAACTAGCTGTTGAAATGGCTCAATGTTCACATCGCTGTCTCCTGCTAAGATTTCTACTGAACTCTGAATAATGGAAATTTAGAACCCCCAGATGTGTTTATTGATAACAATGAAAAAAAGACTCAGTTGGTTAACTCTGTAAGGCAAAGAAGAATATCAAGAAATGGTTTTTATTTTCTATGTCTATGCAGCATTTCAAATCGTTATTTCATTCCTGTTTGTATAACAACGTTAATACAGACAAGACCATCCAATTCAAAAGATGTCAGCAATTAACACGACTCCAGTTTCCAGCAAAACACAAAGTCAACATGTGCATGACTGACTAAATCAATTTTATTTAGACAACTAGGCATGTTTATCAAGTGAGTTAATCAGTCACACTGTGTTTCAATTTTTTTTTTTATTTCTACACAAGAGAGCCCTTCTAGGATGCAGCAAAAGACATTCATCAAAGTTAGGAAAAGACAAAAACGAGGGCAAAAATGAATGGCTCCAAATGATGCACAGAGGGAATTTTGCTTCACTTCTGAATTTATCTCAATGTTAAAATCAAGTTCATTAATATATTCCTGAATCAAATTATTATATATGTATTGAGCACAAAATTGCCATGTACTTAGCATCCAGTCCTCCAAAAGTTATCCATCTTGTTGAGGAAAAAATAGAGATAAGAACAGATACATAAGCATCAGAATGTTTAGCATTGTTTTTAAATATTATGTACGAAATGAAAAATGAGGTTATAAGTTTGAATTGTAATGATTGAAGATTTTTTAGAGAAGATGTTAAACTGGGTTTGGGGGGTAAAATTGCATTCCTTCATTCAATAAAATAATTTTCAGTTAAAATTTAACATGGTGTTTACAATGCCAGAAACATCACCAGGGTGCTGAAGATCCTTACCAAAACCATCTTAAATTATAGAGTTTATGGAAAACTGGCTCTTGTGTTGCCACTGACACAAATGTCTTAGAGACTATTCATAATTTTATTATGAAAATTTGTCACTTTTTTGCAGTCTTTACTTGAAATCTCTGCAGGTTTTGACAATGATGCTTTTTACTATTCTTTTTGAAATTTTCTTCTCCTTTGGCTTTTAACACAATACACTCTAAGTTTTCCATCTATTATTGGTAGTTTATCAATTATTCAGGTATCAACACTCTTCTCTAATTTCACTACACATATTCTATTGGTCATCCTATCTATTCCAGCTGCATGACACTTAAAGGGAGAGATGTTATTAGTTTTGTTCACTGCTAAATCCCCAGATCAGTGACAGACAGAGTATGGACTCATTAACTATTTGTCGAATGTATTGATAAAAAAGCTTCAAGTAACATCTGCACTGATTACTTCCAAATATAATTTTCCAACCTCTTCTTTACTGAACTCAAGGCCTATATCCCAAACTGCCTAATGTAACTTCTTCAACAAATATTGAGTGTTTATTGTGATAAAGCAATGTTCTGGACTATAGTGATACAATGAATAAGAGAAAAGTACCCTTTTTTAAATGGAATTTACATATTAAGCATAAGACTTTTCTTAATAATGAGGAACACAGATGCAAAAGAAAAGGTCTAAATTTTGGTTCTGATTGAGATTATTTGGGGAGACACGAACTATTGTGAAGAAGTATGCTCTTAAACTTTAAATTCCTCATTTGTAAAATGACTCATGGTGTTTTAAGGATGAAATGAGATAATATAAGAATACAACTAGACTTTTCAAGACTCAATGGTCATTAACAATTATTGGCAATTTAAAAACATTTTTTAATTGGTAAAATAGTTCAAGAATAAATGCAACACATTTTTAATATATTTTTATTTTTATTTGGAGGATAATTGCTTTACAATGTTCTATCGAATTCTTCCATACAATAACATGAATCAGCCTTAAGTATATATATGTCCCTTCCCTCCTGAGTCTCCCTCCTACCCTCACCCTATCCCACCCCTCTAGGTTGTTACAGAGCACCAGGTTGAGCTCCCTGTGTTATACTTCCCACTAGCTATCTATTTTGTATACGATCAGTATCATTTTTCCAGGTTCCATATGTATATGTTAATATACAATATTTGTTTTTCTGATTTACCTCACTCTGTATAACAGGCTCCAGGTTTATCCTCATTACATCTACCTCACTACACCATCTCACTGCACCATCTCACTCCACCTCACTCCACCACCTCACTACAACTGACTCAGATTCATTACTTTTTATGGTGGAGTAATATTTCACTGTATATATGTACCACAACTTCTTAATGCATTAATCTGTTGATGGACATCTAGGTTGCTCCATGTCCTAATTACTGTAAATAGTGCTGCAATGAATACTGGGGTACATGTATCTTTTTGAATTATGGTTTTCTCAGGGTAGTTGCCCAGTAGTGGGATTGCTGGGTCATATGGTAGTGCTACTCCCAGTTTTTTAAAGGAATCTCCATACTGTTGTCCATAGTGGCTGTATCAATTTACATTCCCACCAACAGTGCAAGAGAGTTCTCTTTTTACCACATCCTTTCCAGCATTTACTGTTTGTGGATTTTTTTGATGATGGACATTCTGACTGGTGTGAGGTGATACCTCACTTTAGTTGTGATTTAATGCAACACATTTTTATAACTTGTCTTTATTCTATTCCCTATATATTATGAGATTATTTTCATTCTCTTTTAGTACAACTCTTCCATTAAGTCAAAAAACATTTCATTTATATACCAGACACTGTCCTGTGTGCTTCGGCAGTTAAAGGCAAGTAAGGTTTCATCCTTCCTCTGAAGAAAACTGGATTCTGGTAGAGGTTGGAGACAAACTATAGATGCCCTTTTCTTTCAGATTCTTTTTCCTGTATCGTATATATAGAACCATTTCTTTAATCAGTCCTTTGATTCTGACTGAGCATCTCAATGTTCTAGGCATTGTGCTCTGTACTCAAGTTATAGAACTAGACAAAAATAGATCAACATCTGCTCTTCTAAAACTCACATTATAATGAAAAACCTACTAAAATATGTTAGACAGTAGTGCAGAAAAATACATCCAGGTAAGAATTAGATCATTTTTTTTCTCCAATTTGTCCTTGAATTCAAAACACAGAGTTGATCTGTATATTCCACACCAGCTCTTCCATTTCCATTTTCCTTTGGGGGACTATTTTCACTTTGGGGGACTGCTTCTCCAAAAACATCACATATGAGCTCTCCCACTGAGCCTCCAAGGTTTTCTGGGGGTTAAAGTTTATCAAATGGATGCCTGGATAGATTAGATAGATGGACAGTTGAACAAATTAGTTAAATAAATGGATAGACAGGTAGATAGAAGATGATGATAGAATGCATGCAATAATCACTATAACAAAGGAGTGGCTGCCCAAATATCTGGAGTAATAGAAATAAAACTAAAATTAAACAAATGGGGCTTAAACTCAAAAGCTTTTGCACAGCAAAGGAAAGCATAAACAAAACCAAAAGGCAGAATTTGCAAATCATGCAACTGACAAGCGATTAATCCCTCAAATTTACAAATAGCTTATGCAGCTCAATATCAAATAAAAAATACCACCAAAAAAAAGCAATCAAAAAAGGGGAAGAAGACTTAAATAGACATTACCCCAAAGAATATATACAGGTGGCCAACAGGCACATGAAAAGATGTTCAACATGCCTAATTATTAGAGAAATGCAAATTAAAACTACAATGAGATAGCACCTCACACCAGTCAGAATAATCATCATCAAAAAGTGTACCAAAAAAAAAAAAAAAATTCTGGAGAGGGTATGGAGAAAACGGTTAGTGGGAATGTAAATTGGTACAGCCACTATGGAGAACATGGTGGCATTTCCTTAAAAAACTAAAAACAAAACTACCATATGATCCAGCAGCCCCATTCCTGGGCATATATCCGGGAAAGCTGTACTTGGAAAAGATATATGCTGCGTTCATAGCAGCACTATTTACAATAGTCAGGACATGGAAGCAACCTGAATGAACACTGACAGAGGAATGAAAAAAAAAGATGTGGTACACATATCCAGTGGAATATTAGTTATAAAAATGATGAAATAATGCCATTTGCAGCAACACAGATGAAACTATTCACACTTAGTGATAAGTCAGACAGAGAAAGACAAATATCATATGATGTCACTTACATATGGAATAAAAATGGTACAATGAACTTATTTACAAAACAGAAATAGAGACAGAGATGTAGAAAACAATCTTATAGTTACAAGGAGGAGGGAGGAGAGATAAAGTGAGAGAGGGATTGACGTGTTACACACTACTATATATAGAAATAGATAATAAGGACCTACTGTATAGCACAGGGAACTTTACTCAATACACTGTAATGACCTGTATGGGAGAAGAATCTAATAAAGAGTGGATATATGTATATATATCACCGATTCACTTTGCCATACAGCAGAAAGTAACACAACACTGTAAAGCAGCAACTATGTGTGCGGATTAAGTCACCTCAGTCATGTCTGACGCTTTGTGACCCTATGGACCATAGCCTGCCAGGCTCCTCTGTCCATGGGATTCTCCAGGCAAGAATACTGGAGTGGGTTGCCATGTCTTCCTCCAGGTGATCTTCCAGACTGAGGGACAGAACTCGTGTCTCTTATGTCTCTTGCATTGGCAGGTGGGTTCTTTACCGCTAGTGCCAATTGGGTCTATACTCATTTAAAAACAAAACAAAACAAAACAAAATATGATTCAAAAGGATACATCTGCTCTACCTCAATGTTCACTGCAGCACTGTTTACAAGAGCCAATATATGGAATCAACCTAAATGTTCATCAACAGATGAATGGATAAAGAAGATGTGGTACATATATATAATGGAATACTACTCAGCTGTTAAAAAGAATGAAATAATGCCATTTGCAGCAACATGGATGGACCTGATAAGTATCATACTAAGTGAAGTAAGTCAGAGAGACACAAATATTGCTTATATGTGGAATCTAAAAAAAGATATGTATGAATTTATTTACAAAACAGAAACAGGATCAAGGTATAGAAAATAAACTTACGGTCACCAAAGAAGAAAGGTGGGGGGAGGGATAAATTGGGAGTTGGGATTGATGCATACACACTACTAAAAACAGATAACCAACAAAGATCTACTATATAGCAAAGGGAACTCTGCTCAATATTCTGTAATAACCTAAATGGGAAGAGAATTTGAACGAAAATAAATAGATGTATACGTATAACTGAATTACTTTGCTGCACACATGAAACTAAACATTATAACTAAACTATACTATAATATAAAATAAGAATTAAAAAAACAAATATAAAGAAAAACACCATGATTTACTTATCAAAAAAGAAAAATAGGCTGTGTGGGCCATTCTGTCATTGCTGAAACTACTCTATTTTGCTGTAGACTGTAAGCAGTAATAAATAATAGGTAAACTGACAAATGTGGCTGTGTCTGTTCTTGACCACTTAGCCACCAGAGAAGCCCATTACACCTATAGTCTTCCCTATTGTTCTAATGTATCTCCTTGCACAGTTAAAAGAACTGCACTCTTAACCTAGCAAAGTTATAGGATGATGACCTTCTCGTAATCCTTGGAGAATTCTACTTAAGAAGGGCAAAGTGAATAAAGTTGATATGTATGTGTGTGTCTATGAAAGTTTATCAGTCATGGCCAACTCTTTGCTATCCCATGGACTAGAGCCCACCAGGCTCCTCTGTCCATGGAATTCTCCAGGAAAGTATACTGGAGTGGGTGGCTTTTCCCTTCTCCAGGGGATCTTCCCAACCCAGGGGTTAAATCCAGGTCTATTGTACTGCAGACAAATTCTTTACCATCTGAGCCATGAGGGAAGTATGTATAAAAATATATAAACAGACCCACACAGCCTAATTTTTGCTAAGTAATATGCAGTATTTTTGTCTGTTTTTAATTTTTATTTTATACTGGATTATAGTTGATAGTCCTGGAGAAGGAAATGGCAACCAACTCCAGTATTCTTGCCAGTAGAATTCCATGGGCAGAGGAGCCTGGCAGGCTATAGTCCATGGGGTCACAAAGAGTCAGACACATCACTCATAGTTGATTTACAATGTTCAGTTCAGTTCAGTTCAGTTCAATCGCTCAGTCGTGTCCGACTCTTTGTGACCCCATGAACCACAGCACGTCAGGCCTCCCTGTCCATCACCAACTCCCAGAGTCCACCCAAACCCATGCCCATTGAGTCGGTGATGCCATGCAACCATCTCATCCTCTGGCGTCCCCTTCTCCTCCCGCCCTCAACCTTTCCCAGCATCTTTTCAAATGAGTCAGCTCTTCGCATCAGGTGGCCAAAGTATTGGAGTTTCAGCTTCAACATCAGTCCTTCCAATGAACACCCAGGACTGATCTCCTTTAGGATGGACTGGTTGGATCTCCTTGCAGTCCAAGGACTCTCAAGAGTCTCTTTCCAACACCACAGTTCAAAAACATCAATTCTCAGTGGCTCAGCTTTCTTTATAGTCCAACTTTCATATCCATACATGACCACTGGAAAAACCATAGCCTTGACTAGAGGATCTTTGTGGCAAAGAGCCTTTTAATTGCTGTCTAGTGTTGGTCATAACTTTCCTTCCAAGGAGTAAGCATCTTTTAATTTCATGGCTGAAAAAAAATTGTAGAATAGAAATTAAGTATCTTATTACAGTCATACACACACACACATACACACAGATTTACAATGTGTGTGTGTGTGTATATATATGTTGTGTGTGTGTGTATATATATATATATATATATATATATATATATATATATATATATATATATGACTGCAATAAGATACTTAATTTCTATTCTACAATTTTTTTAGGTAATTTCACTTTTGTGAAATTAAACTCTTCCAAAAGAGAAAGAAAATAAATATAGCTCTTGAATGGGATGCAGAAAAACTTTTAAGGAAAGAAGTCATCTTGAAATGAAGAAAGAAAAAGCCATAACGTTTTTATTAGCAGAAACAAGCCTACTAATAATTACCTCAGATAATGGCTATTCTAATGAATGGAAGAAAACTGCCTAGATTTTTTTTTTAATTTTCAGATTTATTGCAACAGATAAGCACTAACAATGATCAGATAAGCATGTATCAGCCAAGCTTTGCATGAAAATGTCTTTTATGTTTAATATAGGGGAAAAGTAACACAATTCTGGAGTATTGCGAACCACCTAGAGATGTTAGGTATAATTATTTCTGTGCTTTTTCTTCTATAAAAATGTGCAGTCTTGTTTCAAAAATAACACTGGAGATTTTAAAAGTTGCACCAGAAATGGATTAATTTAATTGCCATTCATGGAGATCTTACTAAATATAATTTTCCTATAATATATGCAGCATGAGGGCAAGAATTAGATCTTTTTGTTCACTATTTCCCCTGAGGTTAGAACGATTCCTGGCAAATGGTAGGTACCTGATAAGTACTTATAAAGTGGAATAAGGAAGGAAGAAAAGAGGGAAGAGAGGGGGGAAGGGAAGTATGATATACTGTGGAGTTAATATAACTTCCAATCCATATCTTATATATGCAAAGTGTTTATTCCTCTGTAGTTCTTTGTCAGGTCAATAGTGGATAAGGCCTTATGTTTTCTGGCTGATTATAAAACTATGCATGTGTTCTTGCTAAATTGCTTCAGTTGTGTCCAATTCTTTGGGACCCTAGGGACTGTAGCCTGCCAGGCTCCTCTGTCCATGGGATTCTCCAGGCAAGAATACTGGAGTGGGTTACCATGCCCTCCTCCAGGGGATCTTGCTGACCCAGGTTTTGAACCCGCATCTCCTATGTCTCCTGCATTGGCAGATGGGTTCTTTACCACTTATGCCATCTGGGAAGCCCCTGTAAAACTATAAATAGCCACAATAAGAAGGTTCTCAAACAATCAGAACTTAAAAAAAAACTCATTATAGATTTCAATCACTTGAATTTACTGAGGCTGCTTTTAGAAAAGGTTTATTTTTATGTCATTTTCTTTTGATAAAATTTTCTCTCTTTAAGAATGTAAGCATAAGCATGTTTTACAAATGTATAAATGACATCATCACTCTAATAGTGACATAAAACATTTATCTCACATCAGAATAACCTGTAAACCATTTTGTAGTAAATTCTCATGTATTGCCTCCCATTCTTGAAAACCACTGACAGCTTACTGCCTCTGTAATTTTGCCTTTTCCAAAATGTCATATCTAAGAAATCTTTGTAAAACATCAACTCACAAAGATTTTCTTCTATGTTTTCTTCTGCAATCCTTTATCAGTTAACAGAAAAATAGGGCCTCCAATTTTTTTGTCTGTCTGCAATACCATTATTACTAACAGGACTATAAAGCATTTATAATTTTTAATAATGTATTATGTATAAGAAGCTCTGATATTTACTTGGGCCCTTTTTGAATCCTTTTATATTTTCAGCTTATATGAAATCAATATTAAATGTGCATTAAATATTACATTTAATATTTGTTAAATTGTACTTAATAAAATTTATATTACACATTAACGATTATTTATGTAAAATTTAAGGAGAATTAATAGACTTATAAAGTTCATGAGAAGAGAGGCAATCATTCTGTTTTATTCCTCTTGACAATATTCAGAGCAAATTTAAGGCAATTATCAATTAGGATAAGCTAGAATATTTTGAGGTCACAAGCAGTCCTTGATGGTTCCTTTGGAACTCAATTTTCTTTAAAACTGATTAGGTTTTTTACATATTTGATTCCAGTCAGGTACACGTGCTACTGTCTACACCCAGAATTATTTTCTTGTTACTTTCTTTAGATTTGCTCTATTTCTTCACTATCTTGTTCTCATGTATCTGTCAACATAATTGCAGAGACTTTGGGGCCAATTAGGCTGTGGTGGAAAAGCCTAATATTTCTTTTCCCCTGAACCATCTTGTCAACTGGAGGAATTTATTGGATGCTAGAAGGTCTTATAGGTCTTCATAAAACTGTTCAGCTTCTTCAACATTATTGGTTGGGGCATAGACTTGGATTACCGTAATATTGAATGTTTTGCCTTGGAAACAAACAGAGATCATTCTGTTATTTTTGAGATTGCATCCAAGTACTGCATTTTGGCCTCTTTTGTTGACTATGATGGCTACTCCATTTCTTCTAAGGGATTCTTGCCCACAGTAGTAGATATAACTGTCATCTGAGTTAAATTCACCCATTCTAATCCATTTTAGTTCACTGATTCCTAAAATGCCATGTTCATTCTTGCCATCTCCTGTTTGACCACTTCCAATTTGCCTTGATTCATGGACCTAACATTCCAGATTCCTATGCAATATTGCTCTTTACAGCATCGGACTTTACTTCCATCACCAGTCACATCCACAACTCGGTGTTGTTTTTGCTTTGGCTCCATCTCTTCATTCTTTCTGGAGTTATTTATCTACTGATATTCAGTAGCATATTGGGCACCTACCCACCTGGAGAGTTCATCTTTCAGCGTCCTATCTTTTTGCCTTTTCATACTGTTCATGGGATTCTCAAGTTTAGAATACTGAAGTGGTTTGCCATTCCCTTCTCTAGTGGACCACATTTTGTCAGAACTTTCCAACATGACCTGTCCATCTCAGGTGGCCCTACATGGCATGGCTCATAGTTTCATTGAGTTAGACAAGTCTGTAGTCCTTGTGATTAGATTGGTTAGTTTTCCCTGAGTGTGGTTTTCAGACTGTCTTCCCTCCCTTGGGGAAAGATAAGAGGCTTATGGAAGCTTCCTGATGAGATAGACTGACTGAGGGGAAAACTGGGTCTTGTTCTGATGGGCGGGGCCATGCTGAGTAAATCTTTAATCCAATTTTGTGTTGATGGGTTGAGCTGTGTTCCCTCCCTGTTATTTACCTGGGGCCAAACTATAGTGGCTCCTATAGACTTCCCTGGTGGCTCAGATGGCAAAACATCTGTCTACAATGTTGGAGACCCGGGTTCGATCCCTGGGTCAGGAAGATCCCCTGGAGAAGGAAATGGCAATCCACTCCAGTACTATTGCCTGGAAAATCCCATGGACAGAGGAACCTGGTAGACTACAGTCTGTGGGGTTGCAAAAGTCGGACTGAGCGACTTCGTGGAGGTAATGAAGATAATGGCAACCTACTTCAAAAGGTTCCATGCATGCACTGCTACACTCAGTGCCTGCGATCCTGCAGCAGGCCACTGCTGATCCATGCCTCCACCAGAGACTCCTGGACACTCATGGGCAAGTCTGGGTCAGTCTCTTATGGAGTCACTGCTCCTTTCTCCTGGGTCCTGGTGCACACAAGGCAGGTCAGGTGGTCTGACCCACATAATCATGATGACATGATCACTCACCTAGAGCCAGACATCTTGGAATGTGAAGTCAAGTGGGCCTTAGGAAGCATCACTATGAACAAAGCTAGTGGAAGTGATTGAATTCCAGTGAGCTATTTCAAATCCTAAAAGATGAATCTCTGAAAGTGTTGCATTCAATATGCCAGCAAATTTGGAAAACTCAACAGTGGTCACAGGATAGGAAAATGTCAGTTTTCATTCCAATCCCAAAGAAAGGCAATGCCAAAGAATGCTCAAACTACCACACAATTGCACTCATCTCACAACTAGTAATGCTCAAAATTCACCAAGCCAGGCTTCAATAGTTTATGAACTGTGAACTTCCAGATGTTCAAGCTGGATTTACAAAAGGCAGAGGAAACATAGATCAAACTGCCAACATCTGTTGGATCATCAGAAAAGCAAGAGAGTTCCAGAAAAACATCTACCTCTGCTTTATTGACTATGTCAAATCCTTTGACTGTGTGGATCACAACAACTTGTGGAAAATTCTTAAAGAGATGGGAATACCAGATCACCTGACCTGCCTCTTGAGAAATCTGTAGGCAGGTCAGGAAGCAACAGTTAGAACTGGACATGGAACAACAGACTGGTTCCAAAAATGGAAAGGAGTATGTCACAACTGTATATTGTCACTCTGATATTTAACTTATATGCAGAGTACATCATGAGAAACACTGGGCTGGATGAAGCACAAACTGGAATCAAGATTTCCAGGAGGAATATCAATAACCTCAGATATGCAGATGACACCACCCTATGGCAGAAAGTGAAGAAGAACTAAAGAGCCTCTTGATGAAAGTGAAAGAGGAGAGTGAAAAGGCTGGCTTAAAACTCAACATTCAGAAAACTAAGATGATGGTATCTGGTCCCGTCACTTCATGGCAAAAAGATGGGGAAACAATGGAAACAGTGAGAGACTTTATTTTGGGGGGCTTCAAAATCACTGCCAATGGTGACTGCAGCCATGAGATTAAGACGCTTGCTCCTTGGAAGAAAAGTTATGGCCAACCTGAACAGCATATTAAAAAGCAGAAATATTACTTTGCCAACAAAGGTCTGTCTAGTCAAGACTATGGTTTTTCCAGTAGTCATTTATGGATGTGAGAGTTGGACTATAAAGAAACCTGAGTGCTGAAGAATTGATGCTTTTGAACTGTGTTGTTGAGAGTCCCTTGGACTTCAAGGAGATCCAACCAGTCCATCCTAAAGGAAATCAGTCCTGAATGTTCATTGGAAGGACTGATGCTGAAGCTGAAACTCCAATACTTGAGCCACCAGATGTAAAGAACTGACTCATTTGAAAAGATCCTGATGCTGAGAAAGATTTAAGGCAGGAGAAGGGCACGCCAGAGGATGAGATGGTTGGATGGCATCACCGACTCAACAGACATGATTTTGAGTAAACTCTGGTAGTTTGTGATGGGCAGGGAGGCCTGGCATGCTGCAGTCCATGGGGTCACAAAGAGTCAGACATGATTGAGCAACTGAATCCAACTGAAGTGATTGAATGCTAACTTAATCCATTGAAAGGTTTTAACATTTAACATTAGGTATGACAGCCAGAACTTCAATTTGAATCTAATCACTAGGATGGTTTAAATGGGCCTTTGTAAATTAAATCATTTCTTGATTTCTTTCATTTGTTGTTTGGAGTTGAGAAGCAGTTGCTTGTTCCACCCCAACAAGTCCATGACTTTATGGAAACTTTCAATTCACTTTATTCATACCTGCAAAAATAATCCAATCAGTCCATCCTAAAGGAAATCAGTCCTGAATATTCATTGGAAGGACTGATGCTGAAGCTGAAACTCCAACACTTTGGCCACTGGATGGCGAAGAATTGACTCATTTGGAAAGACCCTGATGCTGGGAAAGTTTGAAGGCAGGAGGAGAAGGGGACGACAGAGGATGAGATGGTTTGCTGTCTTGGCACTGGGGTGTGCCAGGAGCTTCGGACTATGGGAACTGGCCTGGCACTGGGGAAAGCCAAGAGCCTAGATCTGTAGGAGTCTAGATCTGAGGAGCAGGCTGGTACCACTACCAGTCCAGCACCATGAACCCAAGATTTAGGAGGATTCCTACAGATCTTGACTCTTGGCTGTCCCCAGTGCCAGGCCAATTTCCATTTCCAGATGGAAATAGGAAAATGGTGGATAGGAATTTTTAGCTCTCCTCTCCTCACAGATATATCAGTCTGAACAACTATTCATGCACAAAAACATCTTCCCAAAAACTAAGGATTTCATATGAGGGATTACAGAACCTGGGTGGAACACAGAAATAAGAGTAGGAAAAACAGTATGACATTGTCCCTGTCACTCATTCCTGTAGTGGAGAAAAAAAGTTAAACAGGTGACAGATGCAGATTTGAGGAGCAGAGCGGTACCAGTACCAGTCCCGCACCATGAACCCAAGATTTAGGAGGACTCCTACAGATCTAGGCTCTTGGCTGTCCCCAGTGCCAGGCCAGTTCCAATAGTCCCAAGCTCCTGGCACACCCCAGTGCCAAGCCAGCTCCTATGGCCTCAGGATCCCAGTGCACCCCAACCACCAGGCTATCTGCCATAGCTCCAGGCAATAGGAGGGCTCCTGCTGATAGATCCAGCCTCCAGGCCCACCCCAGGGCTAGTTATGACATGGTCTGCTTTCCAAACAGTCATAAGCAGCCATTTTACTGATAGTGTGCCACTGAATAACATTGATCTTCATCTTTCAGCTTCCAGTTTCTTATAGCCTGTTACCTAATTTCTTAAGTCACTGCCACATAGTTTAGTTTGCATATGTATATGAAAGCAACACACATTTATGGTAACAATTTCTTCATCAATCAAGATAAACTAGATTGTGCTGTCATAATTAACAACATTCAAATCTCAGTGAATTAAAATGTTAATCATACATTTTAATTTCTTGCCCATTTATATGTCCAGAATGGAAAGTGTAGGCCCTCTAGTGTTGCCTTCACTCTGAGATGTAGACTGGTGGAGCAGCCTGTTTAGAGTCGCCGTGAATGAGGAAAAAGAGAGATTGTCATGGATTCTATGCTGACTTTGAATCTTTCACCTTGAGGTAACACATACCATTAACATAGGCAATTCATTGGTCAAGGTAAGTTATTTGGCCAGTCAAACTCCTAGAGGATAGGGAAATAGAATATTGTCATGTGCACCAAGGATAATAATATTCACTGAGCAGTGCTAAGAACTACCCAGTTATCATCTCCAGGTCTTATCATAAGAATTAAGTGGAACATGAAGAAACAGGTATATATCCAGAGTAATGTGATCTAGATAGTAAAATGAATTGATATACTTTGGATGAAGAATTGAAGTAATGTTTTGCCAAAATAAGAAAGTCCATGATTATAATATGCAATATATGAAGCATTATGTTGAATAAAATGGACAGGTAAGCCAACCAATAGGTATGGGTCTTTGGCAACCAGAAAGTACCTGCCTCATCTGAAGGTATTATATTTGTTATTTTTATCAACATAGTTTAGTTTGCATATGTATCAAACTCTGGTGCCATATCAACACTGCGGTGCCAAACAAAATAGCTAAATAGTTTTTCAGACTAAATTGACTGAACTGCTGACTGCCAATTTGGAACACTTGTAAATTTTTTTTAGAAATAGTTTCACTGTTGGCTGTTTTGATTGTCCTTCTCTGGATCTTCTACAGTGCCAATTGTCAAAATTTTTATTTTGCTCTTATTGGTTTTCCTTTCAAGGTTGTTGCATATTTAGAGTCATTTTGACTCATTTTAAGTCACACCAGTCTTTCAATATATTAACTCCTAAAATAATTACAAAAACAACAAAATTATATCCTTTAGGTAAGTATAAAGGACAACAATGGCAAAATAATATTATTTTATATAGAAGTTAAAATTTTTTTGAGAAATATGATTGCCAGAAAATATGCACTAAATATTTTATTTCTAGCTTTCAGTGAAATCAGAATTGTGAAAATAACACTCATGGAATAGTTAGAGATTAATGGAAGACAATAACAAATGTTAGTCAACATACATGCTAGTAGAAAACCAGCAAAACCAACAAAGGATTACCTATCACATTATGAATCAACCACTGACCTGGAGTGTGGTGCAACTCTTTGTGATCCCATAGACCATAGCCTATCAGGTTCCTACATTCATGGAATTTTCCAGGCCAAAGTACTGGAGTGGTGGCCATTTCCTTCTCCAGGGGATCTTCCCAACCTGGGGATCAACCCCAGGCCTAAAAGGCACTAAAAGGCAGACACTTTACCCTCTGAGCCACCAGGGAAGCTCCAGGGAGTGGGGTAGAAGGGAACAAAATCAAATTAGAAAAATCATTTCAGAGCAGACATTTTCTGATTATCTATATCTGGTAAAGGTGTGGTCAAAGGCAAATGTTACAGGTGTAAAAGTAGTCTGATGTCAATTGACTAATGACCAACAGACATCTAGGGAAAATACAAGCTATCCAGAAAGGAAGTAAGGAAAAATGCATAAAGAAATGGGGACTGCCACTTATGCAAAAAAGTTTAAGTAAAACAAACTTCATAAAATAAGTCTTGCTGAACTGCTACTAGGTTTAATGCTTCATGTTTCATATACTTTGTTTAAAAAAATTGGGAATGACATTCTTTTACATGTTGTCCAGTTTTCCCACCATTTACTGAAGAGGTGGTCTTTTCTCCATTGTATATTCTTGCCTCCTTTGTTAAAGATAAGGTGCTCATAGGTGCATAGGTTTATCTCTGTGCTTTCTATCTTGTTCCACTGGTCTATATTTCTGCCTTTGGGCCATTACCACACTGTCTTGATGACTGTAGCTTTGTAGTATACTCTGAAGTCAGGAAGGTTGATTCCTCCAGCTTCATTTTTCCTTCTCAAGATTGCATTAGCTATCCAGGGCCTTTTGTGTTTCCATACAAACTGAATTTTTTTCATTCTAGTTCTGTGAAAAGTACCAAGGTAGTTTGATAGGGATTGCATTGAATCTATAGATTACTTTGGGTAGTATAGTCATTTTGACAATATTGATTCTTCCAATTCAAGAACATGGTATATCTCTCCATCTAGTTGTGTCATCTTTGATTCTTTCATCAGTGTCTTATAGTTTTCTGCATACAGGTCTCTTTTTCTCGTTAGATAGGCTTATACCTAGGTATTTTATTCTTTTTGTTGCAATGGTGAATGAGATTATTTCTTAGCTTTCTCATTTTTCACTGTTAATGTATAGGGATGCAAGGGATTTCTGTGTATTGATTTTATACTTTGCAACTTCACTATATTCATTGATTAGATCTAATAATTTTATGGTGGAATCTTTAGGATTTTCTAAGTATAGTATCATCTGCAAACAGTGAGAGTTTTACTTCTTTTCTGATCTGGATTTATTTTATTTCTTTTTCTTTTCTGATTGCCATGGCTAGGATTTCCAAAACTATGTTGAATAACAGTGGCAAAAGTGGGCACCCTTCTCTTGTTCCTGATCTTAGAGGAAACCTACATCATACATAAAAATAAATTCAAGATGAATTAAAGACTTAAATGTAAGGCCACAAACTATAAAGCTCTTAGAGGAAAATATGGGCTACACTCTTTGACATACATCACAGCAAGATCCTCTTTGAGTAATGGAAATAAAACAAAAATAAACAAATAGGACTTAATTAAACTTAAATTTGTCCATTTGCTTTTGGACAGCAAATGAAAAAATATACAAGATTAAAAGACAACCCTGAGAAGGGAGAAAATAATTGTAAATGAAACAACTGACAAAGGATTAATCTCCAGAATATATAAGCAGCTCATATAACTCAACATCAGGAAAATAAACAGAACAATCAAAAAAAAAAAATGGGGAGAAGACCTAAATAGACATTTCTTCAAAGAAGAATATAGATGGCTAATAAACACATGAAAAGATGCTCAACATTGCTCATTATTAGAGAAATGCAAACCAGAACTACAATGAAATATCACCACACACCAGTTAGAATGGCTATCATAAAAAAGTCTACAAAAAATAAATGCTGTAGAGGGTATGGAGAAAAGGGAACCCTCTTGCACTGCTGGTGCGAGTGTAAATTGGTGTAGCCACTATGGAGAACAGTATGGAGATTCCTTAAAAACCTAGGAATAAAACTACAATATGACCTAACAATCTCACTACTGGGCACATACCCTGAGAAAACCATAACTGAAAGAGATGCATGTACCCCAGTGTTCATTGCAGCACTATTTACAATAGCTAGGACATGGAAGCAACCTATGTGTTCATTAACAGATGAGTGGATAAAGAAGTTGTTGTACATATACACAAGGGTACATTACTCAGTCATAAAAAAGAACAGATTTGAGTCACTCCTAATGAAGTGGATGAACCTAGAACCTATTATATGCAAAGTGAGGTCAGAAAGAGAAAGAAAATATTGTATATTAATTCATATATATGGAATCTAGAAAAATGGTATGGTTGAGCCTATTTGCATGGCAACAGTGGAAAAGCAGACATACAGAACAGACTTGTGAACACAGTAGTGGAAGGAGAGGGTGGAAAGAATTGAGAGAGTAGCATGGAAACATATAAATTACCATATGTGAAATAAATAATCTGTAAATTTGCTGTATGATGCTTAGAGCTCAATTCAGGTGCTCTGTGACAACCTAGAGGGGTGGGAGGGAGGTTCAAGAGGGAGGGGACATATGCACCCCCATGTTTGATTCATGTTGATTTATGGCAGAAACCAACAAAATACTGTAAAGCAATTATCCTCCAATTGAAAAAAACATTTTAAAGCTATAAAAAGTTACGGAATGGCAAAGGAGGTTAAAGTGGCAAGGAATGGTTCATGAATCATCTCACATTCTTAATCTTGTCCTACTACATTTGAAATGCATGCAATGCTACTAACAAAAGACAATTATGTATCCATTTTATAGTTTATGTATAGTATTCTAAACCACAGGACAGGAAACCAACTGGCATATTTTTTAAAGATTGAAGAAGGGACTTGCCTGGTGGTCCAGAGGCTAAAGCTCCAAGCTCCCAATCAGGGGTCCTGGTTCGATCTCTGGTCAAGGAACTAGATTCCACATGCTACAGCTAAGACCCAGTGCAGTCAAATAAATATTTTTTAAAAAAGATGATTGATGAAAAAGGTGAGAATTTTGTAGGATATAGTTGATAATGTTGATAGCTATAGGAGATTTAACAATTCACTACAGATGAAACTAATTTTTTGCCCTTCATAGCTTGGGTTTTCTCAGGCATTCCTTAGTTTTCCATAAGTTTAAAATTAGCCATCATTTTTTTCTCATATTTTTTCATATTTCTCTCATTTTTTCTCATATTTTCTCATATTTTTCTCATATTTGCCAATCAGCATTGAGAAATGAGGAACATTTAAAGTCATTTGAGAACAGAAAGGAAAGAAAAAAATAATTAATAAGACTTCTACCCTCTTGTGCCTTTGTGCTGTGCTTACTTGCTAAATCATATCAGATTCTTTCTAACCCCATGAACTGCAGCCAGTCAAGTTCCTCTGTCCATGGGTTTTCTCCAAGCAAGAATACTGGAGTGGGTTGCCATGCCCTCCTCCAGGGGGTCGTCCCAACCCAGGGCTTACCTTTAACAAATCCAAAAGTACACCATTTATAGAAAATAACAAGCAATTTGTCATAATGAGATATTTAGCTCCTTGATGAGGAAATATCTCTTACTATTCAGTACTTGGAAGAAATGCACAATGTTTCGATAAGTTCATTCATCTTTAATTTGCTAAGGCAGTTTTTCTTGCTCTGGGTAACATCAACTAATATTTTACAAAACACCTTTCTTACTCTTTCAAATTTAATGGACAGGCACTAGGGAATGGCAGAATTGAATGTGGGATAAGCCAAGGTAGGAGGAAGGAAAACTACAACACAGTTTATAAAGCCATTTTTTTTTTTTTTTTACTATTGATCCTGGTTTCAAAATGTTTTGTTTTCATTTGTAACCACTACAACCTGTTTTCCAAATTTCCTTAAAAAGTACATGAGCTTAGGCTGTATGAAAGATTGTTTTGCCTGCTGGATGAAGAAAATATCCCCTTGGGCCTCCCAGTTTGGAATCCAAATCTGTATTTCCTGGTTAATGATAAATTGTTGATACTGAAAAATGGTTTCAATACCTCTGTTACATAATACCTGTTTCAAAATGACATTTACAACTTACAGTTATGTTTTGTAAACATAGTTACCTATTCAAAGATATAGAACATAAGCAACTCATATTCAGGTAAAATAAAAGAGGCAAGTTAAACTGTATTCTGATATACCACATTTATATAATTTTAAGATATTTTATAATACAGACCTTGAGAAATTTTATACAGGTAAGTTTTGCTAAAATGTAGGCAATTACAGTAAATAAACCTAGGAAAATCTTTGTAACTGAGTTGCTATGCTTCTTTGGATAAGTCACAAACTCCTTGAGTCTCAATTCTTTCAATTGTGTTATGGACATAAATATAACTGCTATATATAATATGTACCTTGGGTTACTATTTTGAGGCATATATGAGTAATACAATTTTAAAACAGAAAAATAACTCTTAAATTATCCAATTTGCCCCTACCACTAGTATGTTTACAATAGATTTTAAGAGATTTATATAAGGAGTCGAGGTCTTTATTTTTCTATTGATATTTCCACTACTGTTCCACAAACTACATTGATTTATGTAGAAATATCCAGAGATCAAATCGCTACATCCATTGAATCATAGAAAAAGCAAGACAATTCCAGAAAAATCATCTACTTCTGCTTCATTGACTATGCTAAAGCCTTTGACTGTGTGGATCACAACAAACTGTTGAAAATTCTTAAAGTGATGGGAATACCATACCACCTGACCTGCCTCTTGAGAAACCTGTATGCAGGTCAGGATGCAACAGTTAGAACTGGACGTGAGACAACAGACTGATTCCAAATAGGGAAGGGAGTACGTCAAGTGTGTACATTGTCACCCTGCTTATTTAACTTATATGCAGAGTACATCATGCAAAATGCCAGGCTGGATGAAGCACAAGCTAGAATCAAGGCTGCTGGGAGAAATATAAATAACCTCAGATATGCAGATGACACCACCTTTATGGCAGAAGTCAAAGAGGAACTAAAGAGTCTCTTCATGAAAGTGAAAAAGGAGAGTGAAAAAGTTGGCTTAAACCTCAACATTCAAAAGACAAAGATCATGGCATCTGGTCCCCTCACTTCATGGCAAATAGATGGGGAAACAATGGAAACAGTGAGAGAATTTATTTTCTTGGGCTCCAAAATCACTGCAGATGGTGACTGCAGCCATGAAGTTAAAAGATGACTGCTCCTTGGAAGAAAAGCTATGACAAACCTAGGCAGCATATTAAAGAGCACAGACATTACTTTGCTGACAAAGGTCCAGATAGTCAAAGCTACGGTTTTTCCAGTTGTCATGTATGGATGTGGGAGTTGGATCATAAAGAAAGCTGAGCACTGAAGAACTGATGCTTTTGAATTGTTTGAGAAGACTCTTGAGAGGCCCTTGGACTGCAAGGAAATCAAACCAGTCCATCCTAAGGGAAATCAGTCCTGAATAGTCATTGGGAAGACTGATCTGAAGCTGAAACTCCAATAGTTTGGCCACCTGATGTGAAGAATTGACTCATTGTAAAAGACCCTGTTGCTGGGAAAGATTGAAGGCAGGAGGAGAAGAGGATGACAGAGGATGAGATGGTTGAATGGCATCACCGACTCAATGGACATGAGTTTGAGCAAGCTCCGGGAGTTGGTGATGAACAGGAAAGCCTGGCACGTGGCTCACAAAGAGTCGGCCACAACTGAGTGATTTTCACTTCCCAATAGTATTATTACTCCTATGAAAATTTAGAAATATCTTAATTAAAGTAATAATAATAATAATTGTAATGGTGACACAGATTTTTAGGACACGTAGATCTCAGATAATGTTATGAAGAGATCTAGAGTCGTCTTGGTGGCTAAAATGACAATGTCCCATGAATGTAAAAATACTTTTCCTTCAGGTCCATCAGTTTGAATTGAGGACAATAGTTACTATTTTAAAAAGAGGACCTAAAACTGTGTCCATAAGAAGTAACCCATGGCAACTTTTATGCTGCCAAATTTTGATTACTGTGTAAAATATATCTTTCCTCCTATTAAGTGAGCATTGTCTTACAGAAAGTTTTATCAGATATAAAGTCAAACCAAATAAATAATAATTATACATTTTTTGAAACATGGAGACATTTTGTCTTGTTTGAATACAGGACAGTGAGATCAGGGCATTAAACACCTTTAAGCAAAAACTAACAACATGCCTAAAATCCACGAAGTGAATAGTGCAATTAACGGAGCTGCTCTGCCAAATATTGTGAGACATCATATTGCTGTAGTAGTGATATTATCACAATTACACATTGTTTGTTAAATATTGTTTTGGAAATTTTTTTGATATTTTTAATCCCTTCATGATTGCCACAGATTTTTTTTTTTTTTAACCAGTATTACACTGTAAACAAAAATTAATTTGCCAGTCACTGGTTCATAACATCTTTTTGGAAATAGATTTATCATTCGTATGCATCCAAAGACAGAATTTTTTCTATTGGTATTTTACACCTTTTTGACTGACACACCAAGTCATCTGTGTTTTTCTTGTGAATAATAACTGGAACATTGAAGAGAGCATAGTAGGTGGTGAGACATCTGAGATTATATTTTGACTACCTTTTACACATTGTACTTAATTGACTAATCTATATCAGAAAATGGACAAGTCAGTAGAATATCACCATAATGTTAAATTTCATTCTTCACCTTTGCATTATTTTTGGCTCCAGATGAAATGAGGACTTGTTTGTGGAGTCTTGTGTAAATACTCTATTGATTTGGAAGAAATTATTCATCTTTCCTTTATGTAGTGGACGACAGAAAAGCATTAAGAAGACTGAAAGACACTATCAGAGAAAGAGCAAAATCACAAAGTACTGCTTTGTTGAATAAAAATAAGCCTTTATTACCTTCAGTTGGAAAAGAACATGAATTAGGATAAAATGTCTTGTCACTCAAAGGATGATAATAAAACTAGGCTAGAGAAATAATAGTCAGTGATGAAACTTATGACTCACATAAACACCAAATATAATAGCTATTAGCCTTTGTGTCACTTGCTTTTTGAATCAGACTCATAACTTTCACTTTCATTTATTCCAGTTTTCTTTCATGTTAGTTATTGTGAATAAAATTATTACCTTAAATTGTTTGAATTAAGACTAGGATGTAGGGCTAGTCACTAAAAGGCAAATAACATTTACGATTTATAACAAAAGAGGAAGAAATTGGGTAAGTTAAAATATACATCAGTCAGAGTAGACAAAATGACACCCTTAAAATAAATTCAACTCTATATCTTAAAGGAAATATAGAAACGTGTCCATATATTCAGTAAGTTGTTTGAAAATCTGTTTGTCTTGAGTTACCAAATTTCTATTACTCGGATTCAAAATGTAAAATATTTTAAATAATAATCAAATTTCAGATCACTTTAACAGATATTATTAAAATGTTAAACTACATGATGACTTAGTTTGAAAATTGTCAAGGGAGATTCATATTATGCACACAGATTTCTATCAAATCAACAGTTCTGACCAATATGTATGCTTCTCCATAATAACGGTTCCACACTTGACCACTCATGACACAATGTCGTACTTACAACACATTGTGGCTGACTTGAAAGAAACATCCAAAATTTATTTTTAGGGTTTGAGCAAAAATCTCTTGTAGTTTAGTCTGCTGTGTCTTGAATAGTGTGTGCAGGCCACTCTTGAGAGCAAAAGAGTAGAAATAAAATTCACTCATTAATTTGGCCTCAGCCAGTCAAAATTTGAGATCCACTGACCTTTTTTGTAAGGTCAGCTGGTTAGTGTGAGGAAATATCTCCAGCTCTTCCTTCAGAGACTTCGCTTTTGGCTCAGATGGTAAAGCATCTGCCTACAATGCAGGAGACCTGGGTTCAATCCCTGGGTTGAGAAGATCCTCTGGAGAAAGAAATGGCAACCCACTCCAGTACTCTTGCCTGGAAAATCCTGTGGATGGAGGAGCCTAGTAGGCTACAGTCCATGGGGTCGCAAAGAGTTGGACACGACTGAAAGACTTCACTTTACTTTCAGAATCTACTGTTTATCATTCACTTAAAATGTCTGAATTGTTCCAACACATTAGTATGTATTGTAGTCTATCTCCTCAATATATGGGGCAAAGAAACAGCTCATCTCTAAGTAAAAGAAATCCCAAAAAGACTGTTCTCTATATTACTTGAATTATCATTCAGCTGAATTTACCTAATCCAAGTAAAACTAGATTTGGGAGGTTATACTTTATTTGATCATTCAGTTCAGTTCAGTCACTCAGTTGTGTCTGACTCCTTGTGACCCCATGAACCACAGTACACCAGGCCTCCCTGTCCATCACCAACTCCCGGAGTCCATCCAAACCCCTGTCCATTGAGTTGGTGATGCCATCCAACCATTTCATCCTCTGTCGTCCCCTTCTCCTCCTGCCCTCAATCTTTCCCAGCATCAAGGTCTTTTCAAATGGGTCAGCTCTCCACGTTAGGTGGCCAAAGTATTGGAGTTTCAACTTCAACATCAGTCCTTCCAATGAACACCCAGGACTGATCTCCTTTAGGATGGACTGGTTGGATCTCCTTGCAGTCCAAGGGACTCTCAAGAGTCTTTTCCAACATCCCACTTTAAAAGCAATAATTCTTCTGTGCTTAGCTTTCTTTAGAGTCCAACTCTCATATCCATACATGACTACTGGAAAAACCATAGCCTTGACTAGATGGACCTTTGTTGGCAAAGTAAAGTCTCTGCTTATTAATATGTTGTCTAGGTTGGTTATAACTTTCCTTCCAAGGAGTAAGTGTCTTTTAATTTCATGGCTGCAACCACCATCTGAAGTGATTTTGGAGCCCAGAGAAATAAAGTCAGCCACTGTTTCCACTGTTTTCCCATCTATTTGCCATGAAGTGATGGGACCAGATGCCATGATCTTAGTTTTCTGAATGTTGAGCTTTAAGCCAACTTTTTCACTCTCTTCTTTCACTTTCATCAAGAGGTTCTTTAGTTCTTCTTCACTTTCTGCCATAAGTGTGGTGTCATCTGCATATCTGAGGTTATTGATATTTCTCCCAGCAATCTTGATTCCAGCTTGTGCTTCCTCCAGCCCAGCATTTCTCATGATGTATTCTGCATATAAGTTAATTAAGCAAGGTAACAATATACAGCCTTGACATACTCGTTTTCCTATTTGGAACCAGTCTGTCCATTGCCTATATCAGTAAAATATGCCTAAATAAGGTAACCCAAGAAAAGAACTTGGAGAAAACACTTCTGCAATTAATCAAGATGATGTCCTTATAATAATTAGCTTTCTGTATTAATTACATTCCAAAATTCTACCCCCAAAGCCCATAATTTGAACATTTGACTTTCCATTTTTAACTCTAATGATATCTGAAAGTTCAAACTCTCCTTCTACAGGAATAAGGAAATAAGTTTTAATAATATATAAAATATTTTTCCATTTATTTTTATTAGTTGGAGGCTAATTACTTTACAATATTGTAGTGGTTTTTGTCATACATTGACATGAATCAGCCATGGATTTACATGTGTTCCCCATCCTGATCCCCCCTCCCACCTCCCTCTCCACCCGATTTCTCTGGGTCTTCCCAGTGCACCAGGCCTGAGCACTTGTCTCATGCATCCAACCTGGGCTGGTGATCTGTTTCACCCTAGATAATATACATGTTTCGATGCTGTTCTCTTGAAACATCCAACCCTCAACTTCTCCCACAGAGTCCAAAATTCTGTTCTGTACATTTGTGTCTCTTTTTCTGTTTTGCATATAGGGTTATCATTACCATCTTTCTAAATTCCATATATATGTGTTAGTATACTGTAATGGTCTTTATCTTTCTGGCTTACTTCACTCTGTATAATGGGCTCCAGTTTCATCCATCTCATTAGGACTGATTCAAATGAATTCATTTTAATGGCTGAGTAATATTCCATGGTGTATATGTACCACAGCTTCCTTATCCATTCGTCTGCTGTTGGGCATCTAGGTTGCTTCCATGTCCTGGCTATTGTAAACAGTGCTGTGATGAACATTGGGGTGCACGTGTCTCTTTCAGATCTGGTTTCCTCAGTGTGTATGCTCAAAAGTGGGATTGCTGGGTCATATGGCAGTTCTATTTCCAGTTTTTTAAGAAATCTCCACACTGTTTTCCATAGTGGCTGTACTAGTTTGCATTCCCACCAACAGTGTAAGAGGGTTCCCTTTTCTCCACACCCTCTCCAGCATTTATTGCTTGTAGACTTTGGATAGCAGCCATCTGACTGGCGTGTAATGGTACCTCATTGTGGTTTTGATTTGCATTTCTCTGATAATGAGTGATGTTGAGCATCTTTTCATGTATTTGTTAGCCATCTGTATGTCTTCTTTGGAGAAATGTCTGTTTAGTTCTTGGGCCCATTTTTTGATCGGGTCATTTATTTTTCTGGAATTGAGCTGCAGGAGTTGCTTGTATATTTTTGAGATTAATCCTTTGTCTGTTTCTTCATTTGCTATTATTTTCTCCCAATCTGAGGGCTGTCTTTTCACCTTGCTTATAGTTTCCTTTGTTGTGCAAAAGCTTTTAAGTTTCATTAGGTCCCATTTGTTTATTTTTGCTTTTATTTCCAATATTCTGGGAGGTGGGTCATAGAGGATCTTGCTGTGATTTATGTCAGAGAGTGTTTTGCCTATGTTCTCCTCTAGGAGTTTTATAGTTTCTGGTCTTACATTTAGATCTTTAATCCATTTTGAGTTTATTTTTGTGTATGGTGTTAGAAAGTGTTCTAGTTTCATTCTTTTACAAGTGCTTGACCAGTTTTCCCAGCACCACTTGTTAAAGAGGTTGTCTTTTTTCCATTGTATATCCTTGCCTCCTTTGTCAAAGATAAGGTGTCCATAGGTTCGTGGATTTATCTCTGGGCTTTCTATTTTGTTCCATTGATCTATATTTCTGTCTTTGTGCCAGTACCATACTGTCTTTATGACTGTGGCTTTGTAGTAGAGCCTGAAGTCAGGCAGGTTGATTCCTCCAGTTTCATTCTTCTTTCTCAAGATTGCTTTGGCTATACGAGGCTTTTTGTATTTCCATACAAATTGTGGAATTATTTGTTCTAATTCTCTGAAAAATACCGTTGGTAGCTTGCTAGCAATTTCATTGAATCTATAAATTGCTTTGGGTAGTATACTCATTTTCACAATATTGAGTCTGCCAATCCATGAACACGGTATATTTCTCCATCTGTTTGTGTCCTCTTTGATTTCTTTCATCAGTGTTTTATAATTTTCTATATATAAGTCTTTTGTTTCTTTAGGTAAATGTACTCCTAAGTATTTTATTCTCTTTGTTGCAATGGTGAATGGCATTGTCTCCTTAATTTCTTTTTCTGTTTTCTCATTGTTAGTGTATAGGATTGCAAGGTATTTCTGTGTGTTAATTTTATATCCTGCAACTTTACTATATTCATTGATTAGCTCTAGTAATTTTTTGTAGAGTCTTTAGGGTTTTCTATGTATAAGATCATGTCATCTGCAAACAGTGAGAGTTTCACTTCTTCTTTTCCTATCTAGATTCTTTTTATTTCTTTTTCTGCTCTGATTGCTGTGACCAACACTTCAAAAACTATGTTGAATAGTAGTGCTGAGAGTGGGCACCCTTGTCTTGTTCTTGACTTTAGGGGAAATGCTTTCAATTTTTCACAATTGAGGATAATGTTTGCTGTGGGTTTGTCATATATAGCTTTTATTATGTTGAGGTATGTTCCTTCTATTCTTGTTTTGTGAAGAAATAGGTTGAAAACAGTTGATCTGATAGCATGAGAGCTTCCTTGACCAATGTTTTTGGAAACTACAAGTAGAAATACATTATGAGTCTTGAAATAAATTGAATAGGCTGCAACCAGCAGTTAAAATAGAAATAGAATAAAAAATGTCAGCAAGCATTGCACATAGTAAAGTTCCATTAAAATATTTTTCAGAGTGTGTGTGTGTTTATACAGTCTATATAAAATGTATTTTCACTATTTCTTACCACAGGTCAAAATAAAAACAGGCTGGAAAGTCACTGGTCGAGGCTACGTACAGCCGATTCCATTATCTATAGACCCATAGCTAAGGAAATGTGACCTCAGCACACAGGGAAAGATGGTTTTATAAAGACCTTTCAGGCTTGCTCTTGTCCATTTTGAAAACAGTGACAGAACAATGAAAGTGAACGTGAGGTGGATGTGCCCCAGGGGTATCAAATAATTTCCAAATAGTCAAGAGATAAATGTCACATTTTGCATGCTCTTTCAGGGCTGTCTTCACTCACTGAAACCACTCATTCCTGTGGGGACAGTTGGGTGGCAGTGGCAGCAATTCTGTCATTTACAATACAAATACATCTGGGATCCCTTGATAATAAGAAGATGCCCTGTGTCACCTTAATTTATATCACTGCTAATTTAAAAAAAAAAAATCTGTTGTCTAAAAAGCTGACATATTTGGGATGGCACTGCTTCCTGTGGATTGAACCAATTAGCAGAACTGTTACTATTCACAAATGTCTCCACCATGTCCCATGTGTATATCTCATGACTTTATTTTTTTTTTTATTTTGTTTTACTGATAAATCAAAACAAATCCTGCATGTTACCCATTTCAAACCAAAATAAAATCCCCCACTGAGCCATTTCATTTTTCTTGTATAGCTACAGCTATTTTGCATTTCTTGTAGAACAAAATGTTCTCATAGATTTTTACTGCAATAATGTGAATGGAATCAATGATGACTTCATTTGGTAAGCTAGAAGAAATACCTTGATACAGCACCATGTGCTACTTGGGAGAGAGTAAAATACGCCAAATTTTACAAGTAAACTACATGAGCTGATTTTCCTTTTAGCATAATTCCTTTCTAATTGTATCTTTCTGTCATTAAAATTTGACATTTTCTTGTTGCTTTACCAGGAACTATGACCATTTTTAGTTCCTCTGGACAACAAATTAGTTGTGCTTATTGCAAAACTGTTTACCTGTATCTAAACCATATGTGAATTAACAGACTGCCTTTTTTACAGCCTATCTTTTTCAATATGAGGTTCAATGCCTACTGCATTTTCATTTAGTATCACACGATTGATAGTTCTCCAGTTTTTCCATGTGTATTTATCAAATAACTCCATTTTTCTTCCTTTCCACGTAACCCTCTCAGAATCTCACACAATCTTGGCCTATAGTAGATTTTTATTGCTTGTAATACTGTTTCCAATTCACACATACGTGGGATAGTCATTGCTTATATGGCTGAATATGAAATTCTTTCCCTATAGGAAAGATGTCATAGAAAAGGACCAGTAACTGAACATTATGATAATTTGTTCATCTGCTTTAGTGAGGTTTGGAGACATAATGGTTTATGATGAAAAAAGGCCTTAGTAGAACACTTGGTTTGAGTCCTCACATGTGCTGTCCAGAAAGCACCTGAGACCCACTAGTGTCTCATACCTATCCTCTCCTATCCTTCTGAGTTAATGTAAATCCAAAATGAAATAAAATGGGTGAGGGTACTCAGTTGACTGTAATCATCTATAAATGTCACTGGTTAACCCTGCCTGGTTATAAACTGCTTGCAGTGGAAGAGACTCTTGTTCAATCCCTGGATCAGGAAGATCCCCTGGAGAAGGAAATGGCTACCTACTTCAGTGTTCTTGCCCGGGAAATCCTATGGACAGAGGAGCCTGGTGGGCTACAATCCATGGGGTCACAAGAGTCGGACACGACTTAGCGACTAAACCACCATCATTGCCTCACCTTCTGCATGTGAATTTGAGTGCATTTATTTAAATGCTCACCTTCCCCAGTTTCTAACTATTACTCCTTTTTCCTCTAGAGTAATCAAGATGACAAGGTGATCCAAACATATTGCCAACTTTTTACTATCCATGAAGAATTTAGCCATGGTATCCTCTCTCATAACTAGCTTTGATATTGTTTGTGAGATGGGCTGCTGGAAGTCAAATTAAATCAGAAATAGGTTAGAAATGGAAAAAAATGAGTCTGAGGATGTTTACATGTGTTGCATGTTACTGATTATCAAGCTGATTATGCTTAGTTTAGGAGGTCCTCAGATTCAGCAAGAGCTCTCTAAATTCTAAGAATGCATACTGTTCCTTTTGACTAGAACTATTTCTTCTCTTCCCCATGCCATCCTCTGCCATCAGCTGGCAAATCTCTAATCATCCCTCATTTATCTACTTAAAAACACTTTCTACATGAAATTTTTCATGACAGATTAAGTCTGTTTCAGGGGTCTCTTTAATATAATTTTTGTTTGTTTGTTTGTTTGTTTGTTTGTTTTAATTTATTTATTTTTTTTTATTATTATTATTTTTTTTCCAGTGGGTTTAATATAATTTTATACAATTTTGTATTATAAGTCCCTGAGTACCTATCTCTATCACTCATTATACTATAAGGACATTGTTGTTGTTCAGTCTCTTGGCTATGTCTGACTCTGTGACCCCATGGACTGCAGCACACCAGGCTTTCCTGTCCATCACCAACTCCCGGAGCTTGCTCAGACTCATGTCCATCGAGTCGGTGATGCCATCCAACCTTATCATTCTCTGTTGTCCCCTTCTCTTCCTGCCTTCAATCTTTCCCAGCATCAGGGTCTTTTCCAATGAGCAGGTTCTTCACATCAGGTGGCCAAACTATTGGAGCTTCAGTTTCAGCATCAGTCCTTCCAGTGAGTATTCAGGGTTGATTTCCTTTAGGATGGACTGGTTTGATCTCCTTGCAGTCCAAGGGACTCTCAAGAGTCTTCTCCAACACCACAGTTCAAAAGCATCAGTCCTTCAGTGCTCAGCCTTCTTTATGGTCCAACTCTCATATCCACACATGACTACTGGAGAAACCATAGCTGTGACTAGACGAACCTTTGTCAGCAAAGTAATGTCTCTGCTTTTTAATATGCTGTCTAGGTTTGTCATAGCTTTTCTTCCAAGGATCAATCATCTTTTAATTTCACAGCGCCATCACCATTTGCAGTGATTTTGGAGCCCAAGACCAAGAGATATCATGATTATCTCTTCACCAATGTTCACCAATAACCCCTGGAATCATGACATTGCCATGAATACTGTGGTAATAATTGTACTGGATCCTTGCCCTAGTCCTTAAAACTAGGACAATATAACTCTGATTTCTAGGCTTAGCTCTGAATTAGATTCTATTAGCAAATATGAGTGCCTGAGTGAGTGAAAGTTGCTCAGTCATGTCCAACTCTTTGTGACCCCATGGACTGAGCATGGCAGGCTCCTCTGTCCATGGAATTCTCCAAGTAAGAACACTGGAGTGGGTATCTGTTCCCTCCTCCAGGGGATCTTCCCAACCCAGGGATCAAACCCAGGTCTCCCACACTGCAGGCAGATTCTTCACCATCTAAGCTACTAGGAAAGCCCAAGCACACTGGAGTGGCTAGTCTATCCTTTTTCCAGGAGATCTTCCTGACCTAGGAATTGAACCGGGGTCTCCTGCATCACAGGCAGATTCTTTACCAGCTGAGCTACCGGGGAGTACAGTCATCATTTAATGAACAGCTTGGTGACCAAGAAACCAATCAGACTTGCCACTCCAGCCTTATAACTTTTACTGACATTTTCCTATTTTCCTTTTAACCAACAGTCTTCCTTCTATAAACTTGATCTTTGTCTTTATTTTATGCTAAGTCCCTAACTTGGAGTATAGACCAAGGTGTACCTTACTCTTCTTTAACATTCTAAAGGCTGAAGCCCTATTGAGGTTGGATCTCAACTGATCCAAGTACATCCTGAGTTCCACTACTGGACTGCCTACCTGGATTCAGGGTTATTAAATTATCCTTACATAATGTTCTTATTTCAGGTATTACCCACGCTTTTTTGAAGTCTCCTGCTGGCCCTCTTTGATGACAGTTGCCCATTATTCTAGGACTCCTCTCATCTTCCTTGCTAGATCTGTCTTGACCTGTTGTGTAAATTCCAGTTAATGCTAAAACTTTGGTCTATAGTCAAGTCCTGCCACAAGCAATCCACAAGCCTTATATTTGAAAAGAAAAATTGCTTGGAACTTTTGAGCACTTTCTGTGGGGTTGTATGAAATAATAAACAGAAGAGGAATTCAGTTATTTGGATCAGAGATACTTGATACTACAATTGGGTATATTTCTTACTCATAGACTATAAGAACATTTCTTATTCATTTAAAAGTGCCCACTATTATCTTCATAATAGAGATAGTCAGCAAAATTAATCATTAAGGCTCATGTTAGTGTTTTAGTGGGCCAAACAGCACCTTATTCATCTTCTGTAGCATTTGGAATCAGTTAAGAGATGCATTCAGGAGTAAGAGAAAACCAGATCAAAATGTCAATATTTTTGTCAATTAAAAGCTATTCAATTAAATTGGAGAATGTGACTTACAGTTATAACTGCTTGCTAGCCTCCACCCAAATCACTGACATTTGCCTACCCACTCAGCTTTGAGTAACTGCCATCCATTCTCTTCAGGGACAGGGTCATTCTCTCTAGGTTTATCATATGACCTAGAGAGAACAAGAATGTACCTTTTCTGAGGACAGGCCAAGCCAGAGAAAAGATTAGAAGAGTCAAATAAAACACCCACTTCTCTTCCAAAAGGAGTGGGGAAGGAGTGTCATCTTATAAAGGATAGATATTGCCATTGTTCTTAAAGGTGTCGATGTGCATAAAACTCACTGAAAGATGTTCTGCAATGATGGCCACAGAAGCAATTTACAAGAATTAAATAGGAAGCAATTTAATGCATGGCTGTGGGGACAGGCTGACCTAGGTTCTTATGTGGGCTGTGCCATTTACCAGAGCACTTAAGCTGTTCAAGCTTTTATTCCTACATCTGTGAAATAAGAAAACGTGTGCCTACTTTCTCTAGTGATTGTGTAAATAAAATTAACTATTTTATTTGTTATCTTTAAAGCTCCCACACATGAAAGGTGATTATTACTTTCACAGAAAGCACAGATGGGGAACTCCACAGCAGAATAAATCTCTAAGAAAGCAAGAGAGATATGCTCATATTTTCTAATAACTGTCAATATTTTTGGTTCACTGGATCATATAGTCACATCTTATTTGTATCAGGGCAAAAACAGATACTTGAGTGCAATCATTATGCCACCTTCAGGCATCTTTCTTAGAATTCTTTTTAAAATAAACTTTGCTTCTTATCCCTCCAAAAGTCATTAATCAAACCATTGATTGATGCTTGAAATAGTGCAGGTGCTGCTATTACATATTCATTATTAATCAAATTATTTATTCAGCCCAGTAGATTCTATACGCACAACACTATCTCCAGCATCCCGTCATGCTATCCAGAATCTTTAATTTATCATAGTAATATTCAGATACATTTTATTAGGGTTATATGAAATGCTGGTGCTGCTGCTAAGTCGCTTCAGTCGTGTCCGACTCTGCATGACCCCAGAGATGGCAGCCCACCAGGCTCCCACGTCCCTGAGATTCTCCAGGCAAGAACACTGGAGTGTGTATATGAAATGCAAGTTCTCCAAATTAAGAGTCCCAAAAGACTAACTTCTCTACTTTTACTTCTTAAGAATATTGGTTGCCTTTTTTAATGCAATCTTTAACACATTTTAAAATAAATTTTTGTTCCATTTTCAATAATGAGATTAGATTTTAATATGCAGATTCAGATTTTTTAATATCATCATCCTAGAGTGATTCAGGGACAAAATCTTCAGGATGATCTAGTTTAATGCCCTCTGTTTCAGACAAGAAAACTAGAGACTTAGAAGTAACTTATTCAAGATTACAGTGTGCAGAAGAATCTGGTCTGCTTATGTCTGTATTCTTTCCATGGCTTCCCAATGTGGTAAGGTTATCGACTGAGCTGTTCAAAAATACAATTTGTGATGCAGAAATAGCAGGAAGACCAATATGCTGAACTTGCCAAGGTGAAGTATTTCAAATTCTATCAGGTCAAGTTTTAACTGATGAGCACAATCTGGTAAAGTGCATATTAATATGCACATGGTAAGGTGCCTTGCATAAAGTAAGTGTTTAATAAAAATGTTTTGAGGACAATTTTTATCCTCTTGTGCTGTAGTTGTATCTCTAGCACGTGAGACCCCCAAGCCATCCAGGCAGAGTGTAAAAGCATATGCTAATTCACTGTATTTATATCAAGCATAAATGTAAGTATCATCCTGCTTCTTGAGAAATATCGCTAACATTTTACTGCAAGTGAATCTACAGAACTGTCTTCAGAAATGAAACAAAGAATGCATTGGATTATTACATCATATGTTAAAATAAGAAAAAATTAAATAAATTGACTTTTCAAAGAGCAAATTTCTAAAAATAGCCACTAATTTGCTTGCATAGAGCTTAAAATACATCATCTGCCTCTTCTTTGTACTTAATCAACATCTATTGAGACTAGTTTGACTTAGAGCCCATTACTGAGTGTCATGGGAAGATAAAAATAAAATCAACACATCCTTTATGCTTAGAAAGTGTGCTCTTTACTTGTAAATCTATATTGTACGTGGGGAGGAGGAGAGAATGCCCCATAAAACTTTTAAAGTAAGTTAAGTCTCCTGTTATAATTTACCATAATTTCCTTTGGCTTCATTTCTGTTCATTGAAATTACTCCATTACCAGTGAACATCTAACCACCATGAACATTTTATTTTATTATTGTTAACATTATTAAATATTTAATGCCTAAAAATTATAGAGTGTAATATAAAAAATACCCAAGTATCCAATACACAGAATTTAAAACATTAACCTCATAGAGCAAGATCAAATAACTTAAAAAAAATATCAAATAACTTAATACTTATGAAATACCTGAGTAATACTAAATACTGAATAAATATTGATATGATAATATCATCCTCATTTGCTGTGTTTTCTTTTGATATTTTAAAGAAGAAAGAAAACCTTATTGTTACAGTTGATATTCCCATTGTAATCTTCCTCATTCCATGTTTTTATAAATTACCACATATGTATGTGCATTTTCAAAAATAATATAAAATGCTTTGAAGTTCTATGTTATATCATGATATTTTAAAATTATATAATTGACTATTATATCATTTATATTATAAATATCATATATAAATGATATAATATCACAACATAATTCTGTATTTTAAAAAATCATCATGTTCTTGCTATCTGAACAGGTTAAATGGATACATAGATTGATTGATATATAGATGATAAATAGTTGATTTATTTTAAAAATGTTACAGTATTCCATCCTATTCATTGGTCTGCTACTGGTTAATACTAGTAGTACTATCATTTTTTTCCATATTTTGGCAGTCTATCTTCATTAAGACATATATGGATTGTATCTCTACCAGTCTTTTACTAGATTATTTAATAGTTTTACTTGTGATTATTATGTAATTGGATTCATCTCTACTACATTTCCTGCCATATGAATTGATCAAGTTTTTATCATAGTTTCATACATTTTTTCTTTCCTCTACTTGTCCTAAATTTGTATTTATATTATGTTAGTGGTATCCTTTACATTGTAACATGTGTGCTTAACCTAAAAATACTATAATGAATCAGTATCTATATCCTCTTTCTCACAAAGATCTTAGTATGCAGTGAATCAAACATCTCTTGCAAGTTTTCAACTATTGTTGTCCAGCATTTTAAACTCATGTTGCTTTTAAATTCTGCAGCTATCATCATTATTATTGATTATCACTTTAAAATATTTATTTATGTATTTATTTGGCTGTGCCAGGTCTTACTTGCAGCACAAGGGATCTTCCATCTTTGTTGCAGTGTATGGGATCTTTAGTTGCAACATGCAAACTGTTAGTTTTGGCATGTGGGTCTAGTTCATTGACCAGGGGTCAAACTCAGACACCTTGCATTGGGAGCAGATTCTTAGCCACTGGATGACCAGGGAAGTCCCCAAGGAGTTGTGTTCTATCAGGTTTCTGAAAACATTCCATTTTCTTCTGACATGCATTGCTGTTGATGAGAAGTCTTACATGAGTCTGATTAGAGTTCTATTGGAAATAAGTGTTTTTTTCCTCTGGTAGGCATTAAGATTTGACTTTGACACTTCTCATTTTTACCACTTAAGGAGTCTAGATGTAAGTTTGTTATTTGGGATTTTATTTAGTACCTACTGCATTCCTTAAGGTTAAGCAGTTTTGTCTTTCCTCAGTTCTGGGAACTTCTCAAGCAACTATTTTTGGAAAATTGTCTCTTTCTCATCTTTATTCTCTCTTCTGGAACTCTGGTTAGATATTTCTTGACTTGATCTTTTTGAATATTGTCCTCCACATTGACTGGATTTCTCTCTTGTTTCTTCTATTTCTTTGATGCTCTGTGCTGCAATCTGGCTAAGCTCCTCAGATCTATACTCTATTTCAATAAGCTCTTTTTCAACTATGTCTAATCTACTTTCTTATCTTCCTCACATTATTTATGCCTGTATTTTTATTTCAAGAATTTCTACATCATTGTTATTTTTGCTTTCATGTTCTGATATTGCTGTTTTGGTAACTATTATTTCCTTTAACTCTTGATTATTTTTAAAATACTTACTTGAAAGACTATTTCAATCTTTTTCACAATGTGTTACTTTTTATGATTATTTTTATTTTCTTACTCTCTCAGTGATTTGCCTCCATGGGTAATATGCAATTTTAATTGTAACCTCATTTTCTGAGTAACTGTTTTTTTATGGGATTCTTGTATGTTCTGGACAGTGCAGATTTGCTTCAAGCAGTTTCATTTTTACTACCATTGAGCCTATAGAGGTCTCAATGTTTCTGAGGCTACCTTTATATTACTTTATTGGTTTTCACTTTTCATTCTTTTTGTACAGTATGAACTGTTATGTTTTTTGTGTGTGTGGCACTGGCTTGGGGTTCTAATTCCTTGCTGGTGATTTTTTTTAAATAACACTTTCAAGAAGGCCAACTTTCTTACTAAGTCCCTAGGCTAGTGGATTGAGACATTTTAATGCCTATTTTATAGCAATATGGTTCCTAGCTTCTTGCAGAGAACTTAGTTCAAGTTCTAAGCTACTCAGAAATCCAAAACCTTGCTTGCCTCATTTATTTACATAAGTATTGAAAGAGCAATGTCTACACAATATTCTTGGATATGTTCATCCATTAGGCATTTGAATTCCACTCTCATGATCCATATACCTCTGGCCATATAAGTAACAAACATTTAAATCCAATCTGAGCTTCAGTTCTACTTTTATTAAGTGCTTTCTAGCACCTTTCTACCTTGATGTTCACCAACACTTAAAACTGCATTTCTAAAAAAAAAATTCCTCTCATATGTCAAAAAAAAACCTTGTTAATAGGCATATTTCATTTTACTGCACTTTATTGTGCATTGCAAATATTGATGGATTTTTGCTTTGTTTTACTTTGTTATAACTTGAAGGTTTGCGGTAACCCTGTCTGAGGCATGTTTATTGACACCATTTTCCCAACAGCATTTGCTCACTTTGTGTCTCTGTGTCACGTTTTGGTAATTCTTCCAGTATTTCAGACCCTCCACCAGAAAAAAAAAAAAAGACTATTGGCTTATTGAAGGCTCAGATGATGGTTAGCATAGTTAGCAATAAAGTATTTTCATAAGGCATGTAAAGTTTTTAGACATAATGCTATTGCACAATGAATAGACTATAGTACAGTGTAAAAATGAACTTTTATATGCACTGGGAAACCAAAAAAATTGTATAACTTGCTTTATTGTGATGGTCTGGAACAGAACCCACAAGATCACCGAGGTGTGCCTGCACCTTCATAAATTTCCTACTGTCAGCCCTTTACTATAATGCTGCTGCTGCTGCTCCTCCTGCTGCTTCTAAGTCGCTTCAGTCGTGTCCGACTCTGCGTGACCTCATAGACGGCAGCCCACCAGGCTCCGCCATCCCTGGGATTCTCCAGGCAAGAACACTGGAGTGGGTTGCCATTTCCTTCTCCAATGCATGAAAGTGAAAAGTGAAAGTGAAGTCGCTCAGTCATCTCTGACTCTTCACAAACTCTTGGACTGCAGCCTACCAGGCTCCTCTGTCCATGGAATTTTCCAGGCAAGAGTACTGGAGTGGGTTGTCATTGCCTTCTCCGTTACTGTAATGCACATCAGAGCAAACATACCAAGCCAAATATGTCACATGCCAAAATTAGAATTTTGTACTACATAAGGCCTCCTGCTCTTAAAGACAACAAATTAAAATCCTAAAATACAACTTATTTAGATACACATTTAGTTGATATATTTTTGTGATGTGATTTATCATAAAATTCTTCTTTTCATAATTTAGTACAAGCTTAAATCCAACAAGTCTAGACAGAATTCATTCCACTAGATTTTCATCTTCATTTTGTTTGAATTAATTCATGAGACCTGTGCTATTATAAGTGTCAGAGCTTTCTCTTTTATTCATATTCTCTCTCATTTGTCATAAAATGAAATTAAAATGTACCTAAATAGTCAACACTTGTACCAACAGGTGCAACTGTATGGACATAGATGAAGATGCCACCTAAACTAAATTACTGGCTGGCAGCTAGCACCAGTATGTGACAATTCCTAATTATTATTTGTCAACTGATACACAAGTCCAAATTAGGCAAAGGAAAGACATTTTAGAGTGTCATTGTTGAGTATATGAAAGTGAGGACTCCATGCAGACTAAGTGTAACAAAGCCAACAATATTTCCTTTTTGGTATTTATGAATGTGTTTTATGAATCCTCCATGTTATACCATTCCCACTGTCACAGTAAGCTCATGATCTTGTGATCACTTATGGAGGCTTATAACTCGCCTCAATGATGCCAAAGTATTCATCTCACAGGGCCCAAAATGCCCCTCATTTTCTCATATTTATCTTGTTTTCATCTCGGTATCCTCAGAGGAAATATGGTCCTTCGTTATGTCAACCACTGTCCCTGCGATGCTTATCAGAATTATATGCTTCTTTGAAACACTATTTCAAATTCTGCCTGTTCTATGAGGCTTTCCATTACTATGTTAACCTGAAATAATCTCTCACCTCTCACTTAAGTATATGCTACTTGTTTCACACACATCATTATATTGCCTTGCATAGTGATGAGTATGTTATGATAAAGGCAAAAATTCCATGGCAAATTTCATGGACCACTAGAATTCTGTCAACACAGCAGTCTTTATAAGTACTTGGAAGCTGACTTATTCTGCAGACATATTCAAATCATTTCAAATGTCTACTTATTATTCTCAAATAGATTGTAGTTTGCAATTGATCTTAGCATTACAACCTTAGTTTTTAATACAGGACTCATGAGATATGATGTGACATGTCTTTGTCTCAAGCATACTGCTATTCTTTTGAAGCTTTGATCATACACCATGATCTATCTCAACACCATGCAGGCCTTTCTGCATGCCATCCTTTCTTCTTAGAATCCACCCTTCACAGATTCTAACATTCACTTGTGTGATTTCTAATCATACTTCATCTTTCAGTTTAAAATTCCTTCTTCAGGGATGCCTCCCCCGGGCTCTAGGATTAGTTTGTTGTTGTCACTGTTTTACACGCTCATAGTATGCTGCAATTTCACTCTACAGTATATTTCATAACCTGAGTTTATGGACCAGTGGTGACTAATATAAATACTCTCCAGTAAAGATTTCTAATCTTTATTACTTCCAAAATTTAGGGTAAGAGAATCTACATATTCTGTCCAGAACAACTCTAATTAAACTCTATTACCCTCCCATAATCTTTAGCACCTATAAATTCCTAGGATGATCCTGGTTTTCCAAACCTATAGAATTTTCTTTATAGTCATTTCATTCTACTTAAAACCTCTTGGTCTCTTAATCTTTCTCCCCCATAGTATGTTCAGCTCTGCATAGTCAATGTGTCACCAATGTATAATTTCCTGAAGTGGTATACAATTCCTTATGAGCTCGGGGACTGTGATTCTTATTCCATTCTAAGTGCTTTCTTCCCTTAATACTCTACTTACAAATCAAGTGACGCATTTTTAATTCTTTGCCTGTATTGGGAGAAGGAATGTTTATGAATGCCTACATTTGATAATATGTATTTCATTAAGCATTTAAAAATTTTTATTTAATACCTTTATGCCTAAATGAACTTCTTTCCTTCACTTTCTTATACCTAAATAGAGGGTCAGCTCTAAATGAGTAAAGAATGTTACCTAGTTTTGTTAAATGTTCTATCTCCAGAACCTAGTGCTATATTTTGCACACAGATTTGCTAAATAAGTCTTTGTCAAATAAATGAATAGTGAGCAAAAAATCAATAAAAATCACAATTTGGCAGCCATCTTGACAGCTAAAGTACTGAGTGGAGGTTTAAAAAGTTGAGTGTGGAAGTTTAGGAAGGGATGCAGAGGAAAAGTAATAGTGAATATGGATGAATAAAGGAATAGTAAACTATTCCATATAAGCTATTGCCTCTGTATTGAAGAGCTTGTAGTTTTCCTTACTCTTTAACATTTATTACCTAAATCAAGATACAGTGTTAGCCTCGATGGAACAAGAGTTTTGGGAGAGAATGGATACATGTACGTATGGCTGAGTCCCTTTGCTGTCCACCTTAAACTATCATAACATTGTTAATCAGTTAAACTCCAAATAAGATGGATTCAATACAGTCTTGTGCCAAAACAGAAAGATAGATCAGTGGAACAGGATAGAAAGCCCATGGATAAACCCACATACCTATGGTCAATTAATCTATGACAAAGCAGGCAATGCTAAGCAATGGAGAAAGGACAGCCTCTTCAATAAGTGTCCCTGGAAAAACTGGACAGCTATATGTAAAATAATGAAATCAGAATACTACCTAACACCATACACAAAAATTAACTTGAAATGGATTGAGACCAAAATGTAAGGTTGGACTCTTAGAGGAAAACATAGGCAGAACTCTCATTGACATAAATCTATTTTGACCCACCTCCCTGAATAATGAAAACAAAAAACAATCAAATAGAACTGAATTAAACTTAAAAGCTTTTTCACAGCAAGTGAAAATGAAAGTCATTCAGTCATGTCTGACTCTTTGTGACCCCGTGGACTATACAGTCTATGGAATTCTCTAGGCCAGAATCCCAGAGTGGGTAGTCGTTCCCTTCTCCAGGGAATCTTCCCAACCCAGGGATCAAACCCAGGTCTCCCACATTGCAGGTGGATTCTTTACCAGCTGACCCAACAGGGAAGCCCAAAATTATATTAATTAAGTGAGTGAGTGAGTGTATGAAAGTTGCTCAGCTGTGTCCAACTCTTTGCGACCCCATGGACTGTTGTCTGCCAGGTTCCTCTGTCCTTGGAATTCTCCAGGCAGGAATACTGGAATGGATATCCTTTCCCTCTCTAGGGGATCTTCCCAACCCAGACAACGAACCCAGGTCTCCGGCATTGCAGGCAGATGCTTTACCATCTGAGCCACCGGGGAAGCCCTAAAACTTAATATTGTTACTATGATAGTGGTGGTTTGGATTTAATCACTAAGTCGTATCGGACTCTTTTGACCCCATGGACTGTAGACCACCAGGCCCCTCTGTCCATGGGATTTTCTGGGGAAGAATACTGGAGTGGGTTGCCATATCCTTCTCCAGGGTATCTTCCAGACCCAGGGATGGAACCCAGATCTCCTGTGTTGAAGGAAGTCTCCTTCACTGCAGGCAGATTCTTTGCCAATTGAGCCACCAAAGAATCCTTCTGCAATGTGGGAGACATGGATTCTATCCCTGGGTTGGGAAGAGCCCCTGGAGAAGGGAACAGCTATTCATTCCAGTATCCTGGCCTGGAGAATTCCATGGACTGTATAGTCCATGGGGGTCACAAAGAGTTAGACATGACTGAGTGACTTTCACTTTTACTACTTTGCACAGCAAAGGAAATAATAAACAAGAAGACAGTCTTCAGAATAGGAGAATATATTTGCAAATGAAGCAACTGACAAGGGATTAATCTCCAAAATATACAAACAGCTCATGCAGCTTAATATAAAAAAATAAATAATCCATCAATAATTGTGGGAAAAGCCTAAATAGACATTTCCCCAAAAAGACATACAGATGGTTAAAAAACACATGAAAAGATGCTCAATATCAGTCATTATTAGAGAAGTGCAAATCAAGATTAGAATGAGATAGTCATTGGTCAGAATGTGTGCACGTGCATGTGTGTGTATGCTCAGTCATTCTGCCTCTTTGCAACCCCATGGACTGTAGCCCACCAGGCTCCTCTGTATCTGGAATTTTCCAGGGAAGAATACTGGAGCAGGTTGCCATTTCCTTCTACAGGTAAACTTCCTGACCCAGGGACTGAACCTATGTATCTTGCATTGGCAGGCAGGTTCTTTACCAGCTGAGCCAGAATGGCCATCATCAAAAAATGCACAAAACAATAAATGATGGAGAGGATGTGGAGAAAAGGTAACCCTCCAACACTGTTTGTTGGAATGTAAATTGGTAGAGCCATTATGGAGAATATTATAGAAGTTCCTCAAAAAGCTAAAAACAGAACTACTATATGACGCAGCAATCCTACTCCTGGGCATATACCTGGAGAAAACCACAATTCAAAAAGACGCATGTAACCCCAATGTTCATTTCAGCATTGTTACAATAGCTAGGACGTAGAAGCAACCTAAATGTCCATTGGCAAAGAAATGGATAAAGATGTGGTACATATATACAATGGAATGTTGCTCAGCCATAAAAAGGAATGAAATTGTGCCATTTGTAGAAACATTGATGGACCTAGAGACTGTCACACAGAGTGAAGTCAGAAAAAGAAAAACAAATATTCGATAATATTGCTTGCATGTGAAATCTAGAAAAATGGTACAAATGAACTTATTTGCAAGGCAGAAACAGACATGGATGTAGAGAACAAATTTATGGATACCAAGGTAGGGGTGTGGGAAGAATTAGGAGATTGGGACTAACATATATACGTTACTATGTATAAAATAAATAATTAATGAGAGCCTGCTATATAGCACAGGAAACTCTATGCAATGCTCTGTGGTGACCTAAATGGGAAGGAAATCTACAAAAGAGGGGACATGTGTATCTGTGCTTTCCTGGTAGCTCTGTGGCAAAGAATTCACCTTCCAATGCAAGAGACATACATTCAATCCCTGGGCTGGGAAGATCCCCTGGATAAGGAAATGGCAAACCACTCCAGTATTCTTCTCTGGGAAATCCCATGGACAGAGGAGCCTGGTGGGCTACAGTCCACGGGGTTGCAAGAGTCAGATATGACTTAGAGACTAAATAACAACAATATATGTATATGCATAACTGATTCACTGTGCTATACAGAAGAAATGAACACAACATTGTAAAGTAGCTATACTCCAATAAAAATTAATTTAAAAAATTAATTTAAAAAAATGAGTAAGTTCTGTAGGTACTACACTAGGCCTATAGTTAACAATATTTTGTTGTGTACTTAAAAGTTTTCTGAGGGTAGATCTCATGTTAAGTGTTCTTACTGAAATAAAGTAAAATAAAACAAAATTAAATTAAATAATAAAATATAATGAAAATTTTAATTTTAAAAACATTCAACATTACCAAAATAATTCACTCAGTTTTATTTTCTCTATAATTTATTTATTCATTTTATTTTTTGTCTAAAATTTTGTTTTCCACTTTTTTAGTTCTAGAATTTATGTTTTATATTTGTTTTAAAATAGTGGGGTTAAATGTTTCCCCTATCTTGGTGTATAGGATTTGTGCTGTATTTTTCTTGAGCATATTTTTAAACTATAAAGAAATTGGTGTAAAAGGTAAATGTAAAGTTATTAATGCTGAATTATTATCATACACATATAGGTGCATATTTGCCTATATTCTATAATCTAACATGCTGTCATATGGAGTTTTATCTTTATGCATTGCTTTCTAACAACACTGAATTAGAGCAAGAGAAGTTTGTGTTCATTTTCTTTGGCTCTTTACTAACTGAATCTTTCAAACTGTCTCTTTACTTTGGTTAGTGTGGCTAGTTTAAATGTCAATATATAGATACATATATCTTAATAAATATATTATATATATAGATAGATATAGATATAGATATATAGGGAGAGAGGGAGACTTATAGTCAATGGTTTAGCAAACATCCCTGATTTAGAGTATTCTAAATCCACATTTCATTGAAGTGCTTCTTTTTGCATGTTTGTTGTTAGGTTGTATTTGTCAAAATCTTGCCTGTTCCTTTCTGTGTATTGTTGAGACAAAAGTCCTTTCATTGACTGCTTCTCAATTTCCTTGTTGATGGCCCCCATCAGACAAACAGGCCCTGAGCTAATTAGCAGAGCTTTGTTCTTCACTTCTCATTTCCTCAAATTCTCTGCAGGGAAGGAAACTTATGAACACTGTGTGAAATTCAATCATATACAGGATAATTATATAATGATAGTAAATATGCTGCAGAGATTTTTAATAAATTCAAGACATAATACACCAATCTATACATCAATAACTGGTAAAGGGACAATCACCATGAAAGTAGTTGGGGTAATATCCATGATGCCAAGTCACTGAATGCTCTTCCACTCAACAAAATTCAGAAAAGTAAGGTGCTCTATGGTCCAATGAGCCAATGCGTGTTTGATCTGACCCTATCTTATTTTCTGGAGCTAACATTAATAGCTGAATATTTTAGGCCCAGGAACTTTCTCATCTTTTGAGATAATAATAACAATGTACCATGGGGCTTTTAAAGGTATTATATGATAGTAATAAGACATAAAATAGCATTAAGGGTGTTACATGAAATTATTAAGTTAATGCATACCAATTGCTTGGCATGGTAACTTGAATACACAGTAAAAGCTTAACAAATATTAATATTAGTCATTATTGCTGTCATGTTGTTTCTGCTGCTGTGTGGTTATTGCTACTTTTATTGTCATATTTAGTGAAAAGCTCCCATGTAAGAAATTACATGACATTTATAACATAGGTAGAGTGACTGTATTTCCTCACCTGTGGCCTATATTGATTGCATGTATGGAGAAAACCAAAGACTATATTGGAAATCCTTGATAAGTAGGCTCATTAGGTGAAGAACACAATGTCAACCCATTTTATAAATACCTTCAGGCTCAGGATTAGATAGGGTTCAGTAGTCCTAGAGATTGCTCACAGATTTGCAATTTTCTTTGACTTGGAAAAAGAATCAATTCAATGCTTAAGATGTTAAAGTTGTACATCCATCCTTTGATATATTTCCCCTGATTTGTCATTTGATGTATAGAGACAAGACAGTGACTGTTTGGATCCTAATTCATACGTACACCTGAGTAACCAACTCTGAGTTCATTTGGTACTGATAAGAGGGTCTCGGAAAGCTTTTGCTGAATGTGAATATTATGCATTTCTCTATGTAACACTGTCTTTCAATTATCTTAGCAACATTTCCAGGATTAGAATTCCACCAAAGTAAGTTTTACTCAGGAGAGACTCAAATTAGCATACTTGTTAGGTCCTCTCTCTTACTCTTACTACCAAAACTTGCCCCAAGGACTATACAGTCTATGGAATTCTCCAGGCCAGAATACTGGAGTGGGTAGCCTTTCCCTTCTCCAGGGAATCTTCCCAACCCAGGGACTGAACTCCGGTCTCCCACATTGCAGGCAGATTCTTTACCAGCTGAGCCACAAGCGAAGCCCAAGAATACTAGAGTGGGTAGCCTATCCTTTCTCCAGGGGATCTTCCTGACCCAGGAATTGAACTGGGGTCTCCTGCATTAGAGGCGGGTTCTTTACCAATTGAGTTATCAGTGAAGCCCAAGTTTGAGTTTATTTGTCTCTAAAATATATATTTAATTAAAACTTCCAGAAGGGAACTATATTTATGATTTTAGATAATAGGCTTTCTTATTACCTCTAAGAAGAGTCTTTCAAAGTACCTTAATATGGACATTAAAACTTTCCTTCTTTAAGGAAGATTTTTTTTTCCTTTTAATACATCTGTCTCATCAAATTTTCAAATTTATATGGTATATGGAACAATAGTTATTATATGTAATGAGAACCACTGATGAAAATTTTCTGAAATTAGATAGTTCAAGTCTTTTACACAAGACCTGCACACAGTTCTAGATCTGTCCTTCAGTTCTGAAAAAAACTGAGTCCCCTTTTGGATAAAGTGGTTATCACAGAGTCCCTAAATAACTTTCTATCATTTTGTCTGCAAAAGCATTTTCTTAAAATGAGATAGCTTTATGAACCTACATAGTAAGGTGAAAAGCTCCCATAAATTCAGTAACATTAGTACAGACAGAAATTACAATACTTCAGTTACTGTCAGGAGCCAATAGGAAAACATAAATTAATCTCCCTGACAATCCTGTTATGGGGAGAAGCAGTTTTCATTTGAAGTACTTGCTGACAAGGCTGCAACTTTATTAATACAAAACATGTCATTTAGCCTTAGGCCCCACATTTTGGCAGCTGAACAAAATGCAGAAGAGTTTGCAGCTGCCTTTCACTATTGTACTGAGGCAGTTTTCAAGCACATCTCAAGTTTCTAGTGTGTGCATAGCTTGCTGTGTTGAATATGTGAGGGGTGGTAAAGAAATCACCTATGGCTTTGAGGAGTTTACAGTCCAATAGAGGAAAGAAGATGCAGTCCAAGAGAAAAAGAAAACTGAAGAAAATTACAAAGCAGTATGCCAACAAGTGCAAAACAAATACAAACTATCTTTGTAAAGGAACATGTGTGTTGATTGTGCAATAATAAGGCTGCATTTGGGTGATATTTTAGGTATGCAATTCTGTATCTATTTTACTCTACCCTTTCTGATGTATACAGGATATCATGCAGGAAGCTGAATGATGAACCAGAAAAGATGGGGCTATGCCATCTAGACACCAATTCATACTACTTGTACTCTAGCATTTTTCACCTTAGCCATTCTTTGTCAAAGCCCAAGGCCAGGCCTGCCTCTCACCTGTTTCTCTCTTAAAACTGGACAATAACCAAATCTATGAATTTTGCCTCTCCTGTTCATATTCAGTTTATACTTCTTAAAGCCTTCTACCCTAATTAGATTTGAAACTATGGGAAAGTGTTTTCTGAGCCTGACTTTCCTGGGTAAAGGCACATATTTCTTTAATTCAAGAGGTGCTGGACTTGTCTGGTGGAACAGTGGATCCACCTGTCAATGCAGAAGACACGGGTTCAATTCCTGGTCTGGGAAGATTCTACATGGTGCAGAGCAACTAAGCCCGGGCACCACAACTACTAAGCCTGTGCTCTAGAGTTCGTGAGCTGCAACTACCAAGTCCACATGCTACAACTATTGAAGCCCACGTCGTAGAGCCTGTTCTCTGCAATAAAAGAAGCCACCACAACAAGAAGCCCATGCACCACAACAAAGACTAGCCCCCACTCACCACAACTAGAGAAAGCCCTCACACACTGAAACTTGGAAACCTGAGCTGAAAATCCCACTAATAACTAAATAACCACAAAGCATCTATGCTTGGAGAGGAGATTGGTGACAATTTAATCTTAAGATAAAAGTGATATAAAATGGCCACCCTGGGCAAAAACATAGTCGATAACACATAAACAGTGGTAAAGCTCTTTGAGGGAATAGAGATAAAATCTGAATTGAGCACGTGCAGTTATGAGAATGTCATATCTTACAGTAATATAAGCATAATGATGTAAGATATGAAAAAAAGGGGGTTGGCAGTGATATGAAAAGCAGTCAGGGCCATGGATACAGCTCTTATGGCTGGCAGAGCTGGGGTATGAACCCAATTAAGCCTGATTCCAAATCCTATACTCTGAACATCTATACTGTGTCTTTGTTCAAACTTTTGCTTCTTCCTAGAATGTCCCTTCTCTCTGTCTTTGCCTATGAAAACCCTACCCTGTCTTCAGCACCATAACACCTTGCACCTGGGGCTGTCCCACTCTGACAATAACAACTGATACTCTTCTTTCATTTGGGAAGCATGGAAGTGTACTTCCCAGGGCTCTTTTGCTAGAAACCTCACAGGCCCTGGGGTTCTCATTCCCTGGGTAGCAGTCCACATTCTCTGGGAGGCCCAGATAAAGGAAGGTCTTTCCAGGGCAAAGTGAGGTCTGGGGATCAGTTGGATCAGCAAAACTTTATTTGAAAAAACATACTTCAGGGCCCTATCCTGTATCTCTTCAATCAGAATCTTTGGCTCCAGGCAAAGGAATTTCCAACAAATACTCCCCGATAATTCTGATATATAATAAATTTTGAGAACCAGTAATTCAAGTTCTTCTAGAGAGCTGACCAATATGCTAAGCCTTTGTTCATTTCAATGCTTTCATGTCATTAAGCCAGCACAGCTGACTAATTCTCCGTTTCTTTTCTTTAGCATTAAAAAAGCAGAGTTGTGAATTGTAATTACTTCATCTGGGGCAAACATCACTAAACAACACCTGCCGTCTCTCCTCTGTTCAGCTGTCCCACTTATGGGTCCCTAGTTACATTAGTTTTAGAAAAAATTCTTAGGAAAGATCAACTGAAAAAAATTCACAAAAAGAAAAACAAAACAGGAAATCAGTCAAAATATCAGCTGAATATAGAATTCCTCAGTCATAATTCATAGGGAAACAGACATTATACTGCAAATTAAAATTCCAAGTGATGAATTTAAGAATTCTAATAATCCAGATTTTCACACATTCTAAGGATATAAATACAACCGATTGCAGTTTGTGTAAATATTCTTCTAATTTTTTATAACAAAGGAAGACATTTACAATTTTGTTTTGGAAATGGGGAGAGGAATTACTAAATTTAAAATCATAATGGACTGAATAACTGTTGCCAACAAACATCTCTTAATTCTTAGAACCATAATGCAGCTGCCTCCTCTTTCCTGTTGGAGGAAAGTAACACATTTTTCCTGGAGCTGACAACTACCTCCATGACATGCATGCATTAATAGTCCCCCAATATTATATTTGTTCAAACTTTTGCAGCTACGCTTATTTAACATGAATATACATGCACACATATCTTGTTATGACAACTTGGCACTTTATTATAGATTCATAATGAATAGTTTGGTCTATTAAGTGTTCTGAACTTCAATATACTATATTGTTATATCAGAATTTTTCATACAGTATTTGCAAGTTAGCCCCCATGAAAGACAGAAAAATAGATCAAGGTGTTGGATGGGAGAATTTGAGAAAGGTGATCAAAGGTACAAACTTCCTGTTATAAGATATATAAGTGCTGGAGATATAATATACAACATGATAAATATAATTAACATAGCTGTGAAATGTATTTGAAAGTTGCTAAGAGTAAATCCTACAAATTCTACTCAGAAGAAAAAAATATTTTTTCTATACCTAGGAGGTAATGGATTCTAACTAAACGTGTTGTAGAAATCATTTCATAATATATGTATATCAAGACATTATGCTATATACCTTAAACTTATATAATCTATATGTTAATTGTATCTCAATAAAACTGAAAAATAATTTGCTGCAATGACATTTTGCTTTTGTCAAATATTTTTGAAGATTTCACAGATTATATCCAATTGGATGGAATATAACTGGTTATATGAACATTTAACTTATATCTCACTTGAGCTATATACTGAAAGAAAGTGTTGAATGAAGTAAATGAGTTAATCTAGATCAGCAGTCCCACACCTTTTTGGCACCAGGGACTGGTGGTCTCAAAGAAGACATTTTCCCAAGAACTGAAGAGGGGTGGGTTTGGGATGATTCAGGTGCATTACACTTATTGTGCACTTTATTTCTGTTATTATTACATAGGCTTCACCTCAGATCATCAGACATTAGATCCCGGAGGTTGGGGACCCTGATCTAGAACATTAAAGACAAAGGGCACAAGAGCAATCAAAAACTAAAATCATTTTGCCTGATTTATGCCATATTATCTTTTCCTCCTTCCTTAAGTCACATAAAATTGTAGCTGTAGTTTCTACAACTAAAAATAAAAATAAATTCTAAAAATGAAAATGGTTCAGATGGTGAAAGAAAACAGACCTATGGTGAGATCAGTAGATGCTTGCCTTGATTTAAAAGAAAGAAAGAAAGAAAAACTATTATTTTTATTTATTTAATTTTATCTTTATGTTTCCAAGTTTTAACTTGATATTTGAAAGTATCAGTACAGCTAATTATTTTTTTATGTACTTGAATTTAAAGTTTAACAATTTTGTTTCTGTCATGAACTTAATTATATTTACAATGTGTATTACTTTCTTACTAATCACTGGTAGATTCTGCTGTTTTCATGTTGGATTTTCATCATACTCTTTTATCACAGAAGTGAAGAAGTGATGCTATAGTCTATATATTAAAATCCATTTCAATGAACCATTAACAAATTTCTGCATAAGTAAGCATGCGTTTTAAATGCCTGACAGGAAAACAATACAGTTGCCCAAGGGAGTCATAGAATTAGACTATCCATGCACATTAGAATGTTAGAATTTTATGACCCCAATGCAATTAATTTGTTTACAAGGGAAATTTATAGACTCCATTTTGGAAAAACTAAAATTTAACAAAAAAAGCAGTTAGCATGAAACTAAGTACTGAACTAGACAAATGCAATAGGAACTAAAACTCCTTCATATAATTAAAACATATAATACTTCATGTAATTAAAACATTTTACAAATAGTCTATTTCATGAAATAATACAGTAAGGCTTTGAAATTCTTTTTGAAATTTAAGATTAATTGAACCTGATAAAATTTGGAGAACTATCATTCATAGCAGGAATTAATTACCCCAGGTTGTTGTAGACTCCTTAATATTTAGAAGAGGTATTATGTGATTCTTGGGTGATTGAAACTATTTCCTTTTTAATGGTCAGGACAATAAAAGTAATGATGACACAGAAAATTATAGCTGTGAGGAGCTCTTGCACACATTGTCTCATTTGAACAAACTGGTGATGCAATTCTTAATGGTTACATTTTATACATGAGACAGTGCAAGGGACTTGTAACTGGTTCAGAGTCACATTGCTAATAAATGGTGAAGATGGAAATAAAATTCACATCTTCCATGTCTACTGTACCATATGGATCAGGAATGCCACACCATCACTCTCAATTTTAAACTCACTTTCGCATTCATCTTCACAAACATTATTTTATTTGGCCAGGTTTTTCTGTTCCACTTACAAATAGCTGTGAAAAGAAGAGAAGCAAAAAGCAAAGGAGAAAAGGAAAGATATTCCCATTTGAATGCAGAGTTCCAAAGAATAGCAAGGAGAGATAAGAAAGCCTTCCTCAGCAATCAATGCAAAGAAATAGAGGAAAACAATAGAATGGGAAAGACTAGAGATCTCTTCAAGAAAATTAGAGGTCCCAAGGGAACATGTCATGCAAAGATGGGTTCAATAAAGGACAGAAATGGAAGGGACCTAACAGAAGCAGAAGATATTAAGAAGAGGTGGCAAGAATACACAAAAGAACTGACAAAAAAGATTGTCATGACCCAGATAATCACGATGGTGTGATTGCTCACCTAGAGCCAGACATCATGGAATGTGAAGTCAAGTGGGCCTTAGAAAGCATCACTATGAACAAAGCTAGTGGAGGTGATGGAATTCCAGTTGAGCTATTTCAAATCCTGAAAGTTGATGCTGTGAAAGTGTTGCACTCAATATGCCAGCAAATTTGGAAAATGCAGCAGTGGCCACAGGGCTGGAAAAGGTCAGTTTTCATTCCAATCCCAAAGAAAGGCAATGCCAAAGAATGTTCAAACTACTGCACAATTGCACTCATTTCACACACTGTTAAAGTAATGCTCAAAATTCTCCAAGCCAGGCTTCAGCAATACATGAACTGTGAATTTCCAGATGTTCAAGCTGGTTTTAGAAAAGGCAGAGGAACCAGAGATCAAATTGCCAACATCCACTGGATCATCGAAAAAGCAAGAAAGTTCCAGAAAAACATCTGCCTCTGCTTTATTGACTATGCCAAAGCCTTTGCCTGTGGGGATCACAATAAACTGTGGAAAATTCTGAAAGAGATGGGAATACCAGACCACCTGACCTGCCTCTTGAGAAACCTGTGTGCAAGTCAGGAAACAACAGTTAGAACCGGACGTGGAACAGACTGGTTCCAAATAGGGAAAAAAGTACGTCAAGGCTGTATATTGTCACCCTGCTTATTTAACTTATATGAAGAGTGCATCATGAGAAACGCTGGGCTGGAAGAAGCACAAGCTGGAATCAAGACTGCTGGGAGAAATACCAATAACCTCAGATATGCAGATGACACCACCCTTATGGCAGAAAGTGAAGAAAAACTAAAGGACCTCTTGATGAAAGTGAAAGAGGAGAGTGAAAAAGTTGGCTTAAAGTTCAACATTCAGAAAACTAATATCATGGCATCCAGTCCCATCACTTCAAGGCAAATAGATGGGGAAACAGCAGAAACAATGGCTGATTTATTTTTCTGGGTTCCAGAATCACTGCAGATGGTGATTGCAGCCATGAGATTAAAAGATGCTTACTCCTTGGAGGAGAAGCTATGACCAACCTAGAGATCATATTAAAAAGCAGAGACATTACTTTGTCAACAAAGGTCCGTCTGGTCAAGGCTATGGTTTTTCCAGTGGTCATGTATGGATGTGAGAGTTGGACTATAAAGAAAGCTGAGCACTGAAGAACTGATGCTGTGGTGTTGGACAAAACTCTTGAGAGTCCCTTGAACTGCAAGGAGATCCAATCAGTCCATCCTAAAGGAGATCAGTCCTGGGTGTTCATTGGAAGGACTGATGTTGAAGCTGAAACGCCAATACTTTGGCCACCTGATGCAAAGAGCTGACTCATTGGAAAAGACCCTGATGCTGGGAAAGATTGAGGGCAGGAGGAGAAGGGGACGACATAAGATGAGATTGTTGGATGGCATCACTGACTCAATGGACATTGGTTTGGGTGGACTCCAGGAGTTGGTGATGGACAGGGAGGCCTGACGTGCTGTGGTTCATGGGGTTGCAAAGAGTTGGACACGACTGAGCGACTGAATTGAACAGATCAACAGGGAACTTCTAATTTCAAGTTTCAGCCATAAACTTTGCTTTCATAGGTTCTATAGGGTCAGATCAGGTGAATATTTTTAGTCACGTCTGATTCCTGCTGTGCATAAGACACTTGATTCTTTCTGTTACAAATCTAATTATTAGTACCAGATTCTTTACTCTTCCTGATATTGTTCACCAATGTGGAATATTTTTTCAATGTAATATTTACTACTTACAGTAATGATCCAAATCAGTTAGAGAAGGGACTGAATTTACACTTCAGTCTTCAACATCACTGCAGATAGTATGAATAAACTGATGTTTTACATTCCAATGTCATTTGACAATCCATTCAATTTTAAATATAGAGTTATTGTTTTGTTACAAAGTGTTTTATTTATGAAAATATTAAGTTTATGCAAAATTTATACAGAATTTATTACCAATAAGTAATTAATCATTTAAGGAAAACAGATATATATGCAGCAATTAGCATGCATATATGTGTATATATGTGTATATATGTAATTTACACACACATATTAAAATGCTGAATTATATATACATACATATAATTCAGTATTTTAATTCTGAAAGTCTTTTATTAACAAACAAAATCAATATAGTGTCCATTTATCTTCTATTTAAATTGCAATTACAATTTGGTCATTCAAACTCAGTGTAGCATTCTTTTCAACTTTCCTAATGATAATATTAAATATACTACTTACCTATTTTTCATTCCATAATTTTTCTGGAGAATTACAGTATTATGGAATTATGTAGTAGTCTTGTAACATGAACTAAAGCAAAATAGGGTCATAAATCCCATTTCTAATTATAACATACTCTGCATAATTAAATGTTTGGTTAATTAAGCAAATAGATATTAGGTTTACTTCTATGCAAGATATTTTAAATACAATAAGTTATGATCTAAATTTTGGGAATTGGTTGCTATTTCTCTAATATACAATACCCTTTGGTTAATCTAGGATAAAATGCTAATTTGTAATGATAAGTTTAAAATGATTTGTGTTCACAAGATCAGATCAATATTTTCTCAAATATATGTCTCAGATTGCCACATAAAGATACTTTGCTTTTATGATTCATCAACTGTATTACTTTTATATTTTTAAAAATTCCAATTATGAATAGGAATTATATCTAACATACAGAAATCTTGGGGATTTTCACCCAAATTACCTTTCTACTTATCAAATATTTTCAGTATTTTGAGAGAGATATTCTTTCAGACCATCTAAAATCCTCAAATACCTTCAGCTATGTGTTTATTAGTGCTACGTAGGGAAACACTCCTTCACAGGTACAAAAATAATCTGAGCTGAACTCATTCCTGTTTTTACTTAAACAAATTAAAGTGAAACTTGCTGTCCATTGGAGATCTTAGAAAATTCAAAAGTTTTAAAAATTATTTAATACTTTTAAGACCCTGATGCTGGGAAACGTTGAGGGCAAGAGGAGAAGGGAGCAACAGAGGATGAAATGGTTGGATGTCATCACCAACTCATTGGACATGAGTTTGAACAAACTCTGGGAGGTAGTGGAGGACAGGGGAGCCTGGCGTGCTGCAGTCTGTGGGATTGCAAAGAGTCAGACGTGACTTAGAGACTGAACAACAATTATTTTTATAGTAATAGCTTCTTTATTTGACATGAATCATGAATTAGAATTCAGAGAGATATGTTTATCTCAAAAATATGTTAAAACATTCTGACTAGCCCCTGATGTTGGTAATAAAAACCAATTACTTGCAAGTTTGGTACATTCAATTCCAAAATTGGTAATAACCAAATATGCATGTGTGTGTACCTTCTCAGTTGCTAAGTTGTGTCTGACTCTTCTGCGACCCCAGGAACTGTAGCCTACCAGGTTCCTCTGTCCATGGAATTCTCCAGGCAAGAATACTGGAGCAGGTTGCCATTTCCTTCTCCAGGGGATCTTCCTGACTCAAGGATCAAACCTGCATCTCCTGTATTGGCAGGAAGATTCTTTACCACAGAGCCGCCAGGGAAGCCCAATAACCAAATATCGCAATATATTACATGACTGAACAGCAACAATTAATTACTCGTCCTAGTAGTGAGTGGTATTTGTTTTGAATCTATAGCTGTGTACCATATATCATCACATGTCTCTGGGCTGATCAGAAGAATCAGTCTTCACTGTGCTTCTAAATCCTATTTACTTAGCTTCCTTATTGTCTCATCTTTACAGTTATCTTTTGACAGTTTATCTCTAAATGCTGGCCATGGAAAAGAACCAAACCTGAAGAAGCCAATCTGATATCAGCAATCATATTACTTCCTGTAAACACATAATATTATTGAGAGGATATTTTCTTAGATTGTGAACTTGAAATTTACTTGAAAATGCTGAGATGGGTAAAGAAAATAATTAATATTTTACTGGGTACTGAAAATTCCTTCAGAAGTTTTTACAATACTTATATAAAATGAAATTTAAATTATATTTATATATACACACACATATATATATATGTTTTAATCCTATGGCTTTCAAATTTTTTCTTGCACATAAATCACCTAAAAAGCTTGTTTGAAATGCAGTTTCCTTTTATCAAAGATCAAAATTATGAGACTGAGACCTGGAGACTTGTGTTTATAACAAGTTATCCATGAATGACTCTAATGTTTTTTTTATCTGTGGTTCACATTTTCACTACATTCTGAAATCAGCAAGCTAATGGGGTTCACAATCATTCTCTTCAGTTTACTAAAGCTTTAGGAAATATAAATAGATGTTGCAAATGTAGACAAGAGTTATTAATTTTAAAAGCCATGATTAAAATGTTCTGCCTCATTTTTAGTCAGATATGGTCTATTTTTCTATCAGAGCATAAATGAATGCATATGGACCTTCTAAGTCATGGATGCTACTGGAGAAACAGTCCCAGAAGTAGTCACTGAGGGATATTTTACTCTGGTGGCTAAAATATAGCATCCATGAGTATATGGTAATAGAATTTTGTGCTGCAGGCATGCACTTAGTAATGACTAAAAGGTCAAGATAAAGTATCTGGATGTAACAATGGGTAATTAGAGCACAGTAATGGGAAATTTGGGGCAAGCAATACTTCAAAGTCATGATCAGTAAGCAGTAGACATCAGTTAGATATGTTTTATGGCAAAAGAGTCTTGAATTTATGAAAGGACAAGGAAATAGGCAAACTACTAGAAAATAAACTATTAAAAATCTATCCACATATGTATCATCATTTTCATTACAAGAACCTGCTACAAATGTGATGACCCATTCTAAACTTACTGAATTTTTCTGTAGCATCCATCACATCATTTTGTGCCTTATTTTTTCCCTCTCCACATATAACCACTGCCTTTCAGTACTCTTTCTCTTGCCAGTATATTTAAGCCCTCATTAAGTCTATGAATATGCTCATTGTTCTGAAAACCAGGGATAAAAGCAATATCCATCTATATAACAGGTTAAAAAACTGTATTTTCAAGTTCATATTCCAGAATAAGAGCTATTCATATTACTTCATAAGAGTAGACTAGAACAAATACAGACCTTTGTTGGTCTTTTGTCCAAACTCTATTCCTCAGTTTGTCCTCCTCTTGACATCTCTGGCCATTTCATTTGCTTTCCATTTTTGTCTTCACTTCCTTCTTCTTATTTGCACATGCCGTTTCCTCTCACATAGTTTTCTATTTTAACTGAGCTTTACTATTTTGACAAAGCATAACTCGACTGTGTTTTAATTTTCTACTGCTGCATAGCAAATTACCATGAACTTAGTGGTTTAAACAATACAAGTCCTTTATCTTACAGTTTACACGGATAGGAGTCTAGGCATTGAATAGCTGGGTCCTCTGCTCAGGGCCTTACCAGGCTGAAATCAAGGTATTGATCAGAGCTTGTGTCTTATCTAAGGCTCAGGTTTCTTTCCAAGCTCTTGTGGTGGTTGACACACTCTATTTCTTTTCAGCTCTAGAACTCACAAAATGCATAAAGGCTGCATTTTCAAAACCAGGATGACCAGAACCTTTTGACACTTCATCTTCTTTTAAAGCCTTCTCTGAGACATCAAGGCCGTGGAGTATTACCTTCCTTTTTTTAGTATCCTAATCATAGGAGTAATATCCAATCATATTCACAATTTCTACCCATACTCAAAGGGAGGTAATTATGTGGGTCATATATATTGGAAGTAAGGATTTTGTGGCTCATCTAGAATTCTAAGTAGCACAGACTGTTCCATATAATTATTCTCCTAGTTGGCAGGGAGCTCATAGGCTTTTCTTGCCCAATTCTTAGGAGAGCACCTACTCAGCTCATCTTTCTTCTCAGGTAGGATGCAGGAACTGGGCAGCCCATGTCCCCATGGGGTATCCACAAGGGTATCCACACCTGAAGGTATTGAACTTCTAATCTGATTTGAGGGGCTTCTGTTCTAACCATCAGATAAAAGCTTCCCCAACTCATCTTGAGGCTTCTCTGGTGGCTCAGAGGGTAAAAAATCTACCTGCAATACGAGAAACCTGGGTTCCAATCCTAGATCAGAGAGATCCCTTGAAGAAGGGAATGGCAACCCACTCCAGCGTGCTTGTCTGGAGAATCCCATGGATAGAGGAGCCTGGTGGGCTACAGTCCATGGGGTCACAAAGAGTAGGATACAACTGAGCGACAAACATTTTGACTTTTCTTCTCATCTCATCCAATGACAGGGACATATAATTTGTGTCTGAACATATGAGTGAAAGTGGCAGTTGATAACATTAAACCTACAATGCTGGACCTCAACATGAGTTTTTGAATCTGCTCTTATCAATTTTTCTGATTTTCCAGGTTTTATCCAGAATAATTTGCTATCCTAACTTTTAACATAAAATTGATAGGCTGTCCATTTTATTTTAATCCTTGAGAAGAAGCCTCTACTACCCCCTATTTCATTCTATTTCTCTATCTTTCATTTTCTACTGCCCTGAGTGTTTTCAAAGTATCTATGATTTATTCTGTATGAATTTTGGAGTTATCTTTAGTAATCACATTTATATCTGAAATAAATAAGTTTTAATTACTTTAATCACATAAATTAAGCATCCAAGTTGATAACATGTTTTACTGCATAAAAAAACTTATTTTGCATATTAATACAAGGTAATGCAGAATAGTTATAAATATGGAACACTGATGTTCATAAATTCATCATGTTTATTCTATTTCAAATTAAATTCACACACAGTTCTTATTTCCTGTAGTGAAATTTTATGAATTTATTTTGTTTTTGGTTAGAGATCACTGATTGTTTTATGAAGAGATGCTTGTAGAGAAACCTATGCAATATCGTCTGCAGTTACATGTACAGATTTTCACTTTGAGCACAGCTACAGAAAAAAAATAACATGTCAAAAAAGAGGAAAATACAATATAGTCACAGATTGTCCATTTTTAAATTATTTTGCATTAGTTAAGCAATGGAATTCTCTAATGGTGCCCTATGCCATACATCAATTTTATGGTTACCTATGACTTAAAACAATTTTCTTCCTAGAGTGGTGAGAGATGAACTTTAAAAACAAATAAGACAGTTTGTCTCTAGTGGAGGCGTGGGTTGGTGGTGGCCTGCTGCAGGGCTGGGGGCACTGAGTGTAGCAGTACATGCATGGGATCTTTTGAGGGAGGTCACCGTTATCTTCATTACCTCCACCATAGTCTGAAAAAAGTGAAAGTAAACTCACTTAGTCCTGTCCAACTCTTTGGACTGTAGTTTACCAGGCTCCACTGTCCATGGGATTTTCCAGGCAAGAGTACTGGAGTAGATTGAACCCAGGTCTCCTGCATTGCAGGCAGACGCTCTACCATCTGAGCCACCATGGTGCTAGTTTTGCCCATAGTTTGGACCCAGGTAAATAGCAGGGAGGGAACACAGCTCCACCCATCAACAGAAAATTGGATTAAAGATGTACTGAATATGGCCTCACCCATCAGAACAAGACCCAGTTTTCCCCTCAGTCAGTCTATCTCATCAGGAAGCTTCCATAAGCCTCTTAACATTCTCCATCTGAGGGAAGACAGTCTGAAAACCACACTCATGGAAAACTAACCCATCTAATCAAATGGACCACAGCCTTGTCTAACTCAATGAAACTATGAGCCATGCCATACAGGGCCACCCAAGATGAATGGGTCATGTTGGAGAGTTCTGACAAAATGTGGTTCACTTGAGAAGGGAATGGCAAACCATTTCAGTATTCTTGCCTTGAGAATGCCATAAACAGTATGAAAAGGCAAAAAGATAGGACACTGAAACATGAACTCCCCATGTCGGTAGGTGCCCAATATGCTACCGGAGATCAGTGGAGAAATAACTACAGAAACAATGAAGAAACAGTCAAAGCAAAAACAATACCCAGTTGTGGATGGGACTGGTGATGGAAGTCAAGTCTGATGCTGTAAAGAGCAATATTGCATAGGAACCTGGAATGTTAGGTCCATGAATCAAGGCAAATTGAAAGTGGTCAAACAAGAGAAGGCAAGAGTGAACGTAGACATTTTAGGAATCAGTGAACTAAAATGGACTGGAATGGGTGAATTTAACACAGATGACCATTATATCTACTACTGTGGGCAAGAATCCCATAGAAGAAATGGAATAGCCATCACAGTCAACAAAAGAGGCCAAAATGCAGTACTTGGAAGCAATCTCAAAAATGACAGAATGATCTCTGTTCGTTTCCAAGGCAAACCATTCAAGAGCATGGTAAATCCAAGTCTATGCCCTGACCAGTAATGTTGAAGAAGCTGAAGTTGAATGGTTATATGAAGACCTACAAGACCTTTTAGAACTAACACCCAAAAAAGATGTCCTTTTCATTATAGGGGACTAGAATGCAAAAGTAGGAAGTCAAGAGACACCTGGAGTAACAGGCAAATTTGGCCTTGGAGTACAGAATGAAGCAGGGCAAAGGCTAATAGAGTTTTGCCAAGAGAACGCACTGGTCATAGCAAACACCCTCTTCCAACAACACAAGAGAAGACTCTACACATGGACATCACCAGATGGTCAATACCTAAATCAGATTGATTATATTTTTTGCAGCCAAAGATGGAGAAGCTCTATATAGTCAGCAAAAGCAAGACCGGGACTGTGTCTCAGATCATGAACTCCTTATTGCCAAATTCAGACTTAAATTGAAGAAGGTAGGGAAAACCACTAGACAATTCAGATATGACCTAAATCAAATTCCTAATGATTATATAGTGGAAGTGAGAAATAGATTTAAGGGACTAGATCTGAGAGACCGAGTGCCTGATGAACTATGGACAGAGGTTCGTGACATTGTACAGGAGGCAGAGATCAAGACCATCCCCAATAAACAGAAAAGAAGAAAAGCAAAATGGCTGTCTGATGAGGCCTCACAAATATCTGTGAAAAGAAGAGAAGAGAAAAGCAAAGGAGAAAAGGAAAGATATATATATATACCCATTTCAATGCAGAGTTCCAAAGAATAGCAAGGAGAGATAAGAAAGCCTTCCTCAGTGATCAGTGCAAGAAAGAGAGGAAAACAATAGAATGGGGAAGACTAGAGATCTCTTCAAGAAAATTAGAGATACCAAGGGAACGTTTCATGCAAAGATGGGCTCAATAAAGGACAGAAATGGTATGGAACCAACAGAAGCAGAAGATATTAAGAAGAGATGGGAAGAATACACAGAAGAACTGTACAAAAAAGATCTTCATGAACCATGGTGTGATCACTTGCCTAGAGCTAGACATCCTGGAATGTGAAGTCAAGTGGGCCTTGGGAAGCATCACTATAAACAAAGCTAGTGGAGGTGATAGAATTCCAGTTGTGCTATTTCAAATCCTAAATGATGATGCTGTGAAAGTGCTGTACTCAATATGCCAGCAAATTTGGAAAACTCAGCAGTGGACACAGGGCTGGAAAAGGTCAGTTTTCATTCCAATCCCAAAGAAAGGCAATGCCAAAGAATGTTCAAACTACCACACAATTGCATTCATCTCACACTCTAGCAAATCAATGCTCAAAATTCTCCAAGCCAGGCTTCAACAGTACATGAACTGTGAACTTCCAGATGTTTAAGCTGGATTTAGAAAAGGCAGAGGAACCAGAGATCAAATTGCCAACATCCACTGGATCATCAAAAAAGCAAGACAGTTCCAGAAAAACACCTACTTCTACTTTATTGACTGTGCCAAAACCTTTGCCTGTGGGGATCACCATAACCTGTGGAAAATTCTGAAGAGATGGGAATACCAGACCTCCTGATCTGCCTCTTGAGAAACCTGTATGCAGGTCAGGAAGCAACAGTTAGAACTGGACATGGAACAACAGACTGGTTCCAAATAGGGAAAGGAGTACATCAAGGCTGTATATTGTCACCCAGCTTATTTAACTTATATGCAGTTACATCATGAGTAATGCTGGGCTGGAGGAAGCACAAGCTCGAATCTGCTGGGAGAAATATCAATAAGCTCAGATATGCAGATGACACCATTCTTATGGTGAAAGGGCAGAAGAACTAAAGGGCTTCTTGATGAATGTGAAAGAGGAGAGCGAAATGTTGGCTTAAAGCTCAACATTCAGAAAACTAAGATCATGGTGTCCGGTCCCATCACTTCATGGCAAATAGACGGGGAAACAGTGAAAACAGTGGCTGACTTTATTTTTGGGGGCTCCAAAGTCACTGCAGATGATGACTGCAGCCATGAAATTAAAAGATGCTTACTCCTTGGAAGAAAAGTTATGACCAACCTAGACAGCATATTGAAAAGCAGAGACATTACTTTGCCAACAAAGGTCCATCTAGTTAAGGCTATGGTGTTTTCAGTAGTCAGGTATGGATGTAAGAGTTGGACTATAAAGAAAGCTGAGCACTGAAGCATTGATGCTTTTGAACTGTGGTGTTGGAGAAGACTTTTGAGAGTCCCTTGGACTGCAAGGAGATCCAACCAGTCCATCCTGAAGGAAATCATTCCAGAATATTCATTTCAGGACTGATGTTGAAGCTGGAACTCCTTTACTTTGGCCACCTGATGCGAACAACTGACTCATTTGAAAGACCCTGATGCTGAGAAATATTGAAGGTGGGAGGGGAAGGGGATGCCAGAGGATGAGATGGTTGTATCGCATCACGGACTCAATGGACATGAGTTTGAGTAATCTCCAGGAGTTGGTGATGGACAGGGAGGCCTGGCTTGCTGCACTCCGTGGGGTTGCAAAGAGTTGGACACGACTGAGTGACTGACCTGAACTTGAAAGCCAAATAGGAAAATTCATTGGTTATGCTGTTTCTTTATCAGAACAGTCACTACAATACGGGTTTATTTTTGAGTTCTTCCTAGGTAAACTTTCCTTGGTGTGGGAAAGGTAATAATCACTATCATTTATTGAGCACATACATAGTACCAGTTCTTCTATATATATGTATATTATTTCTAAGTTTTAGAACTACTCTGCAAAGCTGGTATTAACATTCCAGTTCGGGATGGGGAATACATGTAAATCCATGGCTGATTCATGTCAATGTATGGCAAAAACCACTACAATATTGTAAAGTAATTAGCCTCCAACTAATAAAAGTAAATGGAAAAAAAAAAAGGAAATCAGGACACATTTATTTGCCAAACGTCATTGTTTTAGAAAGTTCTGAAGCCAGACTTCAAATCCAGGACTCTTTGACCTCACGTTCCCACTGCATTCCACTGCCTAAGCTTTTTCTAATTAGCTCTCAGCCTATAACCACACCATTCCTCTACCAATGTTAAAGGATAATGGCAATTCTTCCACTTTTCCTGAATGCAGTAAACAGGGAACTGTGGAGGGACTTGAGTTACACTGTTTGCTTGCTCAGAGGACAGGATGCCACCAGAATGTTATCGCTGCCATAGCTTTCCAATTTTCCACCATTGTTCAGTTCCTATTATCAATTTTCCAGCTTTCAAATAAAAATAATCTTTCAGACAGGTTTCTTGGTACAGTGTCAAATGTTATCTTCTCTCATCACCTCAGACTGAAACTAAATGTGTATGGGGTGGAAATCCTCTAAACAGAGGAACTATTTGCTGAAAAGAGTTTTCATTTTTAGCTGCAGTTTCCCTTCAGTATTATTTCATTTTTATTTTGCAAATTTACTTTGCTTTACCACAAAGCTCACAGGAAAAATGGGGTGGTAGAGAAGCTCTTGTGTCATCCAGCACTGCTATAGAGGAAAGTATTCTGTTTGAGCAGACATTCTTACAGTGATTTAAAGAGTACTGGGTAAGTGTGTAAGAAATGCTATTAGTCATGAAGTTAGAATTTAAAAATACAACAATTCCTCAATAAAAATCTCTCAAATAACCTTCATGTAAAACCTCCTGGATTTAAACAAAACTGCATAAATCCTGTGAGGCAGAGTTGCTTATATTTACAGAAGTCAAACCCACAACTATTACCTCACTACATATGTTTTTGCCCAAGGGAGACCTAGAAGAATCCATTCTAGATATACTTGAAGTCAATAATGAATATGTACTCTTCTTTCTCTACTCCCTTCTCCCTTAACAATCTACTCTCTACTCTCAGCTCCTTTTTCATATCTTTTCTTCACTCCCTTCTCTCTTTTCAAAATGAAAGGATCATAATCAGTTTGTTAAGCTTTTGATTGACTGGCTCTTTATACTTCAACTCCATGATGCACTTGAGAAGTTGCAAGCATTAACAAGAAAACATAGATTATCTACTGATTGAAACATTTGGCTTGAGAAGTGGGCAGGTGGGGGTTGAGAGACAAGGGGCAGGTGGCTCAAATCACACCAGTCAGTAAGCAAGTTCCGAAGATCAATTTAATAGATCTCTTTGTTATATTTACTCCACATGTTGGAGTATGGAGTAGTGTAAACCACACACTTGTAGAGGGTCTTTCATTTTCTCTGCACTCTCAGTCAACAGTTAGTGAGCTCTATCACACAAAGGTTACATCTTGATATTGATCTACAGGAAAGGATTTGGATTTTCATTCTCTGGACACAGAATATGTGATACTGATGGGAGAAATGAGAGTCCTGTGAGCTTTCCATATCTCCAATTTAAATACCCAGTGAAACATGAAGGTTTGAAGGTTTTGTTGTTATTGTTTGTTTTTAACAACAACAACAACAACAGAAACTCCCGAGAGAAAACCAACTTCATGTGGAGGAGTCTTCAGTATGTTCAGTAGTCTTCAGTATGATCCTTTCGCAAAGGATCCATAAATGCTTACTCCATTCCAGAAAGTAGCATTATAGTAGAGCATTTATGGGGTGAGCTTTCTAGCTTCTCTGACTCTGAAAAATGGACAAGGTAAACATTAGGAGAAAACTGGAGGGTGAATGCCTTTCCTGACTTCTTACATTCTTCTGTACTTTGTCTACAGTAAACCTCAAAAATCCTTTAACTGAACTTTTGGAAAAGATAGGTATGTGTTACTTCCACCACATCACTCAGTCTTAACTAAGAGTAAAACATCAGGACCATGTGTTAAGATTTTTCAAAATAGGCATTATTTGGGCCCCAACCCAAACCTACTGAATCATAATCTCCAGAGGTTGGTTCTTAATATTTGTATTTTTAACAAAGCACTCTGATACAATCAGTAGACTTCTATCTAAGAGATAGCTACTATGCTAGATAACTCATTAAAAGAGATATCACACCTGTTTTCTTTAGAAGCTGGGTAACAGTTTTTCTGAGATAGAAACACAAGAATAAGAGTTTAGGTGCTAAGATATATACATTTTTAAGTTAAGTACTGTTAAGTATAGCTTCTCTGGTGGCTCAGTGGTAAAGAACTCATCTGCCAGTGCAGGAGATGTGGGTTCACTCCTGGGTTGGAAGAGCATCTGGAGAAGAAAATGGCAACCTACTCCAGTATTCTTGTTTGGGAAAATCCCATGGACAGAGGAGCCTGGTGAGCTACAATCTATGGGGTCACAAAGAGTCAGACACAACTGAGCGACTAAACAACTGTTAAGTATACTTTTAAGAATGAACATCAGTTTGCATTCTCAGTAGTGGTACATGATGTTTCCTATTGCTCCCGGATCATTGCCAACAGTTAATAATATGCCAAATATACCTCAATAAAGCTGTCAAAATATTTTGGGACAATTTTCATCATTTTAATTTATTTTTCTATTTTCAGGAGAAAAATACAAGGTATGAATAGATATTATTAACACATGTTTATTGAATGTTCGCTAGAATTCAACTGTTAAACTTATCTAATTCTGGGGCCACTGGCAGTGGTGGGCAATTTTTACCATCAACATCTGTCTCCTTCAGGTTTTGGGATTGGGAAAGGGGGTCCAAATTCCAACTAGTGTCTTATGTTATTCAAAAGTAGAATTATCTAATATACTTTATATCCCTCAAATAACTGTTATGTTATAGATGTAGTAGAAGTTCAACAAATTTTAATAGGTAAGTGAATGAATTAATTAATAAAGCTTAAATATAGAAAATGTGTGATGCTTGATGGAGCAACTGATATTTTTTCAGGGAAACATAAAATCAATCCAGATGGTTAGGAGAGATGATTACACAGTCTCTGGGTCCATATCAAGTAATTTCTAGCACATTAAGATAATGTTCCCAAAGCATGGAGAATATTCCCTATGTTGCCATGCTATGCAATTCTGCATAGACTCACAGAAATATTGCTTTTCAGGCTATAGAAGATGGGAAGAGTATCCAGGAATCATCTAATCAAATTGTAACACTTGAAGCTGACAAATGGCTATATCATGCTAAACAGGTGATTGTCTCTTCTTTTCCACAAGCATCTCGAGGTGACGGAACAACCTGGTTGACTGTTATCCAGTTTTACTTAAATTTTTATGTTGTTTATTTTAATCACACTGATGGTTGACAAGATCTTGAAATATACACATTTTGTGAATTCCCCCAGTCTTCCCCTTTAAAGAATTGTACATAGTTCAGAAGTATGCCCCACAATATTATTGAAAGGTTAAAGGTCTGTTGCCAGGGTTCCTTTTCTTTCCAATTATACTTTTTTTCAGCTTATTGAGGTATTATTGACAAAAACTGTATATATTTAGGTTGTACTACATGATATTTTGATATATTATACATTGTGAAGTGATTACCATAGTGAAGATAATTAACATGTCTTATCTCCTCACTTACTTACCATTTGTGTGTATGTGGTGAGAAGATTTAAAACCTACTGTCTTAGGAAATTCAGAGTATATAATACAGCATTATTAACTATAGTCACCATGCTATAGATTAATCTCCAGAAATTATTCATGTTGCATAACAAAATTTTATTCCCGTTGACCAGCATCTTCCCATTTCCCATATACTCTAGCTCCTGCCATTCAAACCCCTGCTTTTATGAGTTTAACTTTTTTAAAATTCTACATAAGTCAGCTCATGCAGTATTTGTTACTCTGTGTCTGGTTTATTTCACATAGCATAATATCCTTCAGGCTTATCCATGGTGCTTCATGGCAGGAGTTCCTTCTTTGTAAGGATGAATAATATTCTATTTTATATTATATACACACATATATATACCACATTCTAATCATTCATCTGTCAAAGAACACCTAGATTTTTTCCATAGCTCTTTTATTGTGAATAATATTTCAGGATATATGGAAGTGTAGACATCTCTTTGAGATAGTGATTTCATTTCCTTTTGGTATATACCCAGAAGTGAGATTCCTAGATCATATGGTAGTTTTATTTTTAATTTTTTGAAGAAACTCCATACTGTTTTCTGTCTGTCTGGCTGTCTCCATACTTTCTGCACTGGTTTACATTCCCACCAGTAGTTTATATTCCCCCACATTCTCGCCAACACTTGTTATCTTTTGTCTTTTTGATAATTAAGCATTCCAACAGGTATGAGGCAATATCTGATCATCTTGTTTTTCCCTTCAGATTTATCAAGACAAGGTTGACATATAACATTGTGTAATTTTATGGTGTACAACCTTGTGATTACATATATATAGAGAGAGATAGATAGATATAGCTATAGATTATATAGATATAGATATAGATATAGATATAGATATAGATATAGGCTTCTCAGGGGGCTCAGAGGTAAAGAATCTGCCTGCCAATGCAGGAGACACAGGTTCAATTCCTGGCCTGGGCAGATCCCTGGGAGGAGGAAATGGCAACCCATTCCAGTATTTTCTTGGAGAATCCCCGTGGACAGAGGAGCTTGGCAGACTACAGTTCATGGAGTCACAAAGAGTTGGACACGACTGAAGTGACTTAGCACATATATATATAAATATATATTGCAAAATGATTAATGTGAAAAGGTTAAAACATTCATCACCTCACAAAGTTACAGTTTTTTTAATTGTTTTTGACTTGCATGCCTTTGATCATTAGTGATGTTGAGCACCTTTTCCTATAAACATTGGCCGTTTATATGGCTTCTTCAAAGAAATGTCTATTCAGGTCATTTGCCCATTTTAAAAATCACATTATTTGGGTTTTTTGATTTATTTTTGTTGATTTGGTTTGGTTTTTCTTGTTGTTGTGGGGTTGTTTGTTTTTGTTTTCATTGAGTTGTTTGAATTCCTTATATATTTTGGGTTTAACTCCTTATCAGATATATGGTTTGAAAATATTTTCTCCCATTCAATAGACTGCCTTATCTCTCTATTTATTGATTCCTCTGCTTTTTAGTTTGATGCAATCCCACTTATCTATTTTTGCTTTTATTTTCAGTGATTTTGAGATCATTGTCCAGCCCAAAGTCAAGAAGCATCTTTCCTAAGTTTTCTTCTAGAAATTTTACAATTTCAGGTCTTATGTTTAAGTCTTTAGTACCTATTGGGATTACTTTTAGTTCAATTTAATTATTCTATGCATTAATATCCAGTCTCCCCAACACTATTGAGACCATCCTTTATCCATTGTGTGATCCTGACACCCTTGATGAAGACTGTAAATGTGTGGATTTATTTCTGGGGTATTTATACTGTTCCAGTGGTCTATTTGTCTGTTTTTATGTCAGTAACATACTGTTTTGATTACTTTAATTTGGAACATATTTTGAATTTTGGAAGTATGATGCCTCCAGCTTTTTCTTATTCAAGATGCTTTGGCTATTCAGTCTTTGGTGGTTCCACATACACTTTAGTGGTTTTTTTTTTTTTTTTTTTAGTTTCTGTGAAAAATGTCATTGGAATTTTGATGGGAATTATATTTAATCTGTAGATTTCTTTGGGTAGTATGTATATTTTAACAATATAAATTATATCAGTCCATGAACATAGGATATCTTTCCAATCACTAATGTCTTTTTCAATGTTTTTCATCAATACATTATAGTTTTCAGTGTACAGATCTTTCACCACATTGGTTACACACATTCCAAACTATTTTGCTAACTTTTATGCTATTGTAAATGGGATTGTTTTAATTTCTTTTTTTGGTTAGTTCATTGTTAATGTACATAAACATAACTTATTTTTTTAACATATATTTCTTTATTTATTTAACTGCATCAGCCTTAGTTGTGGCCCCTGGGCTCAGTAGTTGTGGCACAGAGGCTTAGTTGCCCTAAAGCATGTGGGATCTTAGTTCCCTGACCAGGGATGAAATCCATGTCCTCTGCATTGCAAAGTAGATTCTTAGCCACTGAACTGCTGGGGAAATCCCATTTTGTATGTTGATTTTATATTATGCAACTTTACTGAATCTATTAGATACAACAGGTTTTTTGATGGAATCCTTAGGGTTTTCTATATGTAAGATCATATCATCTGCCAGTAGAGACAGTTCTACTTCTTTCTTTCTAATTTGGATGTCTTTTTCTTGTCTTACTACTCTAAGATTCCCAGCACTATGTTGAATAGAAGTGATGACAGTGGGCATCCTGTCTTGTTCATAAGTGTAAGTGTTAGTCGCTCAGTCATGCCCAAATCTTTGTGACCCCATGGACTGCAGCCCACCAGGCTCCTCTGTCCATGAGATTTTACAGGCAAGGATACTGGAGTGGGTTGCCATTTCCTTCTCCAGGGGATCTTCCCAAACCAGGGATTGAACCTGGGTCTCCTGCACTGCAGGCAGATTCTTTACCGACTGAATTACAAGGGAAGCCCATCTTACAAGAAAAGCTTTTAGCTGTTCACTGTTGAGTATGATGGTCACCGTGGGCTTGTCATACATGGCTTTTATGGCATTGATGTACATATTTTCATACCTAACTTTTTGACAGTTTTTACTAAGAAAAGACATTGAATTTTCTCATTTTTTTCTGTATCTATTGAGATGACTATATGATTTTATTCTTTCATTCTGTTAGTCTGGAATATCATACTTACTGACTTGCATATGATGAATCATCCTGGCATCTCAGGATTACACCCTAATTCATCATGGCGTAAGGACCAATGGACTCTCTCTAGGCTTGATTTTCATGTGATGCTTTTGTTATTGTAGGATGAGAGAGAAACAGAGACAGATGGAGAAAGAGACAACCTTTATCTCCATTACTTCACATTATAATCTCTTCTCATATTTAAGAAGGTATGAAGTGACTTTTCTACCTCACTATGTGGAGACAAGTTTTTAAATCCAATACCAAGTCTTTGAATGCCAAGCTTGGTTAAGTGTATTTCTATGTTTTCTTTTTAAACCTTTGAAAAGGAGCTTTAAATTGTTAGCCGATTCCAAACTGCACCACTTCAAACTAAAGTAGAACCAATTAAGATAGAATGCAAAGTTAATCCAAAAATACAATTAGCACTGCATCCAGGAAGACATTATGCTATAAGCAAGAAGTGTTAACAAATGACACATGAAAATTTTATAAGGAAAAGAGAGATAGACTGGCCATGAGGTAAACATAGTAACATTACAAAGTTGCAATATAAGTATAGAGCACCAAGGTTGATGTTTTATAATGATATACTAACTTTAAAACATTATTTTAGAATTACTATGCTATAGAACAGTTGTATATCCATGTAGATTTAGAGCTTTGGAAATATATTTTGAAATATGTATGCAACAGTTCAAAGACTTCAAAGGAACTCTTTTAGAAATCAAATTATTACAAGTAGTAGGATAGTAATTAAAATAAAAAGAAGGAGGAAAAAGAAAAGGAGAGGAGATGGAGGGTAAGGAGGAAAAAGAGGAACAGGAGGATAAGGAGGAGGAGGAGAAGAAAGCTATACTGTATTTAAACCAGGATATATAAAGAAGTAATATGAATAAGAAGAAAACTACCAAGATATCTGAACAGGTGTTTCATAAAAAAAGACAACTACATGGTCCCCAATAATAAGTAAAAATTAATTATATAAATTTTAAATTACAATCAAGCATTATAACTCAGCTGTCAAACTGAAAGCAATTAAAGAGGTCTGACAATATTACATATTAAATGTTGGCAAGAATACACAGCGAAAAGAATTACTGTATAGTTCTGGTGAAAGTACAGTTTGGTACAAATACTTTGGGAAACTGACATTATCTAGTAAGTTTTAAGATACACATATGCATGATTTAGGAAGTCCATTCTTAATCATATTATACCCCAGAGAAAGTCACATATTTAAGTGCATCTGGACATATGTACAATAAAGTTGATAGTAGCCTTTTTGTAATAACTTAAAAATGGGAATAATCCTATGTCCATCAACAAGAAAATAGATAATGTTGGTATATTCATACAGTGGAATACTATACAACAATGAGAATGAACAAATACAATGTTGTCATGGATGAATCTCACAAAGACAGTATCAAACAAAAGAAGAAAAAATAATACAGCAAATTTCCAATTATATTTATATTTCAAAAACAGGCAAAAACAAACCATATTATTTAGGGATGCACACATATGTGGGAAGGTTATAATGTAAAGTAAAGAAATTAGGGAAAAAAAAGAAATTTGGGACAGTGTTATATCTCTAGGGAGAAGTGATGCTTTGATAAGGAAGGATCAGATGTTGGGAGCAGGGAAGTAGCTCTGGGGTACTTTAAAACTACTTTTTTACCTGTGTTGTGATTAGTTATTGCTTTGTAAATATTTGTTAAATTGTATATTTATGTTTTATTAACTATTCTGTGTGTTGTAAGAGTGAGGACGGGGAGATGAAAAAGTAAGAGTACATATGTAGATAATTTGTTCAAAGATATTTTCTTTAAAGAAGAGCAGACATACACAGTGATAGCTGGAGTCATGTACAAGATCAAGGAAAGAATTTATTAAGATAGGAGGGATTGTGATATGTCTATAGGCCGTTGGCAATGTAGCAGGAGAGGTGGAGCAATTTATCATGGAGTAGGAAAATAAAACTGAAAGAAAAACTTCATGTTGATGAGACAGGTAAGACCTAGTACATAATGTGATAATTGTCTTTATCAAAATGCAAGGATAGTTCATCCACAGTAATATAATAAAGTTGTAATGGGGCACAGAAGAAAGCAGTGTGGTAGATTTAAATTTGGGATTGTTGGATGGTTCTCTTCTCATTGCATCAATTTCCCTGAAAATCACAAATAATTTCATCATCTGAGATGGAAAAGGGTTGGAGGAAGTGATAGACATTTCAAGTGAGATAAGTCATCTATACACATGAACAGAAACAATTGACTAGGAAAACACAGTAGGATTGTCAGGTTCATTTGAATTTAATACTTAAGATTTTCAAGTAATAAAAGCAGTTACATTGCTGGATGTTTTTTAGTCATGATATTGTCTTCCTACAGTTTATGATTAAACAGAAAAGACAAGACATTAAACCAGCACTTATCTAAGTCATCTAACCAAAAAATTTGTGTGTTAAAGAGTCTGTATCCCATAAGAATACCCAATGATGGGAATTTCTAGCATTGTTTTTGCTCCTTAAGTATACCACTTCAGTTAGAAAAAATATGTTACTGAAAATAGCACTACTTCCCTAGCTTTGGTTTTTCTTCCACTTTTTTTTAATTAAATTCTCTAGGTGATCTCATCCAACCTTATGTCTTCAATCATCACCAACACACAGAATAAATTTGAAGTCTCAAAACTCATCCTATCCTTGTGTCTCTATCTCAATGATTAGAAACATCACTTACCCAGCAATCCAAATAAAAAACTTGGACAACATCTAGGACTCCTGTTTCCTCCTTCCCTGCCTCCAATCAGTAAATCAGGATGGTTCTAACTCCATAACATTTCCAGAATTAGGACAAAGTGTAATCAAGTTGATCAATTAAGAAGCTATGTAAATAACATAGGAAAGAGAGAATGGTAGTTTGAACTAAGATGACAAATTAAAGAGACTCAAAAGAGGTAAATTCTTCAATTCTTTGTGAGCAGATTCAAGAGGTGTAGAAGAATTCCCAAGACTTGATAACTGATGTGATACTGAGGCTAAAGGAGAAGAAAGGGTCTAGAAAGACTCTAAGTTTTCTGGCTTGATGTTACTACACGGGTGGACATGCCATTCACAGGTAGGGAATATTGGGAAGGGTCCTGGATATCTTCAGATGGTGGACATCATTAATTTGGTTTTGTATTATGTTAAGTTTGAAAGAAGACATACTAAGGAGGCACTTGGATATACCATTTGCCACCCAAAGAAGTCTGAGATGAAGATATTCATTTTTAACCATATAAGTCTTAGAGTAGATGAGATTATTTTAGAAGGGAGTAAAGCATGAGAAAAGAAGATGGCAAAAAATCAAGGGTTGAAGAACACCACTTATTAAGACACAGGTAGCCAGGAATGAGTCTGTAAAACTGAGAAGGAAGAGCCATATAAGTAAGAAGAAAACCAACAGAGCACTGTGTTTTGTATGCCAAAGAAGATAATGTTTCAAGAAATAATGAATATGCAACAGTGTCAAATGTTGCAGAGAGGTCAAATAAATTGAGGACCAAAAAATGTCTATTTACTTCGTGATCTAGAAGTCACTGGTGATATTAAGCAAAACATATTGGGTAGAATCCATATTGGACAAGTCAAAAATGAGCGGAAGTTGAGGAAATTAAGGCACTTTCCCCTTTGGGAAGTTTGGTTGTAAAAAGAAGGGTGGTGATCATAAACTTATAGATACCTCTCCCCTCTTTGGTAGATTTCTTTGGTGAGTGTTGTTAAAATTATATATCATGGAATCAAAGCTGGATGTGGAGGAGAGTAAATAAAAAAGGGGTCTGATGGAATGGGATAGATTGGAAAGATTACTGAATTGTGGGCCATGGAAGTGAAGTTTTGTTTAGATAGCAGTGATGGTGGGGGTGGCAGTTAGAGGGAATGATAAAGTCTAAGGTATGACTGTGAGAATGGGTGGCTGAAAGAAAATTGAGAACTCAATGAATATAAGGAGGTCAAGGAACTGAGGCACATGGTAGTCATCAAGAATAATGTCTGAAATAGAGATGGAAGAAAAACTGTCAGCCATATTACAGACTCTTTAATAAATACAATGCAGAGTAAGTAGATGGGAACTGGGTAGCCTGTGTCTCAGAGAAGCAGAACTTTTTGTTGTTGTTCAATTTTTCTGTTTTCAAGATGTTTGGAGCCTTTAGGTCTCAAAATATCAAAGGGAGCCAGAGGAAACAACCAACCTCCAGAGGCATATGGAGAATGAGAGGGAAATATAAAACATCTTTCAAGAGGATTGTAGGGTCAGGCAGCCTAACTGTTAGGGGTGAGCCTGATTTTATTCATGGAGGGGACTCTTGGAGAAGCACTGGAAAATAAATAAAAAGTTCTTTTGGCATAGAAAATGGTGGACTCATAAACTGCCCTTCTGCACCCTGAACAAAATACATGTGATGCTGGATTCACAAATTTTTGGAAGTAATCTAATTCAATCCAAGCATCAGTTCTTTGAATCCCCTCCAACAACACACACCGTTTCTTCCAAAACAGTGGTCAGGAGCTTTCTCCTTTCTTCTTCCTCAGCACCTCATACAATTTTTATTATGGCACTTATCACATTACTGTAATTATCTGTTTCCCCCACTAGATTTTAAGTTTCTCTAGGGCAGTCAGATTTAGACTCTATTTTACTTTGTGTCTCAGGGGCCCAACAAATAACACTGCAAATTGATGAATGAATAAGACATCCATTAGTAGGAATTAGTTTATCTAATTAATCCATCACTACTCATTCCCACTGAGACTAGAAAGTGGTCAAGGGATGAAACTGCACCACTAACAAGCTTGTGGTGGGTGGAGAGGTGGAAGTGGGAGGATAATGGAAAGGCCTTTTAACTGGAAGATGAGAGACCTGGTTTCTTATCTCTTTTCTGCCACTTACCGGCTACAAGATTTTGAATGCCTTAGGGATCATATGGTAGCTCTAATTTCTTCATCTATAAAATGTGGAGGAATAGACTAAATGGTGTCAAAGTCCAGCCTTCATGCACCATGCTAGAACTATCATTTTGGTAAAAGCTGGCTTACACTGGAAAGTTGGAAGGATTAAGTAGTTAGCTTAGTGTTTGAAGACAAGATATGTACAGGTTTTTTTTAAATGTGATTAACTTAAAGGCTACATAACTCACTTTAGTCTAAAGTATCTTAAGTAAATGTTATATTGAATAATGATCCAGTTTTGCTGTGAATAAAATGGTTTTGTTATGTATTATATACATATTTTATTTTTTACTCAATTTAAAGTTGAAAATTAAAGTTGTCTAATTCAAGAGGGCATGTAACAGAAAATCAATGCCTGGGATATTTGGAAAACTGGATTATTTGATAAGTTCTCTGTTCTACCATGATATCAGAGGTTCTGTCTTAGAGACTATAAGAAATGAAATCATACCAGATATAGTTCACAGAATTAGCCATCATTAGAAGTCTAGTATAATCTATATAATCATAAGGGATTTGATTTAGGTCACACCTGAACAGTCTAGTGGCTTTCCCTACTTTCTTCAATTTAAGTCTGAATTTGGCAATAAGGAGTTCATGATCTGAGACAAAGTCAGCTCCCAGTCTTGTTTTTGCTGACCGTAGAGAGCTTCCCCATCTTTGGCTGCAAAGAATATAATCAATTTGATTTAGATATTTGACCATCTGGTTATGTCCATGTGTAGAGTCTTCTCTTGTGTTGTTGGAAGAGGGTGTTTGCTATGACCAGTGCATTCTCTTGGCAAAACTCTATTAGCCTTTGCCCTGCTTCATTCTGTACTCCAAGGCCAAATTTGCCTGTTACTCCAGGTATCTCTTGACTTCCTACTTTTGCATTTCAGTCCCCTATAATGAAGAGGACATCTTTTTTGGCTGTTAGTTCTAGAAAGTCTTGTAGGTCTTCATAGAACCATTCAACTTCAGCTTCTTCAGCATTACTGGTTGGGGCATAAACTTGGGTTACTGTGATATTGAATGGTTTGTCTTGGAAACAAACAGAGATCATTCTGTCGTTTTTGAGATTGCTTCCAGGTACTGCATTTTGGCCTCTTTTGTTGACTATGATGGCTATCCATTTCTTCTAAGGGATTCTTGCCCACAGTAGTAGATATAATGGTCATCTGAGTTAAATTCACCCATTCCAGTCCATTTTAGTTCACTGATTCCTAAAATGTCAATGTTCACTCTTGCTGTCTCCTGTTTGACCACTTCCAATTTACCTTGATTCATGGGTCTAACATTCCAGGTTCCTATGCAGTATTGCTCTTTACAGCATCAGACTTTACTTCCATCACCAGTCCCATCCACAACTGGGTGTTGTTTTTGCTTTGGCTCTGTCTATTCATTCTTTCTGGAGTTATTTCTCCACTGATCTCCGGTAGCATATTGGGCACCTACCGACCTGGGGAGTTCATCTTTCAGTGTCATACCTTTTTGCCTTCTCGTACTATTCATGGGGTTCTCAAGACAAGAATACTGAAGTTGTTTGCCATTCCCTTCTCCAGTGGACCACATTTTGTCAGAACTCTCCGCCATGACCCGTCCATCTTGGGTAGCCGTACATGGCATGGCTCATAATTTCATTGAGATAGACAAGGTCATGGACAGTATATTAAAAAGCAAAGACATTACTTTGCCAATAAAGTTCTGTCTAGTCAAAGCTATAGTTTTTTCTAGTAGTCATATATGGATGTGAGAGTTGGACTATAAAGAAAGCTGAGCACTGAAGAATTGATGCTTTTGAACTGTAGTGTTGGAGAAGACTCTTGAGAGTTCCTTGGACCACAAGGAGATCCAGTCAGTCCATCCTAAAGGAAATTAGTTCTGAATATTCACTGGAAGGACTGATGCTGAAGCTGAAACTCCAATACTTTGGCCACCTTATGGGAAGAACTGACTCATTTGAAAAGACCCTGATGCTGGACAAGATTGAAGGCAGGAGGAGAAGGGGACGACAGAGGATGGGATGGTTGTATGGTATCACTGACACGATGGAGATGAGTTTGAGTAGGCTCCAGGAGTTGGTGATGAACAGGGAAGTCTGGTGTACTGCAGTCCATGGGGTTGCAAAGAGTCAGACACTACTGAGTGACTGAAATGAACTAAGAAGTCTAGAAACATTTAGATTTTCATTTGCAGAAGTTCCTGCAGGCTTTAAAGTGGAAAGCTTTATTACTGAAACAATACCACTTTGTTTCTCTTTTTATTTAAATTTCATCATAACAAATATGCCTATGCCACATGTGTTTATTGTTTAGCAAATACAGGGGACTACAAGGGAAGTGGGGAACGTCCTTTCATTGTAACATACTGTGCTGAGGAAAAGGAATATGGCAAGTGAGTACCATGAATTTTCTTATAGGTTTTAATAGAGCATGGGATAAAGAAATAATTTGTTTCTCCATTTGTCACAGAGGAAATTTTTTAGTGTATTCTTGAGTGTGTTATTGAGTTGAGGTCCCTGTGGAAAGAAGGGGAGTACGGGGCTTCCTCTTCTGCCATCTTGCCCTGTAAGTATTAAAAACTTCTTAGAGTGTAAAGCCATTTTCTTTCTTGAAAATGGGAAAAAATACACCTCTAAATTGACACCTAAGAAATTAGAGTGCTGTATATTTCTAATGAGCAAAATATTTTTATCTGTAATGAGAAAGAAAGGAACTATAAATATATGCCAGGCTGACATTCTCATGTAATTAAAAAGGGCAGAACTGTTGCTTTTCCTCACCTTGACATTTTCGAAACAAAATCAAGTTTTGTTTTGAAAAGTCATCCCCTGAATTATTTCTATCTCATCATTGGAATATCTGTTTCCTGAATGCCACTGCCCTCCACACTTCCTCTCCACTCGTTTAGTCATTTAACAGAAATATAACACCTCAGTATTTTAACAATGAAATATTAAATATTTAACTTCCACATGTAATGACCAGTTCCATTATAGCCCAGGCATACTGATTTTCAGGAAAACCTGTTTTCTTCACAAAAAGCTTATTTAAAAGTTATCTGTGTCTTGTGAATCAACACCACCATTTTGTAATCATACAGTATTCTGGAAAACACTAAAAGCATGTGGCTTAATTTTATGAGAAACAGCCATGGTTTCCTTTATACTAAACTTTAAAGTTGAGTAAAAATTTGCAGGGTATTACTAGTTAATATATATTCAATACATAAGAATACTATCATATATATTTAGATTTTATTTTTAAATAATAAAATCCTAAGGGGAAATACACTACTGTCTCTAGATACAGATGATTGTGACTTCAGATTATGATCCAGAGTCATGCTACTTATGAATTTGGTATTGTTCTCAGGCTGCCATGTTCAATATTAACTAAAATACATACTAAAACAACTTTTGCCTTAACTTTGTAATAATATTTCATAGGTAAACAATAGAAGAGATTCTTAATACTTTAGATTCAGGTTCAATATTTTAGAGTGTCTATTATGTGTCTGATCCTGATTATAGTAGTCAAAAAATGTTTGTATGAATAAATGAAAAGCATAGTGTAAAAATAGGTAAACTTATTTATGAATATATTGTTGTTGTTGTTTTAATCACTAAGTTGTGTCTGACTCTTTGTGACTCCATGGACCATAACCCCCCAGGCCCATGGGATTTCCCAGGCAAGAATACTGGAGTGGGTTGCCATTTCTTTCTCCAGGGAATCTTCCCAACCCAGGAATCCTACCCACGTCTCCGGCATTGCAGGGGGACTCTTTACCACTGAGCCACTTGGGAGGACTTTGAATGTATGTACCTTAAATTATTTAATAGTACCCAAATAATTAATTGAAGAATAATTGTTAGAAAAAAAGACACTATGTGATTTAAAACACTTTAAGACAATAAACAAATTACTAATTTAAGCATTTTATAATGTGCAAATTTAAATACAAACAAGATAATTTTAGGTAAACTGACAAATTAAAATGTTCCTGGTTATTCTTAATTACTTACAAACAAAAATATATTATTTATCTTTTTACTTAGAAAATTAGAGTCATCCAACTAAAATTTCCTTACTACCTGCCAGCCCCTGGCAGCTAACATTCTTTCTGTCTCTTCAATTTGACTTTTCTGGATACTTCATGTAACTGGAATCATATAATGTTGTAATTTTATGACTGGTTTTTTTCACATTAGGATAAAGTCTTCAATGTTTCTCTATGTTGTAACACATGACAGAATTCCCTTTATTTTTAGGGCTGAATAATACTCCATTTTATATATACACCTCATTTTCTTTTTACATTCATCTATCAATAGATACTTGGCTTTTTCTACCTTTTAGCTACTGTAAATAATGCTGCTGTGACCACAGGTGAACAACATTATCTTCAAGGATATGCTTTTAATTATTTGGGGGCACATAGCCAGAAATGGAATTGCTAGATCATATAGTAATTATATTTTTAACTTTTTGAGGAGCCACCATACTATTTTCCAGAGCCAGCTACACCATTTTATATTCCCACCAGCAATGTACAAAGGGCTCTAGTTTCTACACATCTTTGCGAACACTTTTCATTTACTATTTTTTTACAATAAACATCCAAATGGATGTGAAGCAACATAACATTGTGGTTTTGATTTGCATTTCCTCAGGGATTAGTGATACTGAGCATCTTCTTATTGGTCATTTATAAATGTTTTCTTCAGGAAACCATCTATTTAAATCTTTGGCCCATTTTTTATTTGGATTGTTTTTTTTTTTTTTCCTCTGTTGACTTGTAGAAATTCTTTATCCTGTGCATTAATTCTTGATCAGATATATGATATTTTCCCATTCCATGGGCTGCCTTTTCATTCTGTTTCTAGTGGCCTTCAATGTACAAAAGTCTTTGATTTTGATAAATTCCACTGTATCTACTTTTTTCTTCTGCTCCCTGTGCTTTGGTTTCACATCCAAGAAATCACTGCAAAATCCAGTGTCATGTAGCTCTTTCTTATGTTAAACTTCAAAGCTCTTACATATAAGTCTTTGACCTATTTCAAGTTAGTTTTTATATAGGGTATAAGGTCAGGGTTCCACTTCATTGTTTAGCATGTGGATATCCAGTTTTCACAGTGCCATTTGTTGAATTCTTCCTTAAGTTTCTTAAACATACAAAGTTAACTCCTGCTTCTGGGCCTGTGTATTTATATCTGCTTCCACTTGAAAAGCTCTGATTCTTCCTATTTATGAGGTTGGTTCCATCTTATCATAAAGGTTCAGTTCAAATATTACATCCTCACATAAGCCTCCTGTTCTCAAAAAGCCCCTTGATCACCACCCAAGGATATCACTATTAAATGACCTTACTTCACTTTGTTCATCACATTTTTTACTATCAAATTTTTTATTTATTCAGATTTGTATAGCTTCCTCTATCTTCCCTCTCCCTGTCTTAATGGAAGGTAAGCTCCATGAGATCAGGGACTCTGCCTATCTCCTTCATCCCTATGTAACTAGTGACAACAACAAGAAGCTGGCAAACACAGGAAAGCAATAAATGTTTGTTGAATTATAATTGTCAATAATAAGCTACAAACTGTCTTTCTGCTTCAGCATTTGTCCTAGGCTGTTGAAATCAAATGAATCAACATTGCATGGAGAGTCACGATATTATTTCACATGTGCATTCACACTTATCTTTCATAGAGTAAAAAAAAAGTCTGTTTTATCATCAAAGCAAAATTCAAGTAACAAAATATATAATACAAAGGAAGGTAGTTACTATTTCCTTTCCAGTGTGTCTCTTTTCTTTTGTCCCATTACTTTTGAAGAAAATGCCATATGCTGTAAAGTTTAATGGGATGGCAAAATGACTTGAATACAAATTGGTCTGCCTGACTTGGAAAATACATCATTTGGTGATGTAGCTTCTCTGAAAGATGTTTTGGAAAGTGTTTTTGTATATTTACTAGAAATACTAATTTAAATTGGGCTATATTTCTCAACAGGGTGCAGATATGATTTTCAGCCAGAATAGTTATCAGAGTATATTGTTTCAGGCTATTTATTCAAGAAGAGAGAATAGAGGACAATTCTCCAATGGGAGTGAAAAAGTTGCATAATGATGTCATAAAACATTAACTTAGCAGTAGGAAATAGCACTTATGATCCACTGTAAGTTCTGTTCTCTTGGGTTTAATTTTTTTGCAACCATAGTAAATCCAATAGACACATAATTTCTTTATTGAGTCAGAAATTGTATTTGTTTTCAAAAACTAGCAATCTTCTACTAACACAGGCAAACACAGACCCATAGACCACACATACACAAAATACATGAAATTTCAAGCATATTTTAAAATATTCTGAGCACTTTTCCCTTTGGTAATTATTTAGACATTATGAACTGAATATATGCTCCTGTTGACTCTCAGAATACCGTGATGTGTGTATATTTTGAAAAACTACTAGATGTAGAAACATTATGTTACTCTCTTACCAAATGGGTATATAAGAAATGGTGAAGAGGTTTTCAGTCTCAATGAGAAAATGGCCTGCTCATCTGAGTCCCTTCAAAGTGAAATGAAGCACAAATGTGTTGTCTCTATTTCCCTTACAAGCTATTCCAAGTGATAGCACAGACTCTCTTGTTCTCAGAAATACAAGGATCCCTTATATTTTCAAGGTGAGTTTCTCTGCAAGTCTGAGTACCACAAATATCAAATTTCATGTTATCACTAGAAGACATCCTCGGATTCTTAAATGTTTCAGTACTTTAGTAAAGCCCCCGTTTACACAATAGTTAAAAATAATATTTTACCCTTCAATATTTAAAATTTATTTTACTTTATTATTCACAATGCTTAATTCCTCTTTAAAGGAATTGACTTCACATCACCAACACTTCCAGTGCCTCAACTAATTGCTAACTTTAGATAATCCATAACCCTACTGTTTGGGGCTTCCCTGGTAGCTCAGCTGGTAAGGAATCTGCCTGCAATGCGAGAGACCTGGGCTTGATCCCTGGGTTGGGAAGATCCCTTGGAGAAGGGCATGGTAACCCACTCCAGAATTCTTGCCTGGAGAATCCCCAAGCACAGAGGAGCCTGGCAGGCTACAGTCCATGGGGTCACAAAGAGTCGCATGACTGAGCACAGCACAAGCCTACTGCTTTAGCGCTTTTATTGTTGCTCTGCTGTCAGTGGAGATGGAAGACAGATATACAGTGTTCTCTATATAACAGACTTTCATATACTTGAAACCCATTATTAAGTTTCTCTTCAGTCTTCACTGCCTCAGCCCAAATAAGCTTAGTTCTTTCCACCTATTCTCATGAGTCTTAATTTCTGAAATTTGAAATACTTTCAGAATCCTTTTAATTATATCTTTGAGTTTTCTAAACCTATATCATCTTTTAAAAATGTTAAATGATATATTTTTGCCAAAGCATATTTTTAGTACTATAACTACAGAGCTTTGTCAAGTGATTACAAATCTACAGGTTGCTAACAATATATGTATATTCAGTCACTGAAAAGGAGTTTTATTGTCCTTTCCATCTTTTTAGTGCTTCCCAGGTGGCACTAGTGGTAAAGAACCTGCCTGCCAATGCAGGTGACATAAGAGCTGTGGGTTTGATCCCTGGCTCAGGAAGGTTCCCTGGAGGCGGGCATGGCAACCCACTCCAGTATTCTTGTCTGGAGAATCCCATGGAAAGAGGAGCCTGGCAGGCTACAGTCCGTAGGGTCATAGAGAGTTCGGACACAACTGAAGCAACTTGGCATGACTTAGCACACACGCATCTTTTAAATGAACTCAATTATGCCAATTATTCATCTTGAAAATGACTTAGCTAGCTCCAGTGATATGAATAGACATTCACTTGGTTCTATGCATTATTTCTGAATCAGAAGAGATTTAAACCTACCTTACATACATGTTCCATTTCACACAACTTATCAGTACTAAAGATATTACTAAAGAATACTGTAACTAATCATATTCTAGATAATATTTGACTATAGCAAAACAATTTTCTTTATTATGAACATAAACACATGATCATAAACTTTACAAATAAGCATACTTATTTGTAGATTTTGGAGAATGGATAAATATATCCCCTGAAGAGTTGCTTAAACAGACAATGGTGAAATTACATTCTTGAGAATAATTCTCAATAAAATGTGTTCATCAACAAAGACATTGTCTTAGTCCTGGAAATGCTACCCTTATGTGTTTCTAGGGTTAAATGTAAAGTGAAAAAAGTGAAAGTGAACTCACTTAGTCATGTCCCACTCTTTGTGACCCCATGGACTGTAGCCTACCAGGCTCCTCCATCCATGGGATTTTCCAGGCAAGAGTACTGGAGTGGATTGCCATTTCCTCCTCCAGGGGATCTTCCCAACCCACGGATCAAACCCAGGTCTCCCGCATTGCAGGCAGATGCTTTATCATCTGAGCCACCGTGGTGCTATAAATGTTAGGGTTAAATGTAAAGATTTATTAAAATGGAATTGGTCACACCACAGTTCTTGGTCTGTTGCCTAGTCAGCCAATTGATTTTGTAAGTGGTATTAACTAGTCTGCCTGCAGGATTGGTTGCCTTCATTAGAAAAGAAAACAAAATCACAGAAAGAGTAACTCCCAGGAAAGATGTGATCCCTATAGACCGGCCAGCCATCTCATAATGCCTCCCTGAAGTCACAAGAGTAAGTCACTAAGAAAGTGCAGATGACTCTGCTCATCCAGTAGTTCAAAGGCCAACAAAAAATTAAGCTGCACTATTGGAGATTCACTAATATGGAAAGGTAGCTTTTTTAGTATGGAAAAATGGCATGGAACTGTGAAGCCATCTAAATGGAATACAAAGCCCAATCCTGTCATTCACTTATGCTTTGGGAAAATTCCTTAAGTCTCTTCCCTCACTTTTATCTTCTGTAAAATTGGGATGAAAATAGTTTCTGATCATAGTGCTGCTATGATGATTCAAGTTAATAATTACTGCAAAGCTTTGGAAGTAGCATGTGATCCATAATACAAACTATATGGAATTGTTAAATAAAAACTCTTGCAAGCCTTGCAGTTATGCTTCTGAGCAGGAATATCTCATAGATGTCAGAAGCTCCATAGTTAAAGGTCACAACGGTCACATAGAACATCAAAAATGAAGGGAATTTTAGAACTCTTTAGTTGAATACTTTGCAAAATACTTTTTAGCACCTAGATCCTGTTTTAAATGAAACTTTTTAGATACCCAATTTATGGAATAGATAAAAGCAGAGTTGCTTTAAGAATGGTCCTCTCTTTCAGTCTTGGCAGCTGTAAAGGTCTGATTCCTCTTAAAAACAAGAGGCCCATAAAATGTACAACACTAGGACCAAAATGCACACAGTGAACTTTTAGTAATTATGATCTATCAGTGTAGATTCATCACCTGTACCACTCTGGTGGAAGATGTTGATGATAGGGGAGGCTATGGATGTATTGGAACAGGGAGTATACACAAAATCTCTACCTTTCTCTCAATTTTACTGTGAACACTAAACTGTTCTTAAAAATCTGAATAAAAATATATAAAGGTTTGTTTAAAAAAAAACAAAAGAAACATTCTATATTAATTGATTACTCTCTAGGTGCTATCATTCAAATAAGCAGCTCCCAAGAAATGTAAACAGTCAGCTTTAATGATGTATTCTCTCCAGTTTGCAGTAGAGCATTCTACAATTAGTTTAAGTGTCTGTCTCCCACAAATCTGGAGCACACAGTGAGTTTTTCAGTCATCTGATCAGAGATCAAGCCTCCCCAAAGGAAATGTTTTCCATTTCCTGGCTTAATTCAGTGGCTTTTGGTGTTAATTCATCCACAATGCTGTACAGTTACCACCACTATCCAATTTCATTACCCTGAAAGAAAACTCAGCCCTTATTAGTCACTCCGCATCCTCCACTCTCTCCCTCCAGTTCCCGGCAACCACTCATCTGCTTTCTTTCTTTATGGATTTGCCTATTCTGGACACTTCAAATAAATGGAATCATACAATATGTGGCTTGCTCTCTGGCTTCTTTGAATTAACATAATATGTTTTGAAGTTCATCCATGTTGCAGCATTTTCATTCCTTCTAAGGGATACATAATATTCCATTGTATAGCTATACTACATTTTGTTTAGCAGCTGATGGACAAGTTTTTTTCCTCACTTCTGAGATATAATGATAAACGGTGCTATGAACATTTAAATACAAGTTATTTTAGGAATATATGTTTTCAGTTATTGCAGGTATTTACCTAAGAGCACAGCACAGACTCATATGGAAATTGTATGTTTAAATTTTAATGAACAGCCAAAGTTGTGTTTTCTATAGCAGTTCTATCATTTTTACATTCCTACCAACAAGTGTTCTAATCTCTCCACATACTCATCAACTCTTGTTATTTTTTAATGACCAATCTAATAAATTTGAAATAATATCTCACAGTGGTTTTAATTTGTATATCCCTGATGACTAAAGAATCAATGCTTCTGAATTGTGGTGCTGAAGACTCTTTTGAGAGTTCCTTGGACAGCAAGGAGATCAAACCAGTCAATCCTAAAGGAAATCAACCCTGAATATTCATTGAAAGGACTGATGCTGAAACTCCAATACTTTGGCCACCTGATGCAAAGAGTTGACTCATTGGAAAAGACCCTGATGGTGGGAAAGATTGAGGGCAGGAGGTTTGGAAGGGGGTGACAGAGGATGAGATGGTTGGATGGCATCACTGACTCAATAGACATGAGTCTAAGCAAACTCCGGGAGACAGTGGAGGACAGGGAAGCCTGGTGTGCTGCAGGCCATGGGGTCACAAAGAGTTGGACATCACTTAGTGACTGAACAACAATGACTAAGGATGCTGAGCATTTTCAATGTGATTATTGGTCATATATTTATCTTTTTTGGAGAAATTTATTTTCAGCTATTTTGCCAATATTGCCCATGTTTTAGATGGATAGCTTTTATTGTTCCTGAGTTGTAAGTAGTCATTATATTTTACAGACACAGATCATTACTATATATATGGTTTTGAAATATTTTCTCACATTCTGTGGATTATCTTTTCACTTTTTAAATAACCCTGTATGCACAAAAGTTTTCCGTTTTTTTTTTTTTCATTTATTTTTATTAGTTGGAGGTTAATTACTTTACAATATTGTAGTGGTTTTTGCCATACATTGACATGAATCAGCCATGGATTTACATGTATTCCCCATCCCAATCCCCCCTCCTGCCTCCCTCCCCACCCCATCACTCTGGGTCTTCCTAGTGCACCAGCCCCGAGCACTTGTCTCATGATGCCATCCAACCTGGCTGTTATAACTAATACACCCCTAGATAATATACATGTTTCCAATGCTGTTCTACTATTGTCCCACCTTGCCTTCTCCCACAGATCCAAAGTTTTTCTGTTCTGTAACATCTGGTGGTCTCTTTTCTGTTTTTGCATATAGGGTTATCGTTACCATCTTTCTAAATTCCAGTAAAGGCTAATAAATATCAACATTGTAGTAGCTGTATTGGTCTTTTTCTTTCTGGCTTACTTCCCTCTGTATAATGGGCCCCAGTTTCATCCATCTCATTAGAACTGATTCAAATGAATTCTTTTTAATGGCCGAGTAATATTCCATGGTGTATATGTACCACAGCTTCCTTATCCATTCATCTGCTGATGGGCATCTAGGTTGCTTCCATGTCCTGGCTATTATAAATAGTGCTGCTATAAACATTGGGGTGCACGTGTCTCTTTCCTCAGATCTGGTTTCCTCAGTGTGTATGCCCAGCAACGGGATTGCTGGGTCATATGGCAGTTCTAATTCCAGTTTTTTTTAAGAAATCTCCACACTGTTTTCTATAGCAGCTGTACTAGTTTGCATTCCCACCAACAGTGTAAGAGGGTTCCCTTTTCTCCACACCCTCTCCAGCATTTATTGCTTGTAGACTTTTGGATAGCAGCCATCCTGACTGGCGTGTAATGGTACCTCATGTGGTTTTGATTTGCATTTCTCTGATGATGAGTGATGTTGAGCATCTTTTCATGTGTTTGTGAGCCATCTGTATGTCTTCTTTGGAGAAATGTCTGTTTAGTTCTTTGGCCCTTTTTTGACTGGGTCATTTATGTTTCTGGAATTGAGCTGCAGGAGTTGCTTGTATATTTTTGAGGTTAATTCTTTGCCTGTTGCTTCATTTGCTATTAGTTTCTCCCAATCTGAGGACTGTCTTTTCACTTTGCTTATAGTTTCCTTTGTTATGCAAAATCTTTGCTAAGGGGAAGGTTCATAGCATTACAGGCTTACCTCAAGAAACAAGAAAAAAGTCAAATAAATAATCTAACTCTACACCTAAAGCAACTAGAGAATGAAGAACCCCAGGGTTTGTAGAAGGAAAGAAATCTTTAAAATTAGGGCAGAAATAAATGCAAAAGAAACTAAAGAGACCATAGCAAAAATCAACAAAGCTAAAAGCTGGTTTTTTGAAAAAATAAACAAAATTGACAAACCATTAGCAAGACTCATTAAGAAACAAAGAGAGAAGAACCAAATTAACAAAATTAGAAATGAAAATGGAGAGATCACAACAGACAACACTGAAATACAAAGGATCATAAGAGACTACTACCAGCAGCTCTATGCCAATAAAATAGACAACTTGGAAGAAATGGACAAATTCTTAGAAAAGTATAACTTTCCAAAACTGAACCAGGAAGAAATAGAAGATCTTAACAGACCCATCACAAGCACAGAAATCAAAACTGTAATCAAAAATCTTCCAGCAAACAAAAGCCCAGGACCAGATGGCTTCACAGCTGAATTCTACCAAAAATTTAGAGAAGAGCTAACACCTATCTTACTCAAACTCTTCCAGAAAATTGCAGATGAAGGTAAGCTTCCAAACTCATTCTATGAGGCCACCATCACCCTAATTCCAAAACCAGACAAAGATGCCACAAAAGAAGAAAACTACAGGCCAATATCACTGATGAACATAGATGCAAAAATCCTTAACAAAATTCTAGCAAACAGAATCCAACAACACATTAAAAGTTTTCAATTTTGATGAAGCCCAATTTACATGTTTTCTCTTTTATTGCTTGTGATTTGGGCGCCATAGCTATGTGTACATTGCCAAATTCAGGAATATTAAAATTTACTCCTGTTTTCTTCTATGTGTTTTACACTTTTAGCTCTTATATATAGTTCTTTGATCCATTTTGCATTATTTTTTAAAAATGGCATGAGGTAAGGGCCATGCTTTTGCAAGTGAGTATCTGGTTGTTGCAGGACCATTCCTTGAAAAGACTATTCTTTCCCCATTAAATTATCTTGGCAACCTTGTTAAAAATCAACTTGCGAAGGATATATGGATTTTTGGACAATTCTATTCCACTGATCTGTAAGGATATCCCTATGGCAGAAATACACTCTTGATTACTGTAGCTTTGTTTGAAGATTTAAATTTAGGATAGGCGAGATCATCAACTTTTTTTCTCTTTTTCAAGACTGCTTAGGTAACTCAGGTTCCCTTGCAATTCCATATACATTTCAGTATCAGTTTGTCCAGTTTCACTAAAAATACGGTTAAGATCGATATCTTATTGAATCTGTAGCTCATTTAAGGGAGTACTGGTATTTTAACAATATTAAGTATTTCAATCAAGTAAACATGGAATATTCAAGCAAACTGGAATATTTTCCTATTTATTTAGGTCATTTTTAATTTCTTTCAACAGTTTTCAGTATGTGAGATCTGCATCTACTTGGTTAAACTTATTCCTAAGTGTTTTGTTCTTTTGCATCCTGTTGTAAATGGATTTGTTTTAGTAATTTCATTTTTGGATTATTTGTTTCCAGTATATAGCAATATAAATGATTTCTGTATGTTGATCTTACATTCTGCTCCTTTGATGAATTTATTAGTTATAATATTTTTCTAGATTCCTAGAATTTTTATTATGCATTCTCATGCCATCTGCAAGTAAAGACCATTTCATTTATTTTAAATTCATTGTATATATCATTTATTTTCCTTTACTAATTGCCCTAGTTAGAACTTCCAGTACAATGTTGAATAGAAATGGCAAGCTTAGACATCCTTGTTCTGGTAACCCTCTTTGGAGCACAGATTTCCGTCTTTCACCAGTGAGTATCATGTTAGATATGGCTTTAAAAATTTTTTTATTTATTTTTATTGAGGATAATTGCTTTACAGATTTTGCTGTTTTCTGTCAAACTTCAACATGAGTCAGCTGTAGGTATACATATATCCCCTCTCTTTTGAACCTCCCTCCCATCTCCCTCCGCATCCCACTCCTCTATGTTGATACAGAGCCCCTGTTTGAGTTTCTGAGCCATACAGCAAATTCCTGTTGGCTATCTATTTTACACACGGTAATATAAGTTTCCATGTTACTCTTTCCATAGATATGGCTTTTTAAAATAGATAACCTAAAAAAAAATAGATAACCTTTATCATGTTGGAAAATGTCCTTGCATTGTTATTTTGTTGAGAGTTTTTATCATGCTAGGGTGTTGGATTTTGCTGCATGCTTTTTCATTTATTGAGATGATCATTTGGTGTTTTAGTTTCTTCATTCTATTAAAATAGAGTATTACACTGATTGATTTTTGCATGTTGGAATACCTTGTATTCCTGGGAAAATCTAATTTGTTCATGCTGTTAACACACTATTGCATTTAGTTTCCTAGTATTTTTGTTTAATTTCTTTGCATTTATACTCATAAGGGATGTTAGTCTATCGTTTTCTTTTCCTTTGATATCTTTGCCTGGCTTTAGTATGAGGGGGATTGGGGCCTCATATAATGAGTTAGTAAGGGTTCTTTCCTTACCCTGGTAGAGGCAGGGATGGTAAGAGTGTGAAAAGGCTTGCTGCTAATTCTTTAAATGGTTGGTAGAATTAACCAGTGAGGTCCTCTGGTCCTGGGCTTTTCTTTGTTAGAATTTGTGACTATGTATTCATCTCTTATTATTGGTCTATTCAGATACCCTATCTCTTCTTCAGACATTTGTGGTAGTTTGTGTGTTTTCAGGAAATTACCCGCCTAGGCTATGTGATTTACTGGATTGGATATCTACACTTGTTCATAGCATTCTCATATACACTCCCTTTTTCTTATGTCATGTTGGCAGTTATGATTTTCAGTTTGTCTATTGTCTACCCAAATGTTTATCCCTCGCTTGATGGGACAGAGGCTAATGAACTTGCCTTTGCATATTTTCAACAATCACCCCACAGGGTAGCCACTTCAACCATGCTAACTTACTGAGGTAGGTGAGATAAAAGTAAGCCCTTTGAGCAGATCCTTCAGGATGTTATTAGACAGATCAAACAAATAATCACAATTCTTGGAGTATATTGCCTTCTCTCCTTCCATCACTAGGAAACTCTACCAGGATGTGGTCAGAGTTCTTTAAGGCTATCATCAAGGTGAAGAAGGCAGGGTAGGGTTATGGTAGGCAATAATCCCATAAAGCACTGTTAATGAGATTCAAGTGTTTAGGTTTTCTCTTGATTAAGCATTTTTCAGGTTGCTATAAACTTTTGATTAGTTTCCAGAGTTCTGCTAAAGGTCATTATGGCAGTTTATGCAAGTTAATTCTCTGCTTTTGTAGAACAATGAGCTATTGGAGTTCCCTACTCTCCCATTTTTTGCTGACGTCACTGACAATCTACTTTTAAATAAGTCATATATTACTTTAATAGGGCCTAGAGACCTATGTGTAATAATGGCACCATGTCAAGGGGATGAAGTTTGGGAATAATCACTGCTGTAACTTCTTATCTGTGCTTAATCATTGCATTAATTAAATTAAATTTTGTTAATTTAATTAGCACCCCAGTGTTTAACTGATTCTGCATTCCTATAACAAGGAAATTGTTAGAAATGGCTTTGTTCTAATTAGCTTTAAAGAGACATCAAAACCTCATTTTCATGTCAAAAAATTATCACCTTGAAACATTTATTTTAAGGTGGCCAATTTAGATTTGTTAATGTGCATGACTGCAAAATTTCCAATTTGCAACAAAAATGTAAAAGTATTAATTTGTATAAACACCTCAAATCTACACATTCAAGATAACATGGAAAATAACAACTATTCAGAAACTCAAACTAAAGCACTGCATTTACTTTGAACACCTATACTCAACCCAAATATGATTTTGTGGAGAAGGAAATGATTTTGAGCCAATTGTTTTTGTTGTCTATGTAACAGTACCACAAATAATGAGTTGACCAAACCAACATCTAAATGAAACACAATTTTTATTATAAATTTATTTTTACTGAAGTATAAACAGCATTCCTAGAACTTTATTAATAACAGGATATAAATTTCAATCTTTATCATCTTTTGAATCTAAAATTATAGCTATGTTTTATTTCATTTTCAGAACTAATTTATCATAAATATTCTAATTTACAAAAAAATGTAGCAATATATCTCTTTTGAGCTCACACTTTATTGCTCCTTCAGTTAATAAAAGGTTCTTGTTTGCATTTGTATAACTCAGTTATTACATGTGCTTCAGTTTCTCTACATAAAGTGTATGTGAAAGGAACCTATAAGGAAAAACACACACACACACCTTCATACTGATTAAGCTTTTCTTATTGAGAGTAACATAGCTTTTCCTTTAGAAGCCATGTTTAACCAACTTTCACATGCTGACTATTTAAAATATGCTTGGAGGTTTCTCGCACATGCAAGAAATGGTCTTGCAGAGACCTGTCCTGTATTGATTAAAAGCACAGACTCTGAAATTAACCAGATCTGGATTGGAACCTCAGTTCCACAACTAACAAGTTGTGTGACCTCAGGCAGTTTAAATAAATTTTCTGTTTCTTAATTTTCTCAACTGTCAAACATCAAGACATGATGGGAGAATTAGATAAATTAGCTCTCAGAAATTTTTTATGCTATTAAATGTTTCCATCTGAGGATACAACTTGGTGAAGTAAACATAAACCTTGAAGCCAAACTGCTAAGGAGATCCCAAATATTCAAATATCATTGATACCCGCTTCTTAGGTTCATAAAACATGCATGTAATGATCTTAGCACATAACTTCTGTCTCATAAATATTAGTTTTTTTCTTCCACTCTTCCGTTCGTAAAAGTATATACTGCTACTTTTACTGTGGATTCAGATTTTCTGCCACAACACAGAGTAATAATTAATTGAGATTGTATATAGAGCCCTATATATAGTAGAAGTCCAATACCATTTTTTGATGATGAAGAGGATAACATTAACGATAGTAAAGATACCAAATGGGCTTTCCAATAGAGTGGAGGGAAAAACTAGTAAATGGCTGCTTTAAAGGAGTAAGACAAATACTTAGGAAATAGAATTTAATGGATCACAAGATTTGGAGAGTGATAGAAGAACGCAAAATAGAACTGAACTAAATGTTACAAAGGGAATGGCTTCAAACATTTTCTTTCTGTAAAGAACAAAAATGTCATTTCCAAGATTTTCACACTTCCATTGGGCATACTCAAGCTTATACTCAATTCCTGTTTTACTTTCCAAAACTAAATTTTTCTTACATCAGATGAAATGTTCTGTTGTCAGTGAGAAAGGCATAATTTGAGAACAAACGTTAATCAACTGTACTTTGTTTGAGTAAAGCAACGTACTGCTTCTAGCAACAGAATGCTTCTAATTTGGGGATAGTACCCTTAATGAGAACCAAAGAAAATGATGAAGAGAATATTGAAAAATAATTTATGTGAAATAAGTAGTATGTGGACATTTCAGTTCAGCTCAACTCAAATGTAGGACAGGAAGAAATCCACAGATATAAACTAAGCATTTATGGCAACTTTTTTCCAGACATATCTGCTAATTCTGAAAGTTCAACTGAAACACAAAGCTGAGCAATTCTTTCAATAGACTCACTGATCCTATTCTTAATAGAGTTATTAATACTGATGATTAGGGCCTTTCAAAGAGTAAGCATCTTGACCAAGGAATCTAAGGGACTATATCCAATGAGGAAGAAAGAACTAGAAACGGATCACTCCTCAAAGAGACCAAACTCCATTTCTGAATCATATCAATCCTAGTCGGGTAAACAGATAAAGATTTGCTAGTTGTTCTAGCTAGTCCCCTGTTGAAGTACTGTAAATAAGTATAAAATCCTTCTGAGGAGAGAGATATTTATCAATATCCTGCAGAGTCTCAGATTATCTCTACAACTTTTGAAACAGAATATATGAAATCCAATCAGAAATTGCCAAGCACATAAGTAGTTATATTCTGTGATCAAAAACTAAGACACATACTACAAAATAATAATAAACTCATGGATTATTCAAATAATGGAATTTTTATGTATGGAGTTAAAATATTATAAACAATAGGACAATAAAATATTGATAGAACAGAATACTGAGAATTTTAACTAAAAGCTATAGAACTAAAAGCTATAAATATGAACTAAATAAATCATACAAATATGAAGTAAAATAACTCAAGTAAAAGATGCAATGAATAGGCTAGACAGCAGATAAGACTGCTGAGGAGAGAATTAGTAAACTGAAAAGTAGGTCCAAAGAAAATATCCAGAAACAAACTTGGAGAAATAAAAGGGAGGAAAATGCTGAAAAGGCATTAATTTTGTATGATGATTGAATACCTAGAAGGAAAGGAGAGACAGAAACTGTCATCAATAAGAAATATGATGACTAAATAAATGCCATACTCTGGATGGGATACTGGAACAAAATAGGTCAGACTTTAAATTGCTACAACAATTTATAAGAATCTTCAGCATTGTATGCCAAAATTGGAGATATAGATACCCTATGATGCAGCGATTCCACCCCTACATATATACCTGACACAATGAGTTACTATTTTCACCAAAATAACAAGGTCAAGATGCTTCAAATCAGCACTAATCACAACAGCCACAAAATGCTAACAAATGCTCATCAACAATATAATGGATAAATATATGTCTGTATAACCACACAGTATAATATTAGTAATGAAATTGTATGAAGTACTACCATACATGACAATATAAATAAATCTTAAATCATTGCACTGCTGAAAGAAGTGAGACATAACAGAATACATAATTACATATTTTATACAAGGCTTAAAATTACAGAAAAGTCTATTTTTTTTAGTAGTCAGGATAATGGTTCCCTTTGGGATATAAAGTGGGGAGAGTAGAAAGGAAGGACTTCAATGGGGCTTCCAGAACACTGGCAATATTATTTCTTTTACGTAGTAGTGGATACATGGTTTTACATGGGAGTTACAATGAGTTGTAAATTTGGGATTTTTGTACTTTTCCAAATGTCTTACTTACCTCCAACTTTCTCTTGAGTTCAAAGCACGGAAAAAATAATTTTTTACACAATGTGATATTTTATCTAGACAGCAACCTAGACAGCATATTAAAAAGCAGAGATATTACTTTGCCAACAAAGGTCTGTCTACTCAAGGCTATGGTTTTTCCAGTAGTCATGTATGGATGTGAGAGTTGGACTATAAAGAAAGCTGAGCACTGAAGAATTGATGCTTTTGAACTGTGGTGTTGGAGAAGACTCTTGAGAGTCCCTTGGACTGGAAGGAGATCCAACCAGTTCATCCTAAAGGAGATCAGTCCTGGGTGTTCATTGGTAGGACTGATGTTGAAGCTGAAACTCCAATACTTTGACCACCTGATGCAAAGAAATGACTCATTTGAGAAGACACTGATGCTGCGAAAGATTGAAGGCAGGAGAAGGGGACGGCAGAGGATGAGATGGTTGAATGGCATCATCGACTCAACGGACATGATTTTGAGTAAACTCTGGGAGTTGGTGATAGACAGGGAGGCCTGGCACGCTGCAGTCCATGGGGTTTCAAAGAGTCGGACACGACTGAGTGAGAGAACTGAACTGAACTGAACTGATATTTTATCTATCATTAAAAGCAAATTACTTGTGACAAAGTATGTGGACAAATTGTCTCCAAATTAAAATCCTTTTGATAGCCTGTGTTAAACATCCTTACTTATTGTTTCAGGTCAAAATAGCAGGTGGGTGGATGCATGTATAATAAATGGGCCAATTTTCAATTTCTGTATTTAACTGTGGGATTTAAATCAACTACCAGATAACATTATTATCCACATGGCTGTGCTGATGCTTTTGACAGTGTTTGTATGTAAAGTGATTTACCCACAGTATGCATGTATCTGCAGTTTGTATGTAAAGTGATTTATCCATAGGACTTATCACTTTTACTGGATTCATGTTTCACTTGGGAAGTAGGAAAGAAGAGGAAAAACAAAACAAAATGATGGCTTAGTATAAACTTTGAGTCCCCCAAAGTAAATAACCAGGAATAAGATGAAAAATATTGAAAATTTACTATAAAGTACATTTGTTCATTAGTGTCATTTCCTTTGGCTATAGTGTCTACAAGATAGCTGCTGTTGTCTCTGGATAAAAACTGAAGATAGTATTTTATATTTTCAATGATTAACCTCAAATAAAAGGGACATTGAGATAATTTTAGTCATTAAAAAGTTTTTTTTGCATGTGAAAATAAGTTCTAGTGCATAAATTTACATTTTCTTTCGGACTGAGTCTTGTAACCATGTACAGCATTTAATATCTCATTAAGACAAAGGGTCACAATAGATTGCAGATTATACTGATCATTGCACCTGAATAGCCCACTAGGCTCCTCTGTCCATAGAATTTTCCAGGTAGGAATACTGGGGATCTTCCCTACCTAGAAATGGAACCTGCATCTCCTGCATTGCAGGCAGAATTCTTTACCATGTGAGTCACCAGGGAAGCTTTGTGAAGCAAGAAGTCCAGACCAAATGGCAACATAGCTACTTTGAAGATTTACACCACAACTTATAGTTCATTATTTCTTACGGAGATGGTAAACATTAAAATAAAAACAATATCACATATTTTAAGTATAAGTCTTAGCTCAATTCAAACACAAAATAGTTGAAGAAAAGATACTGTCCATTAGTATTTATTCAATGACCTTTCTTTTACAGTCCTTATTTAATATATATTGTTAAAAAACTGGAAGGTATATTTCATAGTAAGTTAGGAAAAAACTCAAAAATCTTATTATTTTGAACTTTACTAATTCAAGTGCATGGTCTTTTTTTCTGAAGAATTTATTTACGTCTGTTTTTTGTCATCTTTGATTTCTTCCATTAGTGTCTAATAATTTTCTGTGTACAGTTCTTTTGTCTCCTTAGGTAAGTTTATTCCTAGATATTTAATTCTTTTTGTTGCAATGGTGAATGGGATTGATTTCATAATTTCTCTTTCTGATTTTTCATTGTTAGTATACTAAATAGTGGGGTATTTCCATGTATTGATTTTGTATCCTGCAACTTTGCTAAATTCACTGATTAGCTCTAGTAATTTTCTGATACTATTTTTAGGGTTTTCTATGTACAGTATCATGTCATCTGCAAACAGTGAGAGCTTTACTTATTCTTTTCCAATCTGGATTCCTTTTATTTTCTTTTTCTTTTCTGATAGCTGTAGCTAGGACTTCCAGAACTATGTTGAATAATAGTGGTGAAAGTGGACACCCTTGTCTTGTTCCTGATCTTAGGGGACTGCTTTCCATTTTTCACCATTGAGAATAATGTTTGCTGTAGGCTTATCATATATGGCCTTTACTATGTTGAGGTAGGTTCCTTCTATGCCCATTGTTTGAAGAGTTTTAATCATAAATGGGTGCTGAATTTTGTCAAAGGCTTTTTCTGTATCCACTGAGATTATCATATGGTTTTTATCTTTCAATTTTTAATATAGTGGAAAAAGCACAGAAGTATTTATGTATCTATCTATCTATAAAAATATACAAGGGTGACTGTCACAATTAAATGAGATAATGTAGTAACTGTGCACTAAAAATTAACTATTATTTGCTATTACTCAATATTATAGAAACATGATACCTAAGAGAGGTATGCTGATGATACTTTAAAAAAACTAGAGTATTTGTATAATCAGTATTCATATTATTAAAATCCAAATAATAATATCAGTAGCATAACTCCAATTAATATTTCTGATGCAATGCAATAGTTATGTTCTACTCATAATATACAAATCCTTTTAATGGATCATAGGTAATACCAATGGTTTACATCTCCCTGTCAAAGCAATACATAGTTATTGTTCAAAATATGCTTACTGAAATATTCTCTGGATTTTGGATTAATGTACTAACATTATTAGAAAAAAAAACAAACTCCATTTGTACCCAGCTATCCTATGCCCACTCCCATTTGTAGACACTTCGTAATATTTCACATTAAGTGTGCTCTAATTAAGCATTCAAACTATAATAGCACTTTTCCTTTTGGACATATATTTCACTTCAGCTTTCTCTTTTTTTCTTCCATTGCATTACATTCAGTTATTACCATTATCTAATGCTCCATCATACACTATTTGTGTGGCCTTTGGTAAGTTACTTAATCAATCTGAGCTTAGTTTCTTAGTTTCTCAAAAAAGACAAATTAATAGTATCTACCTTGCAAATACATGATGGGAAATAAATGTCTTAACTTTGGGAAAGTGCTTAGCATAATACCTGGCACAAAGCAATTACACAAGAAATATTATGGTTATTATTTAACAATTCTCTCTAGGATCAGCCCCACATTATTGGTGAATAATATCAATCAGAAACTAGCATTATTTGCTGAACATTTACTGGGAGATTTTTACCATATTTCAGTAAGGAAATTTTGTCTGAATGAAAGGAAGAAGTCTGAGTGGGGATAGTTGGGACCTCTCTGACATTCTGTTCTTAGGAGTAATTAGAGATGACTGAGGGAATTGAGAGCTGTATTTTCTAGTTCTAGGTACTTTTGTCACAAAGAGGGAATGAGAACAGAACCTTCTGGTTCTGTCCATATGATGGACGGAGACCAATGAAAGAGTATCACTGAGTGGTTTAGCTAGAGAATCAGGTGAGATAAATAAAAAGCAAAGTAGAGTGACTCAATAATACAGTAAGTTAGAAAATATGGCTTTGTTGTTTAATAGTTTTGAGATCTTAGACAAGTTGTTTAATCTCTGTAAGTCTGATAACTTAAAAAGTGAATAATAATGTTATTTATTTTAATTGGCTATTAAAATAGTGAACAAATAATGTATTCCATGTGCAACACTTTTCATATATTAATTCTTCAACAATATACCAACAATATAACATCACTTCATTCCATCTACCCATTAAAGAAGTCAGCATCCTATTAACATACACTATTGTCTCACTAATCCAAACCCAGCCTCTTTCTAGGGAATCCCTAAGACAGTCTGACATTAGAACATATAAGATATTGCATTTATCTAATAAATTTAAATATAGACTATCAACAACAATAATTCTGAATTATATTTGTGTTAAAATACATTTTGTAAAAGGACCTCAATTAATATGCCTAATATTGGTAGTAATATTTGCCTAGTTATTTGAACAAAATAATTTTGTTCACTGCTCTGTATCCAGCAAGTAGAACAGTGCCTAGTACATAAAAACCCATTGAATAAATTCACTCAGACTGATTTCTCTCTAATGTATACAAAGAAACAATTTCAAAGAACAAATAGATAACAATCCTGTGGAAATCCATAAATTTCTAGCAAATTAGTTGAAGTTACTAACAGAACACTATGTGTGTATCTATAATATATATATATATGTGTGTGTGTGCATGTGTGTATAATATATGTAAAGAAATAATAAATATCAATATATTTTAGATACCTGCTGACCCATATTTGAATTCCTGGAACCAAACTTAAAGTGGGAAAAGGGTTACCCATACCTCCAACAAGCAACGCTCCGACAGCACCACAGTGTCCTACAGTCAGACTCAGTTCTGACACATCTACTTGGAGATGGTGTCACATTTTACAGGTTAAATGTTCAGTCTACAAGACTACCTCGCCCCACTTATGGCACCAATTGCAAGCCCAGGTTATCCCCTGGGCTTCTGACAAACTAGCTATAGACTAGATGTTCCAATGACCCCCTCCTTGAACTTAGATGCCCTTTGCAAGTCCCGTTGTTACCTGTACTTCTGACGTACTGGCTATAAATCACAGGTTCCCACAACTTCCTCCTCAGATTCAATTCATTTGCTAGAGCAGCTCACAGAAATTAAAGAAACTTTTCATTTACTGAAACACCAGTTTATTATAAAAAAAAGGTATAACTCAGAAACAGCTCAGTGGAAGAGATGCAAAAGGAACGGGCTTCCATGCCCTCTCCAGGTATACCACTCTCCCAGAACCTCCATGTGTTCACCAACCCAGAAGCTCTCTGAACCCTGTCCTTTTGAGGTGTTTGTCATATGATTGACTAAATCGTTAGCCATAGGCAACTGATTCAACCTTCAGCCCCTCTCCCTCCCTGAGGTCACTGCTAGGACTGAAAATTCTAACCCTCTAGCCTTCAAGGTTGGTTCCCTGGCAACCAAAGTCACCTTGTTAACATAACAAAAGACGCATTCCCTGCTCTCAAAACTTAGGACCTAAGTCCAAGGGGTTTTTAGGAGTTCTGTGCCAGACACTGAGTTGAAGACCAAATACATATAAATGACAATATCACAACCCAACATCATCATTCATTATTAAAACATACTGCAAATCTCCATGTCTGTCTTTATGAATTCAGATATATAAAAAACACTGAAGAGAATGCAGGTAGATAGATGACAGTGACCTTAATTCAGAAAACTGAGTGAATGCTAAGCAATTCAGTAAAATTTCTGCACAATGATAACTTACTTACAGAGAAAGTTCCATTCTTTTGAGTAAAAGTTGGCATTTACCATAGAGGAAGTTTCCCTAGCCCACACTCCTTAGATACTTACTATTTACTGTGCATCCTCTCATAGATCTGGTCTTTTATCATAAGTATTGGGTCCTTCAAAACAGAAAGAAACAAGGGAGATGTGAATTATTTTTAATATGATATTTGTATATTATTTTTTAAGATTTGTTTTAAAACATGTAAAAATCTATAGGTGTGACTATTACTCATAAACAATTTTCCCCACTTCACAAACTAAATGTATTAAGTTATGGCAATATATTGTTCACTCTAATTTTTCTCATTATTTTATTATATAACATGGATAAATAATGACCAGCAACTATGATAATGACTTATTGAGAGGGTAATAGACAGGAAGGCCACATCTCCAAATGCAGGAAATAGGCTGCAAATGTCAGACATTTGTTTATCTCTCTCTTAAGCAGCAGGAACAAACAAACTAGTGTTATATTTTTTCCCCTTCTCTATATGAAGGAGTCTTTTGGGCCTAGAAAAGAGAACAACAGTCTCAAAGGCCCCTTGCTGAATCATCTAACTTCGGAGAAAACAAAACAGAATTTTAGTTCCACCCTGATGCTCCAGGCCAGTTGCATCTATCTGGAACTTATCAGCCCCTGTCCAGAAACCTTTCACCCCCTACACCTGCCCAGAAGACTTATCACCCTCTGTCCAACTACAAATGTCATCTCAACAAAAGAATACTCAAAATATCCCTCCTGATTAACGTTTCCCTTATCGCTTCCACAAACCTCCCTATAAGTATGAAGCCTCCCTGGTCCCTCTTGGCACTCAGCCTGGTCGTCAGGCCGACTGTCGCCTCTCCTTGCCTAAATAAAGGTAACCTATTTCTGTTGAGGTTGTCTTTCCTTTTCTGCCTCGCCGGAACTTAGCCTACACTATAAAAATATAAAAAGAGGTTTCTCTTAAAATTTTGTGTTGCCATAATGACACCCAGTTCCACCTGAACTTAACTTTTCTCAAACCTTGAGCTAACCAATGCATTTTTCTTATAGAAATGTTTGTCTTAAGCTATGTTAATGTACTATGCATTTACCCTAGACTCTGTCTTCAAGTCAAGCCTAAAGGCTCAGAACCTACTTGACAAACCAGTATGTTATACTCCTACATTGTTCTCCTAATCTATGTTAATGAAATTGTATATTTGTATGGAAATCTGCCTTTCTTCAAGATTCATGTCAATCATTTTATGGCCCAGATGACTCACCTGGTGCCATTCTCTGAGTTTTGAAACATTTCCTTTCTTTAATTACCAGGCTGCTAGTAGCTATATAATATTCAGCTAAAGACTAGCAGGGGGGTACTCTTTCTGCCCCCTTCTGATGTCTATGTCAGAAGCTTTCTCTATCTCTTTTATACTTTAATAAAACTTTATTACACAAAAGCTCTGAGCGATCAAGCCTCATTTCTGGCCCTGGATTGAATTCTTCTCTGGAGGCCAAGAATCCTGGCGTCTTTTCGTGATTCAGCAACAATCTTTCATCATCAAGAAATTTCCTTACGTCAGATTAGCAGAAGTGAGGAGGAAAACATTACTTTATGATGGTTAACAAAACAGCTGGTTGAAAAGTGAAAATCACATGAATTTAGAACCCACTTTTGACCTATGTGGTCAACTCTTTTGAGTGTTTTAATAAGTGAGATTATCATTCTGGCATAATGTCAAGTAATAGAGAATTTTAGTAAACTACAATAAAACTTCTATTAGCCAAAATGTTCACCTATTAGGAATATTCTGGCTATTCAATATTTTTTAGGAAAAGAATCTTAACTCCAAAAACTTTTGGTGAAGACTATTCCAATATGTATGCACATTTTGGTGCATTTGCCAAATCATATAGACAACATATTTCAACATTTTTGATGATTGGAGGACTTATGGTTTCTCTGTCTCAATAAACTAAATACCTGTATTATTTGAAGAGATGGTATAAGAGGCTGAACTGAGTGTATTTAGACTCTCAGACCTCTCTGGTGTGTTTTTGCTTAATTTGAAAAAATACTTAAGTGTGCCAGATACTATGCTAGTTATTTGTGTTAAGTATGAACATGTGCATATATTTGAATATTTGCCTTTTAGGCAGAAATATTGCCAGAATAGCATAATTACAATAAGGAATTAAAGTTTATTTCATCATGGTTAACTAAAGGTTTTACTGTACGTTCAGATGTTAGTAATGTTAGTTTTTTAATCTATGGATAAAGAAGTAAAAAGACAAATACTGTATCATATGACTCATATGTAGAATCTAAAAAATACAACAAGCTAGTGAATGGAGAAGACTCTTGAGAGTCCCTTGGACAGCAAGGAGAGCTAACCAGTCCATCCTAAAATAAATCAGTCCTTAATATTCATTGGAAGGACTGATGCTGAAGCTTAAACTCCAATACTTTGGCCACCTGATGTGAAGAACTGGCTCATTTGAAAAGACCCTGATACTGGGAAAGATTGAAGGCAGGAGGAGAAGGGGACAACAGAGGAAGAGTTGGTTGGATGGCATCACTGACTCAATGGACGTGAGTTTGAGTAAACTCTGGGAGTTGGTGATTGACAAGGAGGCCTGGCATGCTGCAGTCCATGGTGTTGCAAAGAGTCAGACACGACTGAGCGACTGAACTGAACTGAGTGAATATAACCAAAAAAAGCAGACACAAATGTAGAGAATAAACTAGTAGTTAACAGTAGGGAGCAGGGAAAAGAGGCAATATAGAGGTGGCAGAGTGGGAGGTACAAACTACTGGGTATAAGATAGGCTGAAGGATATATTGTACAATACAGGGAATGTAGTCAATATTTTGTAATAACTGTAAATGGAAATTGGATAAATTTTTAAAAAATTCTCTCTCTTTAGATTTGAGCCGTCTTTAGTCTTCCCTGGGGAAGTGTACTGTCAAAATTTATGACTTCCTCAGATTTTTGTCTGAGTATCCTTTAGATTCTTACAAACCGCAAATACAGATGCACACATGGATATACACTACATCTATATATTATTACAAGTAACTTCAATTACTATCTAATATGAGATACTATATCAGAGATGTAGCCTGCATATCTACAATAATATATGTTTACTAGATCATTCAATCTCTAATCTATAAATTGACTCTGTCAATGAACAATATGTGATTATTATACCACCTGAGATCTGCTACTTTTACTTTGTCTATGAGAGGGACGAGGCTATGAAGATTTTAATCAATGAATGACTGAGTAAGTGTATCCTTAGTCCACTTGCCTCAGTTTCCTGAATTATGTACACTTACATGGTAGAGAACAAAGCATTAGTGAGTTATCTTTATGTTCATTAGAAAATAGGAGGGTTTGGGTATTTTGTACTTGTAATAGATGACAAAATGATCACAGATTCTTTGCATCCCTGTCACCACTATCCTTCTCTACAATGAGACTTTTATAGCTCCTCTCATCAAGAGCTGGCACTTATCTGAGTTTGGTCACATGGCTTGATTTGATTAATAGGACATTAGCAGACATAACACAAGCCAAGGCTTGGAAACTGCTGTTCCCAATGCTCTAGAGAACACTGCAACTATCACCATGTGAAAGAACCTGGTTGATAATGAACACATGGCAAGCTTCCTTTATCACACCTGGTGACAGGCAGACAACTGCTAGACATGTGAATGAGGATATCAACCTCTAGCTAACTACAAATATTTAAGAAAATATAGTTTACACAACAGAGAAAATAATCCCAGCTGTATGTATTAAGCTGAAATTAACTATCCACAAAATCCTAAGGAAACAAATAAGGTGTTTCTTTAAAACATTCAGTGTTAGGTTGTTTGTTCAAACCAAAGTGAATCAATAAAAGTCTATACGCTTATGTCAATACTTTTTGATATTTGCATGGGCATATGAATTACCTAAGGATCTCACTAAATGCAGATTGTGATTCAGCAGGTGTGGAGAGGCACCCAAGATTCTGCAGTTTTAATGAGTTTCAGAAGATGATGATGCTACTGGTCCATTGGACACATTTTCATTAACAAGGGCCTCTGTGATAGGAGATATAAAACTGTTCATAAAAATATGAAATGTTCTTATCAATGATGTCCATGACTCTGATCAATAAAGTCTTTTTGAACTTAAATAAATTTATATTATCTTCCCACCTAATCACCTAATATAACAGATAACAACATCCACCTTAAACACAACACACACAATCTGATGCATAGTCCTGCACACACACTCCTCACTTCATTGTCAGAATGCAGTAAACATACAGAGAACCATCAGAACAGAAGGCTAGAAAACAATAGTAGCATGCAAATAAAATAAGTAATAATTAACTGACAGTGGAAATATTTCAGGAAATAAATTTGCTTTGCAATAAACTTTATTTAAAGACATGTTTAAATATCTAAACTTTAAGCAATTAGAGTCCCTGCTCTCATTGAGCTTACCAAATAGTACTTGTTTTGCGGGCATATAGAGTCACAATTTCATTCACTCATTTATCATAAATGAATAAGGCACTGTATTTATGCAGCTTAGAATAAAATTCCCTTGCAGGTATTATTATGGAAAGAAATGAAGACTGAGTAGATCTCAACTAATTACTGCTATAAGTATTGTAAAACTCAAACCAAAATTAAAAAATCCTAGGGGATATTCCTAGCTGGTTTTGCTACACCCTACAGAAACATAGTAGAGTGTGCTATCTGATAGCTTTAAATTTTGCATTTTGAAAATTGCTGTAAATAAATTTGAGATAGAAAGGATCAGACAAAAATTAATGTTGACACAAATTCAGCTCTTTTTGGGCTAAGTCGAAGTTCAACTGGATGATGCTTAAGATCATTCCAATCTTACAAGGTGAGATTTCATGAATTTTTTGAAGAGGAAATTGTTTAACTACAACAATATGTGATGTATAGAAATTATCGCTAGTGGTATTCATTAAGATCTTTTCAAATGCAACAAATAAGGAGGCAGTTTTTATGTTGAAGAATATCTTATTGTGGTTTTACTTTACAAGTTCTTTTTGATTCATAAAATAAAGGCATACTTATTAAGAATGGTTTTTAAGATCATTTAAAAGTATATGATGGTTTGTTGTTTAGCCGCTAAGTCATGTCTAACTCTTGTGACCTATGGACTGTATAGCTCACCAGGGTCTGCTATTCATAGGATTTCCCAGGCAAGAATACTGGAGTGGGTTGCCATTTCCTCCTCCAGGGGATCTTCATGACCCAGGGATCAAACCCACAACTCCTGTTTGGCAGGTGAATTTTTTATGCCTGAGCCACCAGGGAAACCCATATGATGATTTACCTCTCTATAATTAGACACACATGCATGCTCTTTATGTAGAGATTTTAACCCTACATCCCCACCACTGCTACCATTACACACATATACAAACAAACATACTTAGTTAATAATAAAGAAAATTTGTTATTCCTGCTGTTCATTTGCTAAATCATGTCCGACTCTGCAACCCCAAGAACTGCAGCACACCAGGCTTCCCTGTCCTTCACTATATCCTGGAATCTACTCAAATTCATGTCCATCAAGTCAGTGATGCCATCCAACCACCTCATCCTCTGTAGCCCCCTTCTTCTCCTGCCATCAATCTTTTCCAACATCAGGATCTTTTCCAATGAATCAGCTCTTTGCATAAGGTGGCCAAAGTATGAGAGCTTCAGCTTCAGCACCAGTCCTTCCAGTGAATATTCAGGGTTGATTTCCTTTAGGATTTACTAGTTTGATCTTGCTGTCCAAGGGAATTTCAAGAGTCTTTTCCAGCACCACAGTTAGAAAGCATCAATTCTTTGGTGCTCAGCATTCCTTATGGTTCAAGTGATTACAGGAAAAACCATACGTGATTACAGGAAAAACCATAGCTTTGACTATAAGGATCTTTGTCAGCAAAGTGATATCTCTGCTTTTTGATACACTGTCTAGGTTTGTCACAGCTATTCTTCCAAAGAACAAGTGTCTTTTAATTTCGTGGCTACAATCACCATCAGCATTGCTTTTAGAGCCCAAAATGAAATCTGACACTGTTTCCACATTTTTCCCATCCATTTGCTGTGAAGTGATGGGACTGGATGCCATGATTTTTGTTTTTTGAATGCTGAGCTTTAAGCTAGCTTTTTCACTCTCCACTTTCACCTTCATCAAGAGGCTCTTTAGTTCTTCTTCACTTTCTGCCATTAAAGAGCCTGTAAAATCTCTTACCAGCTTTTTTGAGATACAATTCACATACTAAGCAATATGTGGCTAGCTGTGGTGGCTCAGACAGTAAAGCATCTGCCTGTAATACGGGAGAACTGGGTTCAATTCCTGGGTCAGGAAGATCCCCTGGAGAATGAAATGGCAACCCACTCTGGTACTCTTGCCTGGAAAATGCCATGGACAGAGGAGCCTGGGAGGCTATAGTCCATGGGGTCACAAAGAGTTGGACACGACTGAGTGACTTCACTTTTACTTTCATTTTTCAAGCAATATACCCATAAGTTGTATACTTCGGCTGTTTTATATATCATATTAACACTTTAACTATGAAAGAATATAACAAAATTTGCCATTTTAACCATTTTCAGTGTGTAATTCAGTAGCATTAATTCACAGTTTTGTGCTATCATCCATCACTATTTCAAAATTTTTTCATCATCCCAAACGGAAATCATATAGCAATTAAACCATAAATCTCTATTCTACCCTGCTCCAGCCCCTAGTAACCTCTAATCTACTTTCTATCTGTGTGAATGTGTCTATTTGAGATACTGCATATAAGTGGATTCATAAGATATTTGTCTTTTTGTGTCCAGCTAATTTCAGTTAGCATGTCTTCAAAATTTATCAATGTTGTGGCATGTATCAAAGTTTCATTGCTTTTTATGGCTAAAGAATATCCTATTGCATCTTTGTAACCATATTTTACCCATTCATCTGTTGATGGACATAGGTTTTTTCTAACTTTTTGCTATTGTGAATAATGCTGTGTCACTGATGTACAAGTATCTCTTTGAGACTCTGCTTTCACTACTTTGGGTAATGAAAGGAGTATTACAGAGTCACAGGGTAATTCTATGAACAGCTATTTGAGGAACTTCCATATTGTCTTCTACAGCTGCTATACCATTTTATATCCCTACCAGAAATACACAAGGGTTTCAATTTCTTACCTTTTTCACCAACACTTGTTATTTTTTGTGGTTAATTAAAAGGAAAACATTTAAGCAGAAAGTAACAGAACATTGTCAATCAACTATACTTCAATTAAAATATATTTTAAAAAATCAACAAAGTTTTAAGTGTACAACATTATTAACTATATGTGCATTGGTTTACTACATATCTCTGGAACTTCCTCATCTTGTATGACTGAGTCTATAACCATTAAACAGAGACTTCTAATGTTTCCTGTCCTAGTCCCTTGACAACCACTATTCTACATTCTACTTCTATGACTTTGAATAATTTAAATACTTGACTTAATTCTAATCAAGTCATATTCATCCTTCTGTTACTGGCTTGTTTCACTTAATGTCCTCAAGGTTCATCTAAGTTGTAGCTTACGGTAAGATTTCCTATTTTAACCTTGAAATACATATATATTTCTATTAAATAGAAAGATGTGGAAATATATCTCCTTTGGGGACTTCCATGATGTATACGCTGAACATCCATTTGACATGTGTGTTGCTGTTCCACAGGTTATATTTGTTGCCATTCATTCACCTTACTTGCTTCATCTTACTTTATTTAAGTTCTACTTACTTTTCTTCATTCTTTATTCTTCTCAAACTCAATAATTACAATTGTCCTATCTTTAATATCCTGTTATTTTTCTCCTGTATGCTCAAATTTGCTTTGAATTCCTCCATTGAAAATTTTACAATTTTTATTTGTTTATTTTATGGCTGTATTGGGTCTTCATTGCTGCATGTAGGCTATCTCTAATTGCAGCTAGTAAGGGCTACTCTCTAGTTATGGGCTTCTTACTGCAGTAGCTTCTCATTGCAGAGCATGGGCTCTAGGCACGTGGGCTCAGTAGTTGTGGTGTGAGGATTTAATTGCCCTGTGGCATGTGGGATCTTTTGGGACCAGGGATCGAACCTGTTTCACCTCAATTGGCAGGCAGACTCTTAACCACTGGACCACCAGGGAAGTACCCTCCACTGAAGCTTTAATTTCAGTTACTGTCTCTACTTTTCATCTCCACAATTTTTTTATTTGATCCCTTTTTATAAATTCTCTTTTTTGACATTCTCATTTTGGTCATACATCAATTTGCTTTCATTTATTTTGGGGGGACCATGTTTTACTTTAGGTCTTTGAGCATATTTAAGACAGCTATTTTAAAATCTTTTTATGGCAAGTCTGATATTCCTCAGAGATGATTTTTATCAATTTATTTTGTTACTTTCAATGGGCCAAATGTTCCTGTTTTTTGTCTGCCTTGTGATTTTTTGTCAAAAAGCAGACACTTAAGTATTATAATGTGCCGCGGAAATCATATTCTCTCCATTCTCCAGGGTTTCTTTCTGTTGCTGTTGTTGCTGCATGCTTTAGTAGTCTATTTATTTAGCTACTTTTCCAAACTCTTTTTCAAAGCCTATGTTCATTGTCACATGTGATAACTGAAGTCTCTATTCTTTTAGCTCAAGTTCAACTAATGCTTTTTGACAGAAATTTTCTTGAATCCCAAGATCTTAAAAAAAAAGGGAAAAAAAATATAAAGGTAAACACGTCTCCCAGTGTTGGCAGATTTCTTTTGCTGAGGGAGTCCCTCAATAGTCAGCCGGTCTTTCGCCAAGTATAGGAATCAGTCTGAGGTGAAAGCTAAGGGTCTATTGTGCTATTTTTGAGTACACACTCTGCCCTTGACATGTATGTGGCTTGTGAAATCCTCTCATATACACAATTGGTTTTGATTTTCCTAATTTCTCAAAGAATCTTTAGCAGCTTTTACTGGGCCTCGTGTGTGTCTACTGTATATTTGGACCAGTTATCTTTTGTCTCAGACATCATTCATTTATGAGTTCACCTTGCAGCACTTTTCAGCAATTTCTGCCAGCTTTTCCAGCCTGTGTTCCCAATTTGCTGAAATAGAAACGAGTGTCTCACATCATTCTTTCAGCAAGCCCTTGGACATATTAGAACAGATGCACAAAATAATGTGTAAATAATATCTGATCTGCACCATCTAGAACTAGGGACAAGTCTATTCCCATAGTGGGACACAGGCTGGAACTGCTTTAAAACTGCCAGCACATAAGGTTGGGGGTTGGGCAAGGGCAGGTAAAAATGCCACAAAACTTTCATACTGTTTTCAAATTGCCTGTTTAAGAAATTCAGTGTTTTCCTGGTAACTATAAACCTTTGACTGTTTTCCAGAGTGCTGAAAATATTGGTTCTGACAGTTTCTGCCATGTGTTGATGTTTCTGTGAGGGAGTAAGAGCATGGAGCTGCCTGTTCTGCCATTTTGCTGATGTCATTTTCCTACATGATTTTAGTTCGGGCTTCAAATATTTATGATTAAATAAGCCATATCAAGCTAAGTGTTTCTACCAGATGTCAAAAATACAGAAAGAGCAGAACTAAAACCACCAAGTCAATAACTGGTTTTTATGAGTTTCACTTCAGTTCAGTTCAGTCGCTCAGTCATGTCTGACTCTTTGTGATCCCATGGACTTCAGCAAGCCAGGCTTCCCTGTCCATCACCAACTCCTGGAATTTATTCAGACTCATGTCCATTGAGTCAGTGATGCCATCCAACCAACTCTTCCTCTGTTGTCCCCATCTCCTCCTGTCTTCAATCTTTCCCAGCATCAGGGTCTCTTCAAATGAGTCAGTTCTTCCCATGAGGTGGCCAAAGTATTGGAGTTTCAGCTTCAGCATCAGTCCTTCCAATGAATATTCAGGACTGATTTCTTTTAGGATGGACTGGTTAGATCTCCTTGCAGTCCAAGGGACTCTCAAGAGTCTTCTCCAACACCACAGTTAAAAACGTCAATTCTTCGGTGCTCAGCTTTCTTTATAGTCCAACTCTCACATCCATACACGATGACTGGAAAAACCATATCTTTGACTAGACAGACCCTTGTTGGCAAAGTAATGTCTCTGCTTTTTAATGTGCTGTCTAGGTTGGTCATGGGAGAAGGCAATGGCACCCCACTCCAGTTCTCTTGCCTGGAAAATCCCATGGATGGAGGAGCCTGGTAGGCTGCATCCATGGGGTCGCGAAGAGTCGGACACGACTGAGTGACTTCACTTTCACTTTTCACTATCATGGATTGGAGAAGGAAATGGCAACCCACTCCAGTGTTCTTTCCTGGAGAATCCCAGGGAAAAGGGAGACTGGTGGGCTGCCATCTATGGAGTCGCACAGTCGGACATGACTGAAGTGACTTAGCAGCAGCAGCAGGTTGGTCATAAATTTTCTTCCAAGGAGTCTTTTAATTTCATGGCTGCAGTCACCATCTGCAGTGATTTTGGAGCCCCAAAAAATAAAGTCTGTCACTTTCCATTGCTTCCCCATTTATTTGCCATGAAATGATCGGACCAAATGCCATGATCTTAGTTTTCTGAATGTTGAGTTTTAGGCCAATTCTTTCACTCTCCTCTTTCACTTTCATCAAGAGGCTCTTTAATTCTTTGCTTTCTGTCACAAGGGTGGTGTCATCTGAATATCTGAGGTTATTGGTATTTCTCCCAGCAATCTTGATTCCAGCTTGTGCTTCATCCAGCCCGGCATTTCTCATGATGTACTCTGCATATAAGTTAAATAAGCAGCATGACAATGTACAGCCTTGACATACTCCCTTCCCTATTAGGAACCAGTCTGTTGTTCCATGTCCAGTTCTATCTGTTGCTTCCTGACCTGCATACAGATTTCTCAGGAGGCACGTCAGGTGGTCTGGTATTCCCATCTCTTGAAGAATTTTGCAGAGTTTGTTGTGATCCACACAGTCAAAGTCTTTGGCATAGTCAATAAAGCAGATGTTTTTCTGGAACTCAGAAAATGCAGAGAAGAGAATAAATAAATATTCCACTTCTGTTTGCTGCTTCTTCTGCTGCTAAGTTGCTCGGTCATGTTCGACTCTGTGCGACCCCATAGACAGCAGCCCACCAGGCTCCTCTGTCCCTGGGATTCTCCAGGCAAGAACACTGGAGTGGGTTGCCATTTCCTTCTACAATGCATGAAGGTGAAAAGTGAAAGTGAAGTCACTCAGTTGTGTCTGACTCTTAGTGAACCCATGGACTGTAGCCTACCAGGCTCCTCCATTCATGGGATTTTCCAGGCAAGAGTACTGGAGTGGGGTGCCATTGCCTTCTCCAACTTCTGTTTGAGTAATGGGTTTATCAGTTTGAATTTTTGTGGATATGACTTTATTCCATTTACTTTATTTGTTATTTTATTAAGTGTATTAAGTCAGAAATTTGAAAATGATATATATTTCTTATTCCTATCAGTTTTGATTTCTGATCATTTGACTTACAGTGAGTGCTTAGAAATTTATCAACTACAAACAACTATTTTATGTAGAAGCATTCCTGAGGAAAAAAAGGCTCTTTATTTAAATTAAAAACCATTCAAATACCTAGTATGTATCAGGAACTATCTGAGATGTTTCACAGACTATATCACATTATCATATTTATCTTCATCACGACTTTACAATTTTACAGAAATTTGTTATTAAAGAAGTTAAGCGACCTTCCCAAAGTTACTCAGCTGGTAAATTAGAAAATCACATTTACACCAGGTTTTCTAACTTCAGTGCTAATTTCCATTCTGCAGTTCCATGGTTGACTGTTATTTTCTTAGCTGTTTTTAAAGTGGATTTTAATATGACATTATGAAATCATGTAGAGAAATGTGAAAATGAGAATCTCAATTTAAGAAGAGTGTGATATTTTAAAATGAAAATATATACAGTGGTGGGGTGGGAGGGAGGGAAAAGGAGAGAAGAGTGGTATTTTCTTTTCAGTATTGTCCATTGTCATTTATACAGAACTCACGGACTATATCTTGTTAGTCTCACTTTTTGTTATTTTCCTATGGATATTTCTGTAAATATTTATAATATCATTTAAAAGAACAAAAGTAAAAAGAATGAGCCTAAAGAGTCAAGACTGCATAACTATGTAATACAAATATATCCAATTTATCAGTCACAAGCTCTTTAAACTGACAAACCACTATTACTTAAACGCTTTTTGCCACCAACAAAATCATAGTCGTTTCTGCCCCTACTACTGTAAAGACCATTTACTCGTATTTTGTCAGGTAGGCTAGACCAAAATGACAGCAAGGAAGAAAAATGCCCATGCACACTGGGAAAAGAATGATATGATAATTGTGAATGAGTAGTATATTAGCCAACGTTCCTGCCTTTCTTGCCCCCTTGAACTTTGCTAATCTATTATTATCTCTCTTCTGTGTCGAGCTTAGACTTCAGCTAAGAATTTCTCAGCATAGATCTGCAGACAGCACACTCTCGTATAGAATATCATTTACAGTTCTATAATACCAACATCTACTGCTTTATAGGCCAAAATAATTCAACGTGAAATTCATTCTATTTCCACTTGAAATTCTATCACAAATATGGAACTCATTATACAGAAAGAAGAAAAAGAAACAAACCAAAATGGAAAACAAAACAAAAAAGAACAAAGCCTGTGTTAAAAGTTGTTAACAATTTTGGGGACAACTGTATGGGCCTTGCAGTCTATTGGCAGATCTTTTCTGATAATACTCTGCTGCCAATAGATTAAGACCCATGCTTCCTTTCTTTCCACTCACTGTTTTTTGCAGGACTTCATACTAACTCCCTTTGCTCGGTGTCTAACATGAAATCCCTCACCTTATTGAAATATTAATAGGGCCACTACATTCCTTTTGCATTTCTAATTCAAAGTCACTATTGAGTTGGAACTGTATTAACAAGGGTAAGATTGAGTTATTCCTAGGTTTTAGAAGAACATACATTTTAGAAGGCTAGTATAGCTTTATTTTTGTAACAGAGGTTTAAGTATTAACAAATAAAGATTAATACATTTGACTTTACCATCAACATGAAATGTTATTTTTAATCAGCAAAAAACAAACAGTCTGATACCTCCCATTTCCCTTTGTTCCAATCCACCATGATGCTTTCCAATGCCAGAGTGCGCTAATGCCTTCTGTATTATAGCTAGGAGTTCAAGATATCATTCAGAAAGAAGGCATCCACACTACTTCAATATGACCACCACCAACACTAAAATATTGTCAAGGATACTTTGAGGCACAATCAAAAGTAATGTAACTCTAGGCCAATGAACAAGAAACAAAAAAGTCACCCAAGAATATGAATCTAAGCTCACAGAATAAGGTCACATCTAATGGTGATAACACACCACACCACTCCTCTGGTAGTAGATATTCTACTTTACTGCTTGATAATGATGCTATAAACTGTAGATGTTTGTTCACTCTGGTTAAATTCACCTAAGTGTGTGAACCCCTTTTCTGTTCAAGTCAGAAGCCCAGTAAGAGACCTATGAAGCCAAAACATTCAGTCATCCAATCCCCTTCTTACTCCTAGCACTAGTCAGATGAGCTGACTTTATATTCCTTTTTAATTCTGTGACAGTTTCGCAGCAGCAGTTCACAGAGCTCATGACCAATAGTCTGGCTGGGCTTTGGCCTCTCAGGGGATCCTGGAAGTAACACAACAACATGCTAAGCTGTCTTCTCACTATTTGGCACATTTCTATCTGGCTAACAAGGCTGTTTGCATCATATTCTGCCCTCATCCTCCAAAATGCTCTCCACTGGCCACACATTGGCAGGGCTTTGACAGTTCTGAGCCAGAAGGCACAGCTCTCGAATAACTTTTCATAGACAACAGAGTTTAGGTCAGTGGTTGCCCTTCCATACTGATGATTTTTCACTCAGGTAGCTAAAGACCTGTTCAAAAGGTGGAGACTCAGTCGGGCTGCTACCGGGGTTTTTTGTCCCACTCACTCTTACTCCCTTGTGCCTTTCTATCACATTTCATGGGAAGGTATTGAGATTCAGCTCTGGTGCAAAGCAATAGAAGAGTCTACAGAACCTAAGAGAGTCAAAGGACTGCTAATGATACACTGTGTACCTTTGAGCACTTTATGGCTTGATGATAAGAAATGGTGGAGGTTTTTGGAGTACCCAGAGACTTTCTGCTCCTTAGGCAGATGTGGTTCTTTTGATTCCTACTTTTTATTTCTTCTTAATAACACATATTTGGTTGTTTGTCTTTCTTTCTTTAGAAAGAACAAGCTTTATTATTTAGTGGCCTATAATTTAACCACCAAATCATGTTATGGAATAGAAATAATAATAGTAATGCATATAGAGATATAAAAATTTTTAAATTCTGGGTTTAACAACACATAATGAAAAATGGAATGTTTGCTTCTCTCTTAATGGTAATGGGCTTCCCTTGTGGCTCAGCTGGTAAAAAGAATCTGCCTGCAATGTGGGAAACCTGGGTTCAATTCCTGGGTTGGGAAGATCCCCTGGAGAAGGGAAAGGCTACCCACTGCAGTATTCTGGCCTAGAGAATTCCATGGACTGTATAGTCCATGGGGTCAGAAAGAGTCAGATACGACTGAGTGAATTTCACTTACTTACTTACTTAATGGTAAATCTATATATGTATAATATCTAGATATATACATGCATTTTTGTTTATATAAAAAGGATCACTGATAGCTCTGTTTGTTTTCATTAAATATTGAATTTTTATTGAATATTGAATTTTGGAATATTGAAATATTGAATATTGGAATTTAAGGTGAAGAAAAGTAATGAATGCACTTAACATCCATGTTCCTACCATTCAATTTAAAGAAAACAACAAAAGCCTGCACTAATATCAATGTCGCTTGTGTGACACTGAGGCAACCCATATCCTTTCTTGCCCACTCAGAGAGTCTCAGAATCCTGAATTCTGTATGTGCTGTCCCCCACTTTTCTTTACAAATTTTCATCTTTTTCCTTAAACAACTCTGATGTTTTTGTTTGTGTTTTGAAACTTATATAAAGGAATTATGCTGTAGGAACTTTCCTGTGACTTCTTAACTTCTTAAACATCATTTCTTTTTTGCTTAACATTATGACAGTGAGATAATTCATGTTACTGTGTAGCTGCAGTATATTTTATTAATACAGCACAACTTATTTAACCCTTTTCTGTTCACAGGCATTTGATCTGTTTCTGGTTTATTTTTTCTGCCCATAGAAACAATGCTCATACAAATGCTCTTATATGTATCTCCTGGTGGACAGGGGTAAGACATTTTCTAGGGTATATGCCTAGGAGTGGAATGCTGAATCCAGTGCTCTTTCACATATTCAAAATTATTGTGCAATATTAAATTATTTTCCAAAGATCTGTGGCAATTTATATTCCAAACAGCAGTGTATAAATGTATAGATTTATTTCACATTCTCAGCAACCTGGATAGTGTTATATCTGACATTTTTGCTTCCTTGATGGATATGAAGTGACATCTTCCAGTTTTAATTTGCATTTTCCACTTTCTATTGAGATAGAACATCTTTTAGGATTTGTGTTTGCCATTCAATTTTCCTTTGTTGGGAAGTGCCTGTTCAAGTCTCTTGTCCATTTTTTCATAAGGGTGTTTTTCCTTTTCTTATCAATTTATTGGTGTTCTTTACATATACTGGATACATTCCCCTTTTGTGTGATATGTGTTGCAAATGTCATCCTTATTCAGTTTCAATTTTGTCTTCTCATTCTCTTACTGGTGACTTTTAATGAACATGCTTTTTTATGAAATTTCGATTTAGTTTGATTCAAACATATTTTCCTGTAGGTTAGCAGTTCCTGTGTTCTTCCTAAAAGTATCTTTCCCACCGAAGGTTTTACAGATATTTGTCTGTATCATCTTCTAAAACACATATATTTTGCTTTTCACAATTTTATCTATGTACTGCCTAAAATAGATTATTGTGAATAGTGTAGGTAGGGACCGAGATTTATTTCTTTTTCATATAACTATGCAATTGAGCCAGAATTATTTATTAAAGATGCTATCTTTCCTCTTGATGCCTTTATCAATCTATCTCTATGTCTCCATATAATCTCTTTCTGATATCTGTTTGTCTATCAAACATTAAATCCACACCACCTTTGATTGCATCAAATCCAAATCACCTTAACTGCAGTTTAATAGTAAGTCTACACACTGAGTAAAATAAGTCCTTTGATTAAACTCTTCTTCCAGAATACTTTAGTTATTTTTGGCCCTTGTAATTCCTATATAAATTTTTGGATCACCTAGTCAAAATGTAAAGTACATTTTCCTGTTTCCTGTGAGGAGTTTTTATATAATATGAATACAAGTTTTCTGCCAGCTAAAAGTCTCTTCAACATAGTGTTTAGTTTACCTCATGTCTTTTCTCTTTGTGGTGTTGTCTGATGAATAGAATTTGCTCATTTTAATATGATAAATTAAAATGACTTTTTCCATTTTTAAATTTTACAAGTTTTGTGCCTTCTATGTTTTCTCTTACCTGGGTTAACAAACTCATTTTTCTATATGTTTTATAAAACTTATCCTGTTGCTTTTTCACATTTAAAGCTTTTACCTACCTGAGATCAATTTTTAAAATGCATGGTTTAAACATAGGTCTGAATTTTTTAAAAAAACACATGGTCAAGCAATTGTCATAACATTATTGAAGTCTAAACTCATTATACATTACATCTCCGTTTGTATATGGTTCTGTCCCTGGATTCTCCATTCTGTTCAGTTCATCAGTTTGTCAAAGTTCACCACTGACTTAAACTGATTTGACATAGTTTTAAATTACTATTTGAGATCGGGCTTGACAAATCTTCCTATCATGTTTTTCTTCTTTATGTGTTCTGGCTATTTTTGGACATTTGTCCTTGAATATAAAATTTTAAATCAGATTAAGTTGTACCAAAATAATCTGCTGGTATTTTTTATTGGAACTGCATTGAATTTGGAAGTTTTCAAAATTTGGACTCTGTGTCTGAAACAAATTGGCTCTGCACTCCAGGAGCTAATACAGAGCATCATCAAGGCAGGGATTTTGATTCTTTGTTCACTATTTTATTCCATGTGCCTAAAATAGTGCTTAGTGCATAGTGCATGTGTGCTCAGTCGTGTCCCCCTCTTTGGACAGTATAGCCAGCCAGGCTCCTCTGTCCTCTGTCTCCTCTGGAATTTTCCAGGCAACAGTACTGGAGTGGGTTACCTACTCCAGGCGACCTTCCCGACCCAGGGATAGCCAACCCACGGCTCCTGTGTCCCCTGCATTGGCAGACAGATTCTTTACTACTGTGCCACCTGGGAAGCATGCTTAGTGCTTAGTGGGGACTCAACAAACAATTGAGTTGGATGCTGAAGGAAAGAATAACTCTACAGATAATTCTGGGGAGATTGAGGATCTTTATGCTTTTCAGTCTTCTGATCTATATACATGTTGTATCTCACCTGTATTAATCTGCCCAGGCTGCCATGACAAAATACCACCAGGTTTGGCTGCTTCTTTTCTCACACTCTGGAGGCTGGAAGTCCCGGATCAAGGTGCCATCAGGACTGCTTTCTGGTGAGACCTCTCTTCCTGGCTTGCAGGTAGCCATCTTCTTGCTTTGTCTTCACAGGGCCTTTTCACTATGTGGATGCCCAAAGGGAGAGAACAAGAGAGAGAGAGAGGTTTTTGAGATTTCTTCTTCTTACAAGGATGTCAGTCCTATGGTATCCTGGTCTCACCCCTATGATCTCATTTAATCTTAATTTCTTTTTAATGTCCCTGTGTATAAATACAGTCACGTTAGGGATTAGGGATTCCAAACAGTAATTTGGAGAGGGAACATAATTTAGTCCATAATACCATAACTTAAATATTCTTTAGTCTCTTTCAATAAAGTTTTATAATTTTTTCATGAAAGTAGATTTCTAGTAAGTATAATTTATATTTTGGTATAATTATAAATACATTAAAAGTGATATTTTTTCCTGTTAGTTTTTGGTATATAGAAACCTAACTTGGTTTTGTATGGATATTTTTATATCCAGCCACCTTGCTGAACTTTGTACTTAGTTCCATGATTTATCTTTAAATTATTTTGAGTAGTCTATCTATAGATCACATTTTCCTTTTCAGTTCTTATGACTTTATTGTTTTGACTTCCATTACTGACTGGGATCTTCAGTGCAATGTTGAAAAGAAAAGGACCTTTTTCTAGACATTGTAGCCAGTAAACTGTAGAATATATAAAGTGTGCAATAACTATTAACATAGACCTAAACAAATAAATTATCTTTTTAATACTTCAACCTTAAATATTATGTTTGCTGTTGATTTTATGGATATTTTACTTGTTAAAAAATATTTTTGTTTTGTAAGGTTTTTGTCAAACATGGATATTGAATTTTAACAAATGATCTTTATCTAGAGAATTTGTTGATTTTTCTGACAAATACGCTAAAGAAGTAAATTATATTAATTAATTTTTAAAAGTTATTACAACCGCTCTAAAGTATCACTAATCTAGCTTACCATTATGGTGGCATTGTTTTTATTAGCAACATCAGCATAGGCTTATCTAGTCTTCTTTGAGAGTGCATAATCTAAATTTCCCATTATGGTTTGAGAAATAAGCCATGCCATGATCCAGGTTATACGATAATCACGCCAAGTTTCAGCTTCCCTTCACTTTGTTTTACAATTTGTTTCTGACCACTCACTCTCTAATTCTTACCTCATGAGAAAATAACTTTTTCAGTAAGTCACTATATACAGGTTTATTCAATATACAGAAACTTTATTTCTTCCTCACAAGAGAGAAAAATCTAGAGCTGGCCAACAGTACTTTCTCCTCATATTAAAACTGTAGAAAAAAACAGTTCTGTTTTCAAAATGACCTCTAGGTCAAAAGTCCCAAGGGGAGGGAGTTTTGTTAAGGGTAGAAGTACAGGTGACACAAATTAAATGGAATCAAGGAATATATTGAAATAGCATTTGGAGAAGCCCCTTTCTTTTCTGTTGTTAGCTAAATGCACTAGAACAACAACAACAAAAAATGATGACCTTCATTGATAGGGCTGACATGAAGTAAAAATGCTTTCATTTCCTTTTTCACCCTGAAAGTTGATTTTTATCAGGGCACCTAAATGCATTTAGAAATGATGTCTATTGGCAAGGGTAAACTTTTACTTCATGTTTTTCCCTGCTCATTTTTTTCTGGTCAATTATATCTACATTTGTATATATATATATATAAAAAAATATATATATATATATATATAATCAGCATTGTCATCTAGAACTTATTATTTTAAATATCAATTTAAATAATTTTATTTAACTAAAAACCTAAAGTTGTATTTTTAATATGACATAGATGTCTTGGGGTTTATGCAGTGTATATAGCAATTTAAAATGTGTAATTTCTTTTTTTTTTTTATTACTTGGAGGCTAATTAAAAATGTGTAATTTCTAATGGAATGTGTTAATATAGTCTACTTACACATTTTTTCCATTCAATTAAATGTAAGGATTCAGAGATCTTTTAATTTTAAACATACTGTGTGTCAGAGATTTTAACTGATGTCAGACCCTGCATTATTTTCTTATTGGTTTTATACCAACATAGTTTAGCTCTCTTATTTGGGGACCAGTGGTGATAATAACTGGTTTCTTGTATGCTTTCTATGACTGTGCATTACACTAGATGTTTTATTTACACTTTTAAGATACAAGAAAATCCTGTAAGGTAGATTATATTTAATAATTTCATATAAGAAAAACTGAAATGCTGAGAAGTTATATAGCCTGTCCAAGGTTATATAGCCAATAAGTAGCAGACTGACATTCAAGTGCAAGTTAATCTATTGCCAAAATCTGGCTAGAAATAGTTGAAGACAGAAAAGAGATAACTGTTTTAATACTTATTGACTGTTTCATCAAATATATATTTAACACCTAAGTCTATTGGTGGTAGTGTGTGTAATAGTTATGGGGGTAAAACCATTTTACATAGGGATACATAACTGAGACATTATAAGCATTAAGATAGATCACAAAATTCCTTTTATTTTTTTAATGTTTCTTCTATACTTGGTGTTTAACATACACTATCTCACTGGAACTACACAAAACTCTTTCAGGAAGCTATTTTTATTCCTTTCTAAAAACAGGAGATTATGACTAAGAGGAGTTAAGAAACTTGTTTTCTTCTACAGAGCTCATAAGTGCTCATATAGGGCTTGACTCATTCCTAATCAATTATTCTAAATCATCCAGATTTTTCATGTATATTTAATACTATAGGTATTTTCTAATATTAGAGTATAATATTAGAACACAGAATCATATATCTTGAAAACATTTCAATGATCAGAAATTATGTATCTTGAAAACATCTTAATGATAATCTAGTTTAATTCCTTCATAACAGAGTCAGGACTCAAGGCTTCCATTGCTCAGGCCACTGGTAGGTCCCTGGCACCCTACTGACTCTCTGCATCAGGCCAATATATGCTTGGTCTATCACTATTTAAGATTGTTGAAAAGAATGCTCTCCAGCAACATGGCTCATCTATAATCCACATTTTGTCTCAACATTTCCATCAAAAGAATATATAAATATATTATTTTGTATGCAAGGGATATATGCCATGGCAAAATTTCATGGAAATCCAAGTTAGCCAAGGGTGATATTTAATCACTCAGATGTAGTCAGAGAAGTATTTTCAGAATTTGCTTATAATCACTGTCACTTGTTTCTGTGTTCTCTCTTTATGACAGAGATGAATAGCAAAAAACTTTTCTTGAGGGCTATATTGTTTCTCATTTGGTTGCAGCTTACCAAAAGACATTTTAAAAAGGTATCTAATTTTACGTTAACCCTAAAGCTTGAGGAAGAGGGGGTGATGCCAATATTTTATTGTATATCACTTCACTGTGAATTCCTAATGATGGTTTCAATATGAAATGAAAAAAGTAATCTGCAAAACCCTAAATTGCAATGACTACTACCCTTGAAAGTTTCTTATACCACCCTTCTTTTTGCCACCCAAATCCCACTAGATTATAAAAACACCCCTTTAAAAAGTTAACTTCCTTTATTAATGAGAAGAAAAGTTGTTGCAGTAAAAATCAGAAAGAGATTTATGAGGCAATGCTTGATTTCCATGGTCCAGCCTGAATCTATTGAAAGAAGTAGTATTTGATTTTTATCTTTTTTTTTAAAAAGAGAAACATTAAGAAGGATTTAAACAAAAATAAATGTAGTGTCATTACCTTATCTTTGACAAAGGAGGCAAGAATATACAATGGAGAAAGACAATCTCTAACAAGTGGTGCTGGGAAAACTGGTCAACCACTTGTAAAAGAACAAAACTAGAACACTTTCCAACACCATACACAAAAATAAACTCAAAATGGATTAAAGATCTAAATGTAAACCAGAAACTATAAAACTCCTAGAGAAAAACATAGGCAAAACACTCTCTGACATAAATCACAGCAGGAGCCTCTGTGACCCACCTCCCAGAGCAATGGAAATAAAAGCAAAAATAAACAAATAGGACCTAATTAAACTTAAAAGCTTTTGCACAACGAAGGAAACTATAAGCAAGGTGAAAAGACAGCCTTCAGAATGAGAAAAGATAACAGCAAATGAAGCAACTGACAAAGAATTAATCTCAAAAATATATAAGCAACTCCTGCAGCTCAAATCCAGAAAAATAAACGACCCAATCAAAGCATGGGCCAAAGAACTGCAGACATTTCTCCAAAGAAGACATACAGATGGCTAACAAACACATGAAAAGATGCTCAACATCACTCATTATCAGAGAAATGCAAATCAAAACCACAATGACGTACCATCTCACACTGGTCAGAATGGCTACTATCCAAAAGGCTACAAACAATAAATGCTGGAGAGGGTGTGGAGAAAAGGGAATCCTCTTACACTGTTGGTGGGAATGCAAACCAGTACAGCTACTATGGAGAACAGTGTGGAGATTCCTTAAAAAACTGGAAATAGAACTGCCATATGACCCAGCAATCCCACTGCTGGGCATACACACCGAGGAAACCAGAATTGAAAGAGACACATGTACACCAGTGTTCATCACAGCACTGTTTATAATAGCCAGGACATGGAAGCAACCTAGATGTCCATCGGCAGACGAATGGGTAAGAAAGCTGTGGTACATATACACGATAGAATATTACTCAGCCATTAAAAATTCATTTGAATCAGTTCTAATGAGGTGGATAAAACTGGAGCCTATTATATAGAGTGAAGTAAGCCAGAAAGGAAAACACCAATACAGTATACTAACGCATATATATGGAATTTAGAAAGATGGTAAGGATGACCCTATATGCGAGACAGTAAAAGAGACACAGACGTAAAGAACAGACTTTTGGACTCTGTGGGAGAAGGTGAGGGTGGGGTGATTTGAGAGAATAGCATTGAAACATGTATATTATCATATGTGAAATACATCGCCAGTCCAGGTTGGATGCATGAGACAGGGTGCTCGGGGTGGTGCACTGGGATGACCCTGAGGGATGGGATGGGGAGGGAGGTGGGAGTGAGGGTCAGGATGGGGAACATACGTACACCCATGGCTGATTCATGTGAATGTATGGCAAAAACCACCACAATATTATAAAGTAATTAGCCTCCAATTAAATAAATTTTTAAAAAATCAATTAAAAAAAACCCTCTGAACAGTATATAATACAAGCCACACAAATTTGGTGCTTAAAACAATGTTTTATGTAGGCAGGGAATGAAATATAATTATGTAGATTATTTACTGCTGATATTTCCAGTATTGATGTTATATCCTATGATTATACCATGCCATATATAACTGACTAAAAAAAGCCTAGAAACTAGTGTCTGGAAATAGGGAACAGTTATTAGCTCACTCATTAATTAGGGCTCCATTTGCTATTCTATCATGAACTAATAATCATTAGTTAGCTTAATTAACTCTCTATACCTCATTGAAACCTGACACCCTGGGAATATATTGAATAAAGTGGGTCTATGCTCATGAAATCCCAATAAAATACTGTGATCTGCAAAACTATTATTTCATGTGTACATGTCTGCTTTCAAAAAAAAGACTGTAAACTTACAAAATACAAAAGTAAGAAGACCACCCAGGGCACACTACAATTACGTATTCAAGAGATGATGAAGACCTGAAAAAAGATCATAACAATGAAGCAGTGGATCTGAGAGAGGTTTTTCATTGATCATATAATTATAAATATGATTCTTATTAATGAATTTGATAATATACATTATATTTTTATGAGTCAAGTTCACTGTGGGAAATATATCTACAAATTTATTTTGTTAATGGGGTGCCTACTGATCAAAAACAAACAAAACAAAAACAAAAAGGCCACACAGGGAATAAAAATAACAGAATGAATTATGTACAAATAGAACAACCTTTAGACAAAATTGTACAAACTTCAGTTTTGCTTTAAATTTAATTGCATTTTTATCAAAATTAGACACTCACAGAGTCTAAAAAGTAAAATTGTTCCACGTGGTTATAATGGAAAAGAAATTGATCAGTTTCCTTCCCTTTCACTCCTCGTAACTGATCCCTCTTCACCAGATAAAGGTTTTCAGTTCTTAGCTATGACTTCCACAATAGTAAATAACATGTCTATCTGTATTACTAGAATTCATTTTTTAATTTTTTATATTACTTGTTGATACTTTATTACGGAAGATGAGGATTTAGTTTTAACTTCTCTACCTTGGAAAGCACAAACTGTCCCCTTTCTCTGCTTTCATTATACTTAAATCAGTATTTTCCATTGCAGTCATTCTTTCTGTAGATTGTTATGACAATGTTTTATTTTCCTTGGAATTAAAAATGACCTCTGTTTTTATGTCCCTGATCATCTGTGAACCTATACATAGTCCATGACTACACTTTCTTTTAATAATGCAAATCTTTTTTCAATATATATGGATATGACAAACCTAGACAAAGCTATGATAAACCTAGACAGAATATTAAAAAGCAGAGACACTGCTTTGCCAACAAAGATCAGTATAGTCAAAGCCATGGTTTAACTATGTAATCACGTATGGATGTGAGAGTTGGACCATAAAGAAGGCTGAGCGCCAAAGAATTGATGCTTTCAATTGTGGTGCTAGAGAAGACTCACGAGAGTCCCTTGGACTGCAAGGATAGCAAACCAGTCAATCCTAAAGTAAATCAGTCCTGAATATTCATTGGAAGGACTGATGCTGAAGCTGAAGCTCCAATACTATAGCCTCGTGATGTAAAGAGCCGATTCATTAGAAAAAACTGATACTTGGCAAGACTGAAGGCAGAAGGAGAAGGCGATGGCAGAGGACGATGTGGTTGGATGGCATCACCAACTCAATGGACATGAGTCTGAGCAAGCTTCTGGAGATGGTGAAGGACAGGGAAGTGCGGCATGCTGCAGTTCATGGGGTCGCAGTTGGACACAACTAAGCAACTGAACAATGACAACTTTCCATTATATTCAGACATAGCAAATAATCTGATTTCTTCTTCCTTCCTTTCTTCCTATCCTTCCTTTTCCTTCTCTTTTTCCTTCTCCTCCTCCTAAATCTGGAAGGCATTCCTCCTGGATCCTCTGTCCTCTGCTACAATCTGGACTACAACATAGTTTTTATGGAGCTCCCTTTGCCATCATCCTGGAAATTGATCTCAAAATTCACTTTGATTCTCCTATCCTTGCATTCCATATCTTAGGTAACATCACCATTTTGGGAAGTATATTCTAAAATTGGTTGTTTTTATCTTTTTGTCAGTTTTGTTGAGAAATAATTGACATACATCACTATATAAGTTTGATGCATACAGCAATAATGGTTTTATTTACATATTTTGTTAAATGATTACCACAATAGGTTCAGCTAACATCCATCATCTCATAGAGCTAGTAAAAAGAAAGAGAAATAGAAAGGAATTCTTGTTGTGATGAGAACTCTTAGAATGTGCTCTCTTAACAACATTCCTCTATATCATGCAACAGTGTTAACTATACTCATGGTATACATCTCCAGTACTTATTTATAAGACAAAAGTTTGTACGTTTTGACCACTGGCCTCCAATTTCCCATCCCTCACCCTCTGCCTCTGGCAACCACAATTTTGATCTCTTTTTTATGAGTTTTTGTTGTTTTTGTATTAGATTTCACATATAATATAAATGAAATCACACTATATTTGTCTTTTTCTGTCTGAATTATGATACTTAGTCAAATGCCTTTAATATCTATCCATGTTGTACCAAATAGTAGGATTTCCTCATTTTTGATGGCTTAATAATATTCTACTGTGTATGTATGTTTAAATATATATATATCATATATATAAATATATAAATCACATATATAAACATATAAATCACATATAATATATTAATTCATATATATAAACAAATCTTCACTATCCATTTATCCACAATGGAAACTTAGGTTGTTTCCATGAATTGGTTATTGTAAATATGGTGCTATGAACATAGGGGTGCAGGCATATTTTTGAATTGATGGTTTTGTTTCCTTTGGATATATTCCTACAGGTGCAATTGGTGGATCAAATTGTTTCCTGGAAAAGGTCAGGAGATGTTCTTTGTTAATTTGTTTTCATGTCTTAAAATGTTGTTATTCTAATGTCACCCCTAAATAATAGTATGATTGGGTATTGAATTTTATACTCTAAATTACTTTTCCTTAGGATTTTAAAATCTATCCTCCTTGGTCCTCTACTCTTCAGTACTACTATGGAGAAGTCTGCTATCACTCTGATTTGTGATCTTTTAAATGGGACCAAAGTGTGGTTCCCTTTATGTAACCTTAAGGATCATCTCTTTATCTTTATTGTTAAAATGTAGCAATATTTGTCTTGCTTTGGTTATATTATCATTCATTGTAATGGGTGTTCAATGAGCCACTCCAGACTAGAAAATCATATTCTTAAGATCTATCAAATGAAAAAAAAATCTATCAAATGTTCACACATAAATAATTTATTTTTCTTTTTATTTTCTTTGTTATCATAATCTTTCTTTCCTTCCTCCCTTCTTTTATAAGCTGTGAAGAATTAGTTCAACTTTATTCTTCTCTCTATATATATTCAGTTCAGTTCAGTCACTCAGTCATATCTGACTCTTTGTGACCCCATGGACTATACAGTCCATGGGATTCTCCAGGCCAGAAACCAGAGTGGATAGCCTTTCCCTTCTCCAGGGGATCTTCCCAACCCAGGGATCAAACCCAGATCTCCTGCATTGCAGGTGGATTCTTTACCAGCTGAGCCACAAGGGGAGCCCAAGAATACTGGAGTGGGTAGCCTATCCTTTCTCCAGGAAGATCTTCCTGACCCAGGAATTGAACCGGGGTCTCCTGCACTGCAGGCGGATTCTTTATCAACTGAGCTATTAAATGCATATATTTAATGTAATATATAATATATTAGTTATTTAATCAGACTAAAAATGAGATTATATCCTCATATATATTCTCCTAACTCTCCAAAAATAAAATTGATGTTTTAAAATTTTAAAAATCTTAATTATTAATTTTTTTCTGCAATGGCTGTTTAATTATTGGCTGTAATTTCATATTTTTCTGGAATTCCCTTGCTTTCTCTATGATCCAAGGAATGTTTGGAGTTTGATATCTGGTTCCTCTGCCTTTTCTAAACCAAGCTATACATCTAGAAGTTCCCAGTTCATATAATGCTGAAGCCTAGCTTGAAGGAATTTGAACATAATCTTACTCATATGCAAACTGAACACAATTGTACGGTAGTTTGAATATGCTATGGCATTGCCCTTCTTTGGGATTGGAATGAAAACTGACTCCAAAGAAACATCTACTTCTGTTTCATTGACTACACTAAAGCCAATGACTGCATGCATCACAACGAACTTTGGAAAGTTATTAAAGAGATGGGAATACCAGACCACCTTACCTGTATCTTGAGAAACCTGTATGTGGGTCAAAAACCAACAGTTAGAACCTTACAAGGAACAGCAGACTGGTTCAAAATTGGGAAAATAATACAAGGCTGTTTATTTAACTTATATGCAGAATGAAAAGTGAAAGTGAAGTTGCTCAGTCATGTCCGTCTCTTTGCAACCCCATGGGCTGTAGCCTACCACGCTCCTCCACCCATGGGATTTTCCAGGCAAGAGTACTGGAGTGGGTTGCCATTTCCTTCTCCAGAGGATCTTCCCGACCCAGGGATCGAACCTGCATCTCCCACATTGTAGGCAGACGCTTTACTGTCTGAGCCACCAGAGAAATGATTACATCATGATAAATGTCTAACTGGATGAATCACAAACTGGAATCAAGATTGCCCGGAGAAATATCAACAGTATCAGATATGCAGATGATATTGGAAGAAAGTGAAGAACAACTAAAGAGCCTCTTGAAGAGGGTGAAAATGGAGAATTAAAAAACAGGCTTAAAAGTCAACATTCCAAAAACTAAGATCATGGTATGTGGTCCCATTACTTCATGGCAAACAGAAGGGGAAAAGTGGAAGCAGTGACAGATTTTATTTTTTTGGCCTCCAAAATCACTGCTGATGGTGACAGTAGCCAAGACTTAAGACACTTGCTCTTTGGAAGGAAAGCTATGACCAACCTAGACAGCATATTAAAAATCAGAGACATCAATTTGCCAACAAAGGTCAATATATTCAAACCTAGGATTTTTCCAGAATATGTAAGATGTGAGAATTGGACCAAAAAGAAGGTTGAGCACTGAAGAATTTATGATTTTGAATTGTGGTGCTGGAGAAGACTCTTGAGAGTCCCTTAGACTGCAAGGACATCAAACAAGTCAATCCTACAGGTAATCAACCCTGAATATTCATTGGAAGGACTGATGCTGAAGTTGAAGTACCAATATTTTGGCCACCTGATAGGAAGAGCCAATTCATTGGAAAAGACCCTAATGCTAGGAAAGATTGAAGGCAAAAGGAGAAGATGGCACAGAGGATGAGATGGCTAGATATCATTGATGACTTGATAGACGTGAATTTGAGCAAACTCCAGGAGATAGTGAACAACAGGGAAGCCTGATGTGCTGCAGTCTATGGGGTCACAAAGAATTAAACACGAGTTAGTGACTGAACAACAATCACTTTCATAGTTAAAAGGAGACCCTAAAACTTGATTGGAAGGGCTAGGTACATTGTTGGGACTTATTGATTATAGTGTATAACTGTATGGTGATCCTACTGATATGGTTTCATAGACAGATTTCCAACACTCAGTTCCTCAGGCTTTCTTTTACCCTGAAAATTAACCTGTATTATACTTCACATTTTAATATAGATGACTATGAGCCAGCTTTCAAGTTACTGAAAGAAAACAATATGAAATCTAAAAAAAGAAATATATTTTGTCCTTGAATAACTAAACATTATTTTAATAATTATTTACATATGTGAGTGTGTTTCTGTGTGTATATGTACATATGTATGTATGTGTGTGTGTGTATCCATTAGTACAATTGAGACAAAGAACTAGAAAGTATACATGCTCTAGTTTTACAGAGACTTAAACCAGAGCTTGAAGGATGCAATGACTTTCCCAAGTCACAAGCAGATCATGTGACTCCCAGTTCAGTGTTTAGTCCTACATTATTAATATAATTAATAGATTGATTTAATATACTATATAAAACATTGAGTATGCAAAATAGATTATAGGGCATGAAATATGAGTAAGGCTATTTTGTGTCGTGTAGTCACAATCTCAGATGAAAATTTTACCTTCCATTTTAGTGTAACTGTTGAGCAGCATTTGATCAGGAACAAATATATGGGCTTCCTAGGTGCAGTGGTAAAGAATCCTCCAGTAAATGCAGGAGATGCAAGTGATGTGGGTTCAATCCCTGAGTTGGGAAGATCCCCTGAAATAGGAAATGGCAACCCACTATAATATTCTTGCCTGGAAAATACATGGACAGAGGAGTCTGGCAGGCTACAGTCCATAGGGTCACAAAAGCTCAGACACAACTGAGTGACTGAACACTGAGCACAAACATACAGATTTGAAAGTAAAAAAAAAAAAAAAAAAAAAAAAACATAATAGTAGTGATAATCTCCTTGATCTCTGAGAAATTTCTTTTAGACCAAATCATTTTATCTTAGGACAACATATAGGAATGGGGCTAGGATCAAGTCTAAAATAACAAAGCTTACCATTTTCACATTAGTAAGATTGCTTTAATTGAAGTATGCAGGGATTAACAAAAGTTGTATTTTTGTTTTATTTTTGTTTGTTTTTTTGTTACAACCACCATGCCTCCAGTTAAACTCTGGTTCCTACCAATCTAGGTAAATTTGGAAAAACCCAGAAATGTTAGATCTGTGTGCCTGTATATGCATATAGCCTTCACATCTAGGTGGATAAAATCTTAAAATAACTTAAGGGTTTTCCCCACCAATATCTACTGACATGTTCCTTTTATGTACATGAAGGCATCTAGATTCAGCTACCTTTATTATGTAGAGGTTTCTGCTTTTTCTAAATATGAAACTTAATTTGGGACACTGACCCTGATCTAGTAGATCTTGAAGAGAGGGTCATGGTCTGTATGACACAGCACATCATGTTTTACCTACAGACTGAATATGCAAAATGTTTAAAATATTGTAGAATACAGTACTGAGTAGATGTTTTGAAATGCTGGACTTCCCTCTTTTTTCTGTATATTTATCTGTTTTTTTTTTTTCCATCAGAATGTTATCTCCCCAACATTTGAATCCTGGTGGTGCAAATATCACATGGTGTTGAGTCTGGCACATTGCAGGTACAGTACTGAATAAGAGCCTATAATATTACTGCACTATTTCGTATCATGATCTTACTGTATGAAGTTATATTTCTCAGACAGATTTGGACCTGCAGTCTTTATAAAAGCATAGAATAAATGAACCTATATGAGACTTCTCAAAACACTGTTATTTACATGAGAGAAAAGCCACATATAAAATAAGTTTTCTGTAAATGCATTGCAGTGCTAAAAGATTGTTTATAATTAATAGGTTTTGAGCTTCTTTAGGTCAGAGAACATGCCTTCCACTTTATAGAAAACTCCCTGGTACCTAGATACAGTATTATGTTCTTGCGCAACTTAATAAATGTTCAATTGATTGATCGTTAACTGTCTCAGCTCTTTTTAAGAAAAATACTGAACTCTTCACTTCTCAAGTTAGTTCTCTTCCTCTCATATTAACACATTCTTGCTAGAAACCTAACATTTTATGCAACACATTACTTAGATTTGAAAAAGGAAATATCATGAACACAGTGAAGAAAAGTTGGAACATTAAATTTTGTGAATCTAGTTAGTAAAGATTTTTTGATAGAATAAAGCCAAGGCGGCTATTTCTGATCATATACAGTCCTCGCTTCTCCTTTCTTAACACTCGGTTTATTTTACATGAGCTTCCCAAGTGCCTTGATGAAAAAACTTCTCAGTTGCCATTGGTTTCAGACATGCTTGTTTGTCTCATTTTACTGAATTTTCAGTCTTGAATGACATGTTTACAAGAGATAAGAGCTCCCCCAAATTACTTCTTTTTTCTTGATTGTGTGCCAGCAGTGTTGTACAAAACAGTGAATAATCTGACACTCTGGCCCTTTATGACTAGAAGCTCAGTAAAAGAAATTCTGTGCTTGTTAAAACTAATAAAAATAAATGAAAAAAAAGAAAAGAAAAAGAAATTCTGTGCTTGTTAAATATGTACTAGGGTTAACAAGTACAAAGTGTTCAGGTATGAGGAGAATTTGCCCAAGGACTCATTATAACTGTTCTATTTCATGCATGCCTTATTAGCCTTATTAGCCTTAGGGCTTCACATAAAAGCAAATTTTTATGTGTGGGCAATAGATAAATTCAATTGATAAGGTATATATATTGAACACCTGCTATTTTAGAATACAATGATAAGAATATAAAATGGTTATTTCATTCAAGTAGTTCAAAATCTAGAAGAAGAAACAGAGATATAGGTTAAAAAAACATTTAGTGGCTAAGCAATTACTTGAAAGCAGAATTTGAACAGTAATATAATAGAAATACAGACAAAAGTATAGTAAGAGGCAAGAGAATAAAGCAATTAACTTCAAGGAGCAAGTCTTAAAGGAGGATATAACTTTGGGATTGCTCTTTGAAAAACGGATATGATCTTGATCAACAGAGATTGAGCAAAGAAGGACATTCCAGAGAGACAGGAAAGCATGAGCAAAAGCAAAGAGCTAAACAAGTACTGTCCAATGTACCTGGAGCAGAGGAGAGGATATTCAGAATACAGGCTGAAGTAGGTTGAAAAAGATGACTGAAATTCTGAATGCCATGGAGAGGAATTTAAATATTATTCAAAGCAAACAGGTTTAGATAAAGTGAATGGCATAATCAATTTTGAATATTAGGAAGCTTACTATGATTGGAATATTATGGTTTAGAACAAGTAGAAACTGGAGGCAAAGGGGGATATTACAATAGACTCCAAGCATGAAGGAAAGCCATGACAAACTGTGACAGTGTATTAAAAAGCAAAGACATCACTTTGCTGCCAAAGGTCCATATAGTCAAAGCTATGGTTTTTCCAGTAGTCATGTCTGGATGTAAGAGTTGAACCATAAAGAAGGATGAGTGCCAAAGAATTGATGCTTTCAAATTGTGGTGCTTGAGAAGATTCTCGAGAGTCCCTTGGACAGCAAGGAGTGCAAACCAGTCAATCCTAAAGGAAATCAACCCTGAATATTCATTGGAAGAACTGAAGCTGAGACTACAATATTTTGGCCACCTGATGTGAAGAGCTGACTCATTTGAAAAGACCCTGATGTTGGGAAAGATTGAAGGCAGAAGAGAAGGGGATGACAGGGGATAAGATGGTTGGATGGCATTGCTGACTCAATGGTCATGAGTTTGAGTAAACTCTGGGAAATGTGAAGGACAGGGAAACCTGGCATGCTGCATGCAGCCCATGGGGTCACAAAGACATGGTTTAGCAACTGAACAACAACAATGAAAGAAGGACATGAATTAGGGTGAAAGGAATGAGTAGAAAAAAGGATGAGTGAAAAGTATTGTGCAGTTGAAATCAATAGGGAGAAGATGTAGTCAGAAAGTCAATACCAACACAACTACCCTAGGGAAAGACAACACAGAGAATACAGAAGAAATTGGACCAGATGCCAAACCATTGTGGGTGAATTGAATAAAATGGAATTGAATAGATTACAAGAAGGCTTTGGCAGAAACCACTAGTCATTAAATGTCAATCCATGACTCTAAGACAAGTCCTCCAAATTAAGGACTGGTGAATTAGTGGTATGCTCTACATAGATTTAAAAGATGGCTGGGCTGAGGAAGGAGACAAATGGCAGAGTAGAAAGATTTGAGCTCTTTCCTCTCTTGAAAACACAAAAATTCTCAACTAACTGCCAAACAATCATTGACAAAAAAGACTGGAACCTACCAAAAAAGATATTCTATATCCAAAGACAAGCTACAACAAGATGGTAGGAGGAGCACTTTCACAAAATAATCAAATGCCATACCTGCCAGTGGGCAACCCACAAACTGGAAAGTAATTATATTGCAGAGGTTCTCCAACAGGAGTCAAAGTTCTGAGCCCCACATCAGGCACCCATTCCTAGAGGTTGGACATTGGGAGGAGGAGCCCTGAGAGCATTTATATCAAAGGCTAGTGGAGCCTGAGTGCAGGAGCTCCACTGGATGGGGAGAAACAGATTCCACCCTTAGAGGACAAAGACAGTTTCATGTTCATTGGGACCCAGGGTAAACAGTAATGCCATAAGAGCCTGGGTCAGACGTACCTTCATTCAGGTCTTGGATGGTCACCTGAGGGAGTAGGGAATGGCTGTGGGTCATTGTGAGGGTGAAGATACTGGTGGCTGAAGCCCCAGGGAATATTCATTAGCATAAGCTCTCCTGGAGAACACCATTTTAGCACTGAAACCTGGCCTCACCCAACAGCAGGCAAGCTCCAGCGCTGGGATGTCTTAGGTCAAACAGCCAAGAAGTTGGGAACATGACCTTATCCATCAAGAGACAGGCTGCTTAAAGCTATCATGAGCTTTCAGCTGCAAAAGAAACTCAAATTCTTCCCAAAAACTGCAGAAGAAAGAACATTCCCAAGCTCTTTCTACAAAACCACCATCATTCTGATACCAAAATCAAAGATATCACACAAAAAGATAATTACAGGCCAATAACACTGATAAACATATACACAAAAATCCTCAAAAAAAGACTAGCAAACAGAATCCAACAATGCATTAAAAGGACCATACACCACGATCAAGTAGGGTTAACCTAAGGATGCAAGATTCTTCAACATATCCAAATCAATCAATGTGATAGACCATGTTATCCGGTTGAAAAGTAAAAGTCATAGGATCTTCTCAATAGATACAGGAAAAAGTTTTTTAACAAAATTCAACACCCATTTATAATAAAATCTCTCCAGAAAGTGGGCATATGGGAAAATACCTCAACATAATAAATGCCATATATGACAAGCCCACAATTATCATCATACTCAATGGTGAAAAAATTGAAAGCATCTCCTTGAAGATCAAGAACAAGACAAGGATGCCCACTCTCACTACTTTTGTTCAACAAAGTTTTAAAAGTCTTAGTCACTGCAATCAGAGAAGAAAAAGAAATAAAAGGAATCCAAATTGGAAAGAAGTAAAACTGTCACTGTTTGCAGGTGACATGACACCACACATAGAAAACCCTAAAGATGCCACCAGAAAACTACTAGAACTCATCAATGAGTTCAGTAAAGTTGCAGGAAACAAAATTAATACATAGAAATCTCTTGTATGTCTATACACTAAAAATAAAAGATCAGAAGGAGAAAGTGAGTAAACAACCCTATTTCCCATCATATCAAAACAATAAATTACCAAGAATAAACCTACCCAACAAGGCAAAAGACCTGTACTCTAAAATCTAAAAGACATTGATGAAAGAAATTGAAAATGACAGAAACAGATGGAAAAATATATACCATGTTCTTGGATTGGAAGAATCAATATTATCAAAATGACTATACTATCCAAGGCAATCTACAGAGTCAATGCAATCCCAGATGGTAAAGAATCTGCCTGCAACGCAAGAGACCCGGGTTCAATACCTGGGTCGGAAGATCCCCTGGAGGAGGGAATGGCTATCCACTGTAGTATTCTTGCCTGGAGAATTCCATGGACAGTGGAGCCTGGCAGGCTACAGTCCCTGGAGTCACAAAGAGTTGGATATAACTGAGTAACTAACACTTTCACAATCAAAATACCAATGGCAATTTTCACAGATCTAGAGTAAAAAATCTTAAAACTTGTATAGAAACACAAAGACCCTGAATAGCCAAACCAATCCTGAGGAAAAAAAAAAATGGAACTAGAGGAAGCAGACCCCCAAACTTCAGAATATTCTACAAAGCTACATTAATCAAAACAGCAGGGCACTGGTGCAAAAACATAAATATAGATAAATAGAACAGGATAGAAAGCCCAGAAATAAACACATGCACAGAGTCAAGGAGGTAAGAATATACAATAGAGAAAAAGTCTCTTCAATAAGAGGTGATAGGAAAACTGGACAGCTATATGTAAAGGAATGAAATTAGAACTTTCTCAAACAACATTCACAAAAATAAACTAAAAATAGATTAAAAAGCTAAATGTAGGGCTGAACACTATAAAACTATTAAGAAGAAAACATAGAACATTCTGACATAAATTGTGGCAATGTCTTTTTAGATTCACTTCCTAGAGTAATGAAAAGAGAAACAAAAAGAACCAAATAAAATCTAACTAAGCTCTGAAGCTTTTGCACAACAAAGGAAACCATAGATAAAATGAAAAGACAGCCCACAGAATGGGAGAAAACTTTTGCAAAGAAAATGACTGACAAGGGATTAATCTTCAAAGTATACAGACAGTTCATGCAGCTCAACATTAAAAAAAAAATGAAAAAATGAACAAAGGTTCAAGTAGTTTTGCAAGGAAGATATACAGATGGTCAGCAGGTACTATAAAAGATGCTCAACCCTTAATTATTAGAGAAAAGCAAATCAAAACTACAGTAAGCTATCACATCACACCAGTCAGAATGGCCATCATCAAAACATCTATAAACAGGATGTGTGGGTGATCTGGTTGTGACATCTATCACCCCATTGATTGCCAGGGTGGATTCAGCTGATCTGGCTGGCTAGGTGGGTGACCCCTTCCTTCCTCATTGCTCCTTGTGCATCCCTCCCGAAGCTGTGCACTTGGTCAAAGAGGACGACTATCCCCAATAGAGGAGGACTGGTCTCAGTCAAGGGTATACCAGTAGCTGTGCTCCCCTGCTAGAACATCCAAACAAAAGTCTACAAACAATAAATGCTGGAGACGGTGAGGAGACAAGGGAACCTTCATACACTGTTGGGAATATATTGAATAAATCAGTACAGCCACTATGAAGAACAGTATGGAAGTTTCTTAAATTCAGAAAACCACATGATCTAGCAATTGCACTCCTGGGCATGTATCCAGGAAAACCATAATTTTAAAAGATACATGCACTCCAGTGTTCATTGTAGCACTATTTACAATACCCAAGACATGGCTATGTGTTATGCTTAGTTGATCAGTCATGTCCAAGTCTTTGAGACCCCATGGACTGTAGCTCGCCAGGCTCCTCTGTCCATGGGGTTCTCCAGGCAAGAATACTGGGGTGGGTTGCCATGCCCTCTTCCAGGGGATCTTCCCACCCCAGGGATCGAACTCAGGTCTCCTGCATTGCAGGTGGAGAAGCAACCTAAATGTCCATTGACAGAGCAATGGACAAAGAAGATTTGGTACAAATATCAATGGACTATTGTTCAGCCATAAAAAAAGAATGAAATAATGCCATTTGCAGCAACATGGATGTGCTTAGAGATTACATACTAAGTGAAGTAAACCAGACAGAGAAAGAAAATATCATATGATATCAATTGTATGTGGAGTCTAAAAAAATGATACAAATGAACTTATAACAAAACAGAAACAGACTCACAGGCTTGGAAAACAACCTTAGGGTTACCAGAGTTGAAAGATTGGAGGGGAGAAATAAGGAGTTTGGTTTTAACATATACACACAGCTATAATCAACTAGGACCTACTGTATAGCATAGGTAACTCTACTCAATATTCTGTAATGACCTATATTGAAATAGATTCTTCAAAAGAATGGATACATGTATATGTATAACTGAATATTTGCATACACCTGAAACTAACAAAATATTGTAAATCAATCAAAATCCCATATAAAAATTATATTTAAACAACACCTCAAAGAAGACATCTAATAAACTGCAACATTACTTGGACTCATATCTTTATGGTATGGGGACGATTTTGGTTGAAAATATGTTTTACTAGGAATAAAACCACCATATGACCCAGCAATGCTATTCCAAGGCATATACATTGAGGAAACTACAATTAAAAGAGACACATGTATCCCATTGTTCATTGCAGCCCTATTTACAATAGGTAGAACATGGAAGCAACCTACATGACCAACGACAGATGAATGGATAAAGAAGTTGTGGTACATAGACATAATGGAATATTACTCAGCCCTAAAAAGGAACACAGTTAAGTCATTTCTAATGAGGTGGATGAATCTAGAACTGATTATACAGAGTGAAGTGAGTCAGAAAGAGATAAGTTTCATATTCTAATGCATAAATACAAAATCTAGAAAAATGGTACTGAAGAATTTATTTACAGGGCAACAGTGGAGAAACAGACGTAGAGAATAGACTTATGGACATGGGGAGAGGGTAGGAGAGGGTGAGATATATGGAAAGAGTAACATGGGAACTTACATTACCATCTGTAAAATAGATAGCCAACGAGAATTTCCTGTATGGCTCAGGAAACTCAAACAGGGGCTCTGTATCAACCTAGAGGGGTGGGATGGGGAGGGAGATGGGAGGGAGGTTCAAAAGGGAAGGGACATATGTATACCTATGGCTGATTCATGTTGAGGTTTGACAGAAAACAGCAAAATTCTGTAAAGCAATTATCCTTCATTTTCATATAATCTTAAAGTTTCAGATATTACTTAAATAAATCAAGTTCAAATCATCCTGGGCTCTGTATGTGCAAAAATTAAGTAGTGGTCATGGCTGGGAAATTTTGCCAGAAAATCAGAGGTTTGGCAGTGAGTTCTGCACATATGCAAGTTTTTTTTTTTTTTTTTTTGCTTTTTTTGCTTTTCAAGTGTGAATCATTTTGTGTATAAAATCAGAAAAAGAATTTTTGGCAGTCTAAAGCTCTTTTTTTTCTGCATACCACTGAGGGATATGTGGAGAGCTGCTAGGCAGAATTAAGGATTGGGGCCTTTTGGATAGAGGTTACAGACTGTGCAAATACAGTAGGTATTTATAATTACATTACAATCACACTATTAGCTCCTGGGGCACATTTGTGCCCTATTCCTGAGTTATTAAAATTCTGTAATTAGAATTCACTGTTACAGACTATGGTGTCAAGACAAGAGTAAATGTAAGAGTAGTACTCACAGCTGCAGGGAATTATAGTTCTAATTGGAGTAAAAACATTTTTTTGAGAAAACACTGTAGGTGTGATTAGAAGGTATAAAGTAAAGGGCAATGGGCATAATTCAATATTTACCCTGCCATAGTCACGGTCAGATGGCAATTGGCATCAGAAAAGTGTGACATTTCTCTTGTAGACAAGAGTGTTTTCTAGTAAGCAGTGACTAATTCTGTTTCTAATGCATACCTACTCAATCATATGGAATGGGAGAAAAAGCCTGCATTATTAGTTATTAATGCTCAGTGTTAAAGAAGGAAAAGAAAGAGAAAAGAAAGTGCCAGAATTTCAGCAGAGTGGCTCATGCGAAATCCAGTGTTCCTGGACAAACATTTCTTTTGTACAGTTGTCCCCCAAGCAGTGACTCAGAGATCTAAGTTCCTTTTATTTAGTGGTTCTGCCATTCTAGTTGACCTCTGCGAAATACTATGAAACAGATAATGCACTTTCAGGCAGCTTATGAAATGAGAAGGTGTGTGTGTGTGTGTTGGGGAGAGAGAGAGATCATGAAAGTCCATGTGTGTTTTTAGTAGTACAGTCTGTAACTGACATACATCACTGTTCATATTCCATTGGCCAGAGCTAGTTATATGCAACTACCTTTCTCTTGTGTGTACAAGAGAGCTGGGAAATAGATTTTTGTATGTACAGGAAGACGAGGAAATGGTGTAGAGATTGGATTCCCAGCACATCACAATAGGACATGGTTTACATGAAATTTAATTATATCCAGTGGGGAAAGCACAAAGTACCTCTCCTTAAAGAGGAAGATTCCAATATAACAACTACAAGGGTTATTTTGTGGATTAAGATTGAACTATTTTCACATAAAAAAACAAAAAGCTATCAATGAATTCCTCTGTCAGATACTTCAACCAGTGTGATGGTTCTATGGTTAAATGAGGACACTTGGCTAGGAATTTAGATATTTAGTATTGTCTTAACTTTATCAATAAGTAGTTGAACAACTTTTGGTATAGTCCATAGCTATTCCAATCTCTTCCATCTGTAAAGTGAAACTACCAATTCTAGCCTTTATGTTTTCCAATTTATACAAGATTCCTTTGATAGACCTAAAAGTAAAAGTAGCACAATGCACATAATATATTAACCTCATCTGCCAAGTGACACTAGCTCCTTTGCTTTCTGTATTTTCTGTCAACTCTGATTTCTCTCTGATTTCCCTCTTATTGTGTAAGAATAGTTGTTGAATAGAATATGATTGGCTGACAGAGAGGATTTATGATAATTTCCATCTATTTTTTTTCTTTCCATTACCCCAGGGTAGACAAATGAATACAGAAGAAAGATATTTCACAGGCCATGTCTACTGAGAGATGCTGAAAATAATAAATAAGAGGCAGAAATAAATTTTGCTTTAACAATTCCTAGTTGAATCTGTAGTTCTTTTAAGATAAAAATAAACCTTTTAATACTGGAAAAAAGATTAAAAATTGGATTCAAAAGTGTAATAAAAATGGACTCTCTACCTCAGTCCTCTTCTTCCAGCTTATTTCTGTTTTACTTTTATGCAAATACCTTCATGAAGCAGGTAAAATAGGCAGAGTTACTAAATAAGAGAAATTAAGGTAGTGTCAGAATAGGGATCGGTGACAGAAGGCAAATTAATAACTGGCCTCTTGAGATGGGGGTCCTTGCTTATTTTTTCCAAATATTTCAAAATCATTCTGTGCTATGAGTTTTTCATTTGATTCTAAGATTGAAATAGAATAACTTTCTATAAGGTAAAAATAATTTTTAAAACCACAGAGAGGCCAAGCAACTGAATACTATTGGTCTTCTCAAAATTATCAATACAAGAGAAACACAGTAAACTTAATAAAATTTGCACTATTTCTATCAGTTCAATAAGTTAGAAAATACAATTATTAAGCATCAATTACCAGTTAATAGTTAAACAAACATTATTACTAATCAATATTAAATATATCAGGTATTGCTAACTCACTGGTGTGAATGGGTGATACATTTTTTGAGGGTGAAGATAGAGCCTCTTAATACAGCTTGGTAATTCAGTCTAACACAATATTTATTTATTGAACACCTGCTAAATGTGTGGGCTTCCCTGGTGGCTCAGCTGGTAAAGAATCCGCCTACAATGCAGGAGACCTGAGTTTGATCCCTGGGTTGGAAAGATCCAATGGAGAAGGGAACGGCTATCCACTCCAATATTCTGGCCTGGAGAATTCCATGGACTGCATACTCCATGGGATCGCAAAGAGTTGGACATGACCGAGCAACTTTCACTTCACTTCACTTGAATGTGTAACATTAACCAGTGATGCTAGAGAAATACACAAGAATTATATAAAAATATACAAAAAGCAAAATCTTGTCCCTATCTCAGTTAACATTATTAAGGAGATAAAACTACCTTTAAAGAATGTTTAAATAAAACTGTGAAACAATAGTAAATACATTCTTCCAAAAGCACTGGTAGATTATTTTAAAGTAGAGAGATGAATGCACTTTAAAGAGATGGTGAAGAGTGCTGATAGATTGTTGGGATTTTTCTTGTGGATAACATCCTAGGCAGAGTGAGAATGGCATGGCACAAGGTATAGAATATACAACTTAAGGGGAAAAATGAGTATGTTGACTAGAACCATGAATTCTTACATATTAGATCAATAGACAAAGAAAAATGATCTAGAATATAGTTTCTATGGTCTGAATGTTTGTGTCCAACCTGCCCCTTGCAAATTCATATGTTGAAATCTTAATGCCTTATGTGCTGGTAGTAGTAGACTGGACTTTGGGGAGATGTTTAAATAAGTCTTAAGGTTTGAACCCTCATGAATGAGACTAGTGTCTTACTAAAGAGTTTCCAAAGAGATCTCTATTCTCTTCCACTTTGTGTGGACACAGACAGAAGACACTTGCTGTGAACCAGGAAGAGGGTCCTTACCAGAGAATGAATGAGACCATACTATAAACTTCATCTTGGACTTCCAGCCCTCAGAACTATGAAAAATAAGTTTCTGATATTTAGTAATTATCAAGTCTGTGGTACTTTGTCATAGTAGCATGCATGGACTAAGACAACAGTCAACAGCCAGGCTGAGATTTTGTACTTAATTTTATAGGAAATTATAAGATTTTTGTACAGAGGAATTCCATCATGAAAGTGACACTTGGGGCATCTATATAACATCAAATTCTGCTCTTATATATACACCTCTAACTAATGAAACTGGCTGAAATCCCCTCCTTCCATTATTGTATTCTATTTTTCACTTTAGAATTCTTGTGTTTTCTGATTGGAGCAGCCTAGGGAGGAAAGTAAATGCAGTAAGTATGGTGGATAAGAGACTGCTGCTTAGACCAAAATGACTGTTTTTTCATTCATGCTCTTCCACTTATTGGCTGAGTGATTTTGGACAAATTAGTTATTCTAACTATGCCTCCCTTTCCTTGTTTGTATAGTAGAGATGATAATAACAGTATTTATATCATAGGTTTGTTGTGAGGATTGGAATTCCAAACTATTCAGCAACTTTTTAGAGTTTTACAATACTTGGCATATAGTAAATACTTCATAAAGTTTGGTTATTATCTTTATTAGGACTTCCCAAGTGGCATGGTGGTAAAGAATCCACCTACCAATGCAGGACACACAGAAGATGCAGGTTCGATCCCTGAGTGAGGAAGATGCCCTGGAGTAGAAAATGGCAACCCACTCCAGTATTCTCCCCTGGGAAATTCCAATGACAGAGGAGCCTGGCGGGCTACAGTCCATGGCGTCACAAAGAGTCAGACACAACTGAGCATGGATGCATTATCTTTATTATTGTAGTGCCTTTTGCCAAGAGTGTATGTGGCCATCAATATTTACAAAGTGGTTTGAGTCATGTCGTTACAAATGCATCTTTTCAGATTAAAGTTAATGAGTTGAGAAAAGAGACTCTAAGCCTTACACCAAAGATGATGATATGTATTATAAATATGTCAATGTGAAAATATACAGCAGATGTTTTGGTAAACTAAGATCAACCTAGAGAATATAATCAATTCCCATTTTAACTAAGCAGGTTTTTATATATTTGTGTATATCCAGTTTGATCAACAAGTCTTTTTTAAAGAATTTCTGTTGTGACAGCTAGTACTACATACCTACATTTAGTGATAAGAGAAACAACTGTCTGGTTACGTGAAGACAATGAGGATATATAACCATTTAACTTGGAAGCTGTCAGTTCATTTCAACTCAGCTCCCTTCAGCAACATTCATAAATTACTTACTTTGTGGCACACACAAAGCTAGCTGTTGAGAAACCAAACATGACTAACATGGCTCCTATCCCTCAGCAACTTGGGAGGAGTGATGAATTTATACCTTGGGTGTGTATACGTTTCAGGAAACCATGATACCAATAAGAATCAAAAGAGTAAATAACATAAAGACCAAAAACAGGGATCATAATAAAACAATTAGATTTTATAAACATTTGTCATATTTACTATTAAATAATTATCCTGTGGGAATTTAGTACCAATAAAGAGAAAGGGAAATATCTGTCCATCTTAAATATGATACCCTATAGATGACTAAATATAATGAGAAAAAATGAGTAAAACTGGGGAGAAATTCTCCATAGAGGTCTCCACGTCTTAGGGAAATAGAATGATTACTATTACACTTATTAAGCCATGGCCAGGCAGACAGTACAGAAGAGAAGAGTTAATCTCAATACTGCTAGCCTTACATATTATTAAAATTAAAGACTCTGGAAGTTTTCATGAACATAAATGTTTTATAGCAAGAATCTTAAGTTGCATGAAAAGTGGGCATAAAGAACATACCCATAGGGAAAGCCAAATGCAATATGAAAGAGAATAACATAATAATAGACCAGATGTAAAGAGGTGATGCAGAGAACTAAGCCTTCTGTCTGCCAAACTTTATTTAAAGTGTCATCTACTGAAATATCCCCATAGCCCCTGCTCTGTGAGTATCCTGTGAAAGCTCTGATTGGCTTCACTGAGAAAATACAATTCCTTAGATAATTATGCAACAGTTAATTATGTTGCCTGTCCAAGCACCTGGACCAAAATGGCACACCACAGCATGGCCTTCTGCACATACTAATCTGTGGGTACGAAAAACTGTATCACTTGGCATGGGACTAGAGCAAGCAACAGTGACAATCTATATTTTATAAGGGGCAAGATGAAGGAGAGTAGGAAATGATCCAGGGTTTCCAGCATGCTTAATTCTGTTTCAGCTAACTAGAGGGACCTGATTTGGGGGACAAGCATTGTAAGGGATTTGCGTGCATGTATGCATGCTGTGTGTGTGAAAAAAAAAATGTGAAAAATACATGAGATCAGGTATATACAGATTTGTTAAAAATAAATGATACCAGGTATAAATGCATCTGTCACAGGCCCTTGAACATGGCCAATATTTAAAGCAATTATGCATTAGCAATAAAACAGAAGCTAACAGAACACGTTAGAGAAAGACTTCCCCACTAAAAAATAATATCAGGTAAGTAAAGCTTTTTCTGGACCCTTTTCTGGACCAAACGACGAAATATTATTCATATCGAGAAAGATATTTCTAAAATATTTACCAAACATCAACCACATCAAGTCATTGTTATGGGAGCTGTAAATACAGCAGAGAACAGGAAGAAATGATATTCTTACATTTGCAAAATGTATGTTCTAGTGAATAGATGATTGGGATTAAATACACTAAAGTAATAAATAAATGAATATATAAGAAAACAGTATATGATAAGTGTTATGGAGATATGAAAACAGTGTAATGTAAGATAATAGCTAAATAGCAGAGATGGAAAATTTACCTTAGAATGAATGGTCAAAGAAGGCCAAGATGATAATTGAATGAGACCTGAAGAATAGAAAGGAGCAATGGAGGAGAAAGCGTGAGCTGAAAAGGCTAACAAGGACCAGATCATGCAGGGCCTTACAGGTTGGGTTAAGCATTAAAAAATGTCGACTCATCTTTCACAAAGGTACAAAGAAACTAAATTGGGGCAAAAATAGACTCTCAACAAATGGTGCTGAAAGAACTGGATGTCCCTATGCAAAAAATAAATCTTGACACTCCTTACACTTTTCACAAAAATTAGCTCAAAATGGATCACAGACATAAATGTAAAACACAAAACCATAAAACTGCTAGAAGATAACATTGGCAAAAACCTAGATGATCTCGGGCTTGGTGATGACTTTGTAGATACAACACCAAACACACTACCCATGAAAGAAATAACTGATAAGCTGGACTTCTTTAAAAGTTAAAACTTCTGCTCTGCAAATGACAATGGCAAGAAATTGAGGAGAAAGCCACAGACTGGGAGCAAACACAGTTTAACCTTGAACTACACAGGTTTGAACTGCATGGGCCCACTGACAGGCAAAGGTTTTGCAAAAGTAACTATGACAGTACTACAGGGTTCACAGTTGGTTGACTCTGTGGAGTGCCAATTCTAAATTATATGTAGATTTTCAACTGTGTGGGAGGTTTGGTGTCCCTAACTTCTGTGCTGTTTAAGGGTCAACTGTATTTGCAAAAGACACATCTGATAAAGGACTGTTAGCCAAAATACTTTGCCAAAAAAAAAAAAAAAAAAAAAAAAAACAACCATAAAATGCAATGGTAGAAAAAGCCAAACAACCCATTTAAAATTTTTTAAATGGGTTGTTTGGCTCCCAAAGACCTCAACAGATACCTCAAAGATGGTACACAGATGGCAAATGAAAATATGAAAAGATGCTCCACAACATATGCTGTCAAGAAAATGAAAATTAAAACAACAGTGCGATACCACTACATACCTATCAGAATGGCCAAAATCTGGAATACTGACAACATCAAATGCTGATGAGGACCTAGGGCAATGAAAACACTCAATCACTGCTGGTGGGAATGCAAAACAGTACAGCTACTTTGGAAGATAGGTTGGCCATTTCTTAGAAAACTAATCATACACTTAGCATACAAACCAGCAATCATGTCCATTGGTATTAACCCAATGGAGTGGAAAACTTATGTCTACACAACAACTTGTACACAGATGTTTATAGCAGCTTTATTCATAATTGTCAAAGCTTGGAAGCCACCAAGATATCCTTTAGTAGGTGAATGGATAACAAATTTTGACACATCCAGACAATGAGATATTACCCAAAGATGTGAGCTATCAGGCCATGAAAAGACATGGAGGAATGTAAATGTATACTGCTAGTTGAAAGAAGCTAATTTGAAAAAATCTATGTAATGTGTGACTCCAACTATATGACTTTCTGGAAAAGTAAAAACTATGGAGACAGTAAAACGTTCAGTGAATATCTAAGGATTGAGGGTGAGGGGAAGACTGAATAGGCAACACACAGATGATTTTTAAGGCAATGAAAATACTCTGCATGATATCCTAATTATGGACACATATCATCATACATTTGTTCAATCCCTTAGAATGTACAACACCAAAAGTGAACGGTAATACAAACTATGAGCTTTTTGTGATGAGGATGTTGTCAACCTAAGTTTATCAATTTTAACAATTGGAGCATTCTAATGAGTGATGTTGAAATAGGGGAACCTGTGGAGGGGGGGACACATGAGAAATATCTGTCCTTTGTCCTAAATTTTGCTGTATATCTAAAACTGCTCTAAAAATAAAGCCTTAATAACAATAAAAAGGAAAGTCTTGTGTTTTATGAAAGGTCACTGTGATTTCTGTGTAGAGAATGGATTGAAGTAGGGCAATAGTGAAAAGAGGCTGCTGCAGTGATTCAAATCAAAGAGAGATGGCTTGGGCTTGGAAGTTACAAGTGCATTTGGAGAAAGACCAAATGGATTTGGATATATTTTAGATGCTAAACAGAAAAAGGTGCAATGGTAAATATGATTGGGGAAGGGTGTGAGGGGAGATGAGGAAAATGGAAAACCTTAAGCTCTCAGTTCAGTTGTTCAGTCGTGTCTGACTCTTTGTGACACCATGAACCGCAGCATGCCGGGCCTCCCTGTCCATCACCAACTCCCAGAGTTCACCCAACTCATGTCCATTGAGTCAGTGATGCCATCCAACCATCTCATCCTCTGTCGTCCCTTTCTCCTTCTGCCCTCAATCTTTCCGAGCATCAGGATCTTTTCAAATGAGTCAGCTATCTGCATCAGGTGGCCAAAGTATTGGAGTTTCAGCTTCAGCATCAGTCTTTCCAATGAACACCCAGGACTGATCTCCTTTAGGATGGACTGGCTGGATCTCCTTGCAGTCCAAGGGACTCTCAAGAGTCTTCTCCAACACCACAGTTCAAAAGCATCAATTCTTTGGCACTCAGCCCTCTTTATAATCCAACTCTCACATCCATACATGACTACTGGAAAAACCATAGCCTTGATTAGATGGACATTTGTTTACAAAGTAATGTCTCTGCTTTTAATATGCTGCCTAGGTTGGTTATAACTTTCCTCCAAGGAGTAAGCATCTTTTAATTTCATGGCTGCAGTAACCATCTGCAGGGATTTTGGAGCCCAGAAAAATAAAGTCAGCCACTGTTTCCACTGTTTCCCCATCTATCTGCCATGAAGTGATGGGACCACATGCCATGATTTTAGTTTTCTGAATGTTGAGCTTTAAGCCAACTATTTCACTCTCCTCTTTCATTTTCATCAAGAGGCTCTTTAGTTCTTCACTTTCTGCCATAAGGGTGGTGTCATCTGCATATCTGAGGTTATTGATATTACTCCTGGAAATCTTGATTCCAGCTTGTGCTTCCTCCAGCCCAGCATTTCTCATGATGTACTCTGCATGTAAGTTACATAAGCAGGGTGACAACATGTAGCCTTGATGTACTCCTTTTCCTATTTGGAACCAGTCTGTTGTTCCATGTCCAGTTCTAACTGTTGCTTCCTGACCTGCATACAGATTTCTCAAGAGGCGGGTCAGGTGGTCTGGTATTCCCATCTCTTTCAGAATTTTCCACAGTTTATTGTGATCCACCTAGTCAAAGGCTTTAGCATAGTCAATAAAGCAGTTCAGTTCAGTTCAGTCGCTCAGTCATGTTCGACTCTTGAGACCCCATGAACCACAGAATGCCAGGCCAATAAAGCAGAAATAGATGTTATTCTGGAACTTTTGCTTTTTTGATGATCCAGTGGATGTTGGCAATTTGATCTCTGCTTCCTCTGCCTTTTCTAAACCAGCTTGAACATCTCGAAGTTCACGGTTCACAAACTGTTTAAACCTGACTGGGAGAATTTTGAGCATTACTTGACTAGCACATGAGATGAGTGCAATTGTGCCGTAGTTTGAGCATTCTTTGGCATTGCCTTTCTTTGGGATTTTAATGAAAATTGACCTTTTGCTGTCCTGTGACCACTGCTGAGTTTTCAAATTTGCTGACATATTGAGTGCAGCACTTTCACAGCATCATCTTTTAGGATTTGAAATAGCTCAACTGTAATTCCATCACCTCCACTACCTTTGTTCATAGTGATGCTTCGTAAGGCCCACTTGACTTCACATTCCAGGATGTCTGCCTCTAGGTGAGTGATCACACCATCGTGATTGTCTGGGTTGTGAATATCTATTTGGTACAGTTCCCCTGTGTATTCTTGCCACCTCTTCTTAATATCTTCTGCTTCTGTTGCTGCTGCTGCTGCTAAGTTACTTCAGTCATGTCTGACTCTGTGTGACCCCATAGACGTCAGCCCACCAGGTTCCCCATCCCTGGGATTCTCCAGGCAAGAACACTGGACTGGGTTGCCATTTCCTTCTCCAGTGCATGAAAGTGAAAAGTTAAAGTGAAAAGTTAAAGTGAAGTTGCTCAGTTGTGTCCAACTCTTAGCGGCCCCATGGACTGCAGCCTACCAGGCTCCTCCATCCATAGGATTTTCCAGGCAAGAGTACTGGAGTGGGGTGCCACTGCTTCTGTTAGGTCCATACAATTTCTGTCCTTTATTGAGCCTATCTTTGCATGACATGTTCCATTGGGATCTCTAATTTTCTTGAAGAGATCTCTAGTCGTTCCCATTCCATTTTTTCCTCTAATTTTTTGCATTGATTGCTGAGGAAGGTTTTCTTATCTCTCCTTGCTATTATTTGGAACTCTGCATTCAAAAGGGTTTATCTTTCCTTTTCTCCTTTGCCTTTCACTTTTCTTCTTTTCACAGCTATTTGTAAGGCCTCCTCAAACAGCCATTTTGCCTTTTTTCATTTCTTTTTCTTGGGGATGGTCTTCATCCCTGCCTCCTATACAATGTCATGAACCTCTGTCCATAGCTCATCAGGCACTCTGTCTATCAGATCTAGTCCCTTACATCTATTTCTCACTTCCACTGTATAATCAAAAGGGATTTGATTTAGGTCATACCTGAATGGTCTAGTGGTTTTCTCCACTTTCTTCAATTTCAGTCTGAATTTGGCAACAAGGAGTTCATGATCTGAGCCACAGTCAGCTCCCGGTCTTGTTTTTGCTGACTGTATAGAGCTCTCCATCTTTGTCTGCAAAGAATATAATCAATCTGATTTTAGTGTTGACCATCTGGTGATGTATTGTGTAGAATCTTCTCTTGTATTGTTGGAAGAGTGTGTTTGCTATGACCAGTGCGTTCTCTTGGCAAAACTCTATTAACCTTTGCCCTGCTTCATTCTGTACTCCAAGGCCAAATTTGCCTGTTACTCCAGGTGTTTGACTTCCTACTTTTGCATTCCAGTCCTCTATAATGAAAAAGACATCTTTTCTGGGTGTTAGTTCTAAAAGGTCTCGTAGGTCTTCATAGAACTGTTCAACTTCAGCTTCTTCGGCATTACTGGTCAGAGCACAGACTTGGATTACCATGATATTGAATGATATGCCTTGGAAACAAACAGAGATCATTCTGTCGTTTTTGAGATTGCATCCAAGTACTGTGTTTCAGACTCTTTTGTTGACTATGATGGCTACTCCATTTCTTCTAAGGGATTCCTGCCCACAGTAGTAGATATAATTGTCATCTGAGTTAAATTCACCCATTCCAGTCCATTTTAGTTCACTGATTTCTAGAATGTCAGCGTTCACTCTTGCCATCTGCTGTTTGATCACTTCCAATTTGCCTTAATTCATGGACCTAACATTCCAGGTTGCTATGCAATATTGCTCTTTACAGCATCAGACCTTGCTTCCATCACCAGTCACATACACAACTGGGTGTTGTTTTTGCTTTGGCTCTGTCTCTTCATTCTTTCTAGAGTTTTTTCTCCACTGATCTCCAGTAGCATATTGGGCACCTACCGACCTGGGGAGTTCAACTTTCAGAGCACTATCTTTTTGCCTTTCATACTATACATGGGGTTATCAAGGCAAGAATACTGAAGTGGTTTGCCATTTCCTTCTCCAGTGGACTACATTCTGTCAGACCTCTCCACCATGACCCGTCCATCTTAGGTGGCCCCATGTGGCATGGCTTAGTTTCCTTGAGTTAGACAAGGCTGTGGTCCATGTGATCAGGTTGGCTAGTTGCCTGTGATTGTGGTTTCAGTCTGTCTGCCCTCTGATGCCCTCTCTTAGCGCCTACCGTCTTACCTGGTTTTCTCTTACTTTGGACATGGGATAGCTTCTTTCGGCTACCACTCCTGACCTTGGACATGGGTTCCTTAACCCTCAAGAAATATTAATTCCCTAATGGCCATCCTTTGTTTTGAGTACTAACCACTTAGTATAGGACAGGAATGTAACAACTATCCAGTGAACAAGGAATGCATGCATTAATATATCCTATATATTTTAATTTTCAAGCCATTTTATTTTCTTTTCCCTTTTCTTAGCTGCTATTATTAAGTTGTGTGAGAAATCAGGCTTTACTGTAGTACTTGGTTTTAAGTGATGACACTTAGCAATACTTGAGGAACCACTGGATACTGCATTCAACGTTTTACTAGAGTCACTGTTTATGTTTTATGTGGTTTATGTTACGGCAACATTCAGTGAGTGAGCTGGGAATTAAATTTAGACTAGGATTAAGTTTTCCTGGACAAAGAGCTGTCATCAACAAATTGTGTCACCATAAGAACATTCCTTAACTTTGTTACTCCATTTACTCATCTAAATAAAGGGAACAAATACTAATTATATACCTGAAATGATCACTGCATGCAGTATTATAAATGCTTTATGAAATAAATCAAAATGAGTAAAATCACTCTGCAAATGTACATGAGTAACAAGAAATAACCCCTTTTATTCTTTTTTTTTTTTTTGTAAATGGACTGATTTTGAGTAGTTCAGCCATTGCTTTTCTCTTTGAACATTTCTCTTCACATCTCTATTCCTATAATGATAACTTTCCTACTTTGTGAGTGAAGAAATTCTCTGGGTGTCATAGGTTGGGAGTAGTTTTCCTTGTCTGATGTTCTAATGGCTCAGCTCTGATGAAAGCTTCTTGAGGCACTCTGTGTTCACTTTTGTACCATCAAGGATTCTTTCTCTCTAATGTCCTTTCTTGTGATGCATGGCAAGAAGAACTTCCTTTTAACCAGTGTGACAATGAATAAAATAATAAACATAACTACTATCTCTATTATAATTTTTCTATCATAAGCAACTACCATCACTGAATAATTGTAGTGTTGTCAACACCATACCTACATTAATTAAATTAGATCTCAATTAGGACCTGTAAAATCAGTATCTAAAAAGGCATTTCTTCATTGTTACAGCTAAGGAAACCAAGGCTAAGTGAGATTGTATAACTCCCTTATGAAGTAAAAGCACTGAGATTCAAACACAGGGCTGTCTGATAATGAAATCTACTGTCTTTCCAAAAATCATCTCAGGGCATTTCTGCTATTACTCTAAACATTAATCTGAAAATCATGAAAACAAAACAGATCTCATTTATGAATGATCATTTAAGAACACAAGGAATGCATTCACATTCAGAAAGGCCAAAAGTTACATGCTTATATTTACTTGCGGCCTCTGTGACAGAAGTTTTCAAAGTGTGATCTCATCAAACACTGGTGTCCTAAAAACACCACCAGCATGCTATTTTGCTAATCAAATGAGTAATTAGCCTTCCTAATTCACAGAAAAATCAGATTAATTAATACAATTTCTTTCTTTTGAATATTTCCCCTGTATATCTTTCTGGAACTTGCAGCACTTGCAATACTAGTGAATGATCAACTTGTTTTGGTCTTTTTATATCTACCTCTACCCTTCTATGTTTTCCACTCTTTAGAGTAACTTTTTAAAGAGAAACTCTCTTACTTAAAATCAAGCAGTAACTTCCCACTGTTCTTGGGCTAAGTTCATAAACCCTAACCCATTCCTCTCTTTGCAAACTAAATTTTGCATTCCTCTTCTCCAGCCTCACTGGCCTTCTCTCAGTTTTTTGAAATCTGTCATGCTTCTCATAGCCCATGGCCTTCATACACACTGTTTCCTCTCCCTAAAATGTCTGATTACTTACTTATTTGATTAATAACTATCTATTCTTAGGGTTTCAGTTTTAACATTCTTTTTCTCCCATGGACTGTAGCCTTCCAGGTTCCTCTGTCCGTGGGATTTCCCAGGCAAGAATACTAGAGTGGGTTGCCATTTCCTCCTCCAGGGAATCTTCCCAAACCAGGGATCAAACCCATGTTTCCTGTGTCTCCTGCTTTGACAGGCGGGTTCTTTACCACTGAACCAACTAGGAGAGTGCCCAAGGGTTTTCTTAATTTATATCATTTGTTTATAACACATGACTGTAGTTTAACAACTTATAGCTATTTTTTTAAATCTGTCTTCCATGTTATACTATAATCTCCATGAGAACAAGGAGCACTCGTTGATGCTTATCCTTTCATTCCCAGTGCCTATCATATGCCTGGTACATAATAGGAATTCAGTACATATTTACTGAGTAAATAAATGAGATACAGGAAAGAACAATGAAAAGATCAGCTCTATCTAATTTACATTCTTCAATAGGCCTTTTCTAGTGTCTGTGTATTTCAAGTAAAAGGACACACTTTATCTGAAAGCAGCAAAGAGAAATAGCAAATTAATGCAGGGATCATCAGTGTATTTTGAACAAAAAGTTCTACTTGATTAATGCAAATCATCCCCATGGGTAATGAAAATGTATTTAGAAAACCTTAAGTGTAAACATACATTTACACACATTGTATTTTTTAATAGGGTCCCAGACTCAGCAGAAATGCTCCAGGGTATCAAAAATTAATGAACAGAACATTATTCAAATCAACAGAAGATTGCCAAACTGAAAGATCATACCATAAGGAGACTTTTGTAACTAATATTTATTATGTGCTTAATATTTATTTGGTTCTTTTCTGTACAATAACCTAATATTCACAAGTATAACAATTATTAGCCACTTGTTATAGATGAGGAATCTGAAGCTCTGATAGATTAAATAATTAGCATAGGCGCAAGAGATTCAAAATTGTTTCAAATTCCAAAGCCTATGTTCTTCTCAATATACCCTGTTGACTCTCTTGACCTCTGCATTTGCTCATTATTATTTTATACTATGGCCACTAGCTAACAGTTGATAGAGTCACAGTATTTAGGTACAAATTATAATAATTAGTAAATAATGTTTTATCTCAGCATTTAGTTGTGATATTAAAAGAGATATCATGCTATTGTATGTAAAGACTTTATACCATAAAAATGAAAATAATACTAAAATGAATATACATGTTTAATGCAATTCTAATTATAATTCCAGAGTTGTACATTAGTAAATTTTCTTATTATTAGAAACAAAAATAATTTAAGGCTCATTTGGAAGAATAACTGATAACAATAACCAAGAAAAATCAAAAGATCAGTGAATAGTCACTTGCCCTACCAGATGAGAATATTCTATCAATCCACTGTAATCAAATCCATGTGGTATTGATACAGAAATAGAGAAATACATCAGTGGAACAGAGAAAAGAATTCAGAAGCAGATGCTCGGACGTACAAGAATTCACTATAATACACAGATAGGATTTCAACTGAGTGTTAGAAGAATAGTTTATTTAATATTTAGCATAAGCACAGCTGGCTAGTAATTTGTAAGAATATAAATTAAAATCCTATTTCCCAATATATCAAAATGAAAAGAGGTATTAAAGTCAATGGGAAATAAATGTAAAACTTCTTAAGATATGTATGAGGCTAAAAATATAACCTAGGGATTCTTGTTCTCTAAGAAGTCTTTCACCAAAGTAAGAAACCTAAAATCTGCAAAAGGAAAACAAAATAAGCATTCTAATTTATGAAAAATTAATAACTTTTACAAGGCAAAAATCGGAGAAGGCAATGGTAACCCATTCCAGTACTCTTGCCTGGAAAATCCCATGGACAAAGGAGCCTCGTAGGCTGCAGTCCATGGGGTCGCGAAGCGTCGGACACGACTGAACAATTTCACTTTCACTTTTCACTTTCATGCATTGGAGAAGAAAATGGCAACCCACTCCAGTGTTCTTGCCTGGAGAATCCCAGGGAAGGCGAATCCTGGTGGACTGCCGTCTATGGGGTCGCACAGTCGGACACGACTGAAGCGACTTAGAAGTAGCAGCAGCAGCATAAGGCAAAAATGCATTAAACAAAGTGAATACATAAGAAATAAATTTGGAAATAAGAAATTAGATGACAAGAAAAGGTGAAACATCTATGCCAATGCTTCTCAAAATTTAAGGAGAATAACCTGGGGACCTTATTAAGATGCAGATTCTAATACAGTAGATCAAAGATGGGGCATTTCCAATCAACTCATAGGTGATGCTAATACTGACACTCTAAGAAATTTGTCAAGAGAAAACAAGCATCTGCATGGGAAAAAATAGAGTATGCAAAGGCAATTTAGAAGCAAAAACTCAAATGACCAACACGTTTCAGAAGATGATAAAATCACTAATAGTGAAATAAATATAACACTGTGATATGAGCTTTCATGCATTATTTTTTATTTGGCAAAAAAAAAGAGAGAAAAGGAAAAAAAGTTCTTTTATGATGAGAGGGATATACAGTAAAGGACTGCTTTCATAAAATGTAGGCTTTGAATTTGAATTATCAGAACCCTTTGGAAAAGTTATTTAATAAAACTATCAAATTTTAAAATATACATATCTTTCAAGGTCACCCTGATAACTCAATTGGTAAAGAATCTGCCTGCAATGCTGGAGACATGGGTTCGATCCCTGAGTTGGGAAGATCCCCTGGAGAACGGCAAGGCTACCCACTCCAGTATTCTGGCCTGGAGAATTCCATGGACTGTATGGTCCATGGGGTTGCAAAGAGTCGGACAGGACTGAACGACTTTCACTTTCACTTCAAGGTCACAGCTCCACTACTAGGAATTTGGCTTACTGTGATAAAACCAATGATATGGAAAATGTACGTATATATATGTTTGCTGCAGCATTGTTTATAGAAACAAAGAACAAAAAGAAAAGGGAATGTTTACGTTTACTTATGTTATTAGATAAGCTACAAAGCAGCTATACTTATAAATATAACCATTAAAATAATGAATTAGCGCTATACCAATAGAGATGAAATAATTTTCATAAGTTATTATTGGACAGGAAAAGCAAGATGGGACTCTAACAGGAACAAAGCCATTGTATATATATATATATATATACACACACACTAAGATGTTAATTCTTAGTTATATGTTGATGTTAATACATATGCACTATGATGTTAACTCAAGAGTTCATTTCCACTAATATACAGTTTCTTTAGTGATAGGTAAAACAATCAGGGAACAAACACTAGCTATCTGTGTCAATGATTACAAATCACCTTTCTATAATACAAACAGTCTAAATGGTTGGAGTTTGGAGGAAAGCAACTTGTAGAGGCGTAGGAAAATGATTGCACCCTCCCAAACCTATCAAAGAATAGTATAATATCATTCACAGGAAATTGCATAAAAGGGTGAATATGCACATTAAAACAGAAAAAAAATAACAGAACTGTACCTATCAACCTGTAGATATCAACAAGATAGAATAAGTGAAATTAGAAAGTTGTTTACACACACACATATATAGTCTTAAAAGCAAGGGCAAAAGAACTATATAGTTAATATCAATTATCAGTTACCTCAGGGATAAAGTCAGTGGGAAGATGGGATGGGAAAATAATTTCTCATTACAATAAAAAAAAATAGGCTATGTTTTTATAAAATGGATTATGTTTTCATTCTAACGAGCAAGTTGGCTATTTAAATACATTCTACACTAATTTTTGTAAGACAGATAATGATCCATCAATCCATTATCTTTTTATGATTTTCAATATTCCTATATGGCTCTGTGTCAAACGATAAATGCCTGGAGAAAGGTGATGTCCCTAACAGTTCAGTCACTCAGTTGTGTCTGACTCTTTGCAACCCCATGGACCTCAGCACACCAGGCTTCCCTGTCCATCATCAACTCCCGGAGCTACCTCAAACTCATGACCATCGAGCTGGTGATGCCATCCAACCATCTCATCCTCTGTCGTCCCCTTCTCCTCCCCCCTTCAATCTTTCCCAGCATCAGGGTCTTTTCCAATGAGTCAATTCTTCGCATCACCAAGGTTGTCCTGACTATAGCTACTGCTGAGTGCCCAATTTGCTGGTGGTAGAGGCCAACATTGAGTCTCTAACATGGACTGTTCAGGGTGATCAGACCTGATGTCAGGTTGATTATATTAAGTCACTTCCATCATGGAAGAGGAATTGCCTGATTCTTACCGGAATAGACACTTTGTATATGGATTTGCCTTCCCTATACACAGTGCTTCTGCAAAAAACTGCCAGTTGGCCAAAGTATTGGAGCTTTAGCTTCAAAATCAGCCCTTCCAATGAATATTCAGGACTGATTTCCTTTAGGACTGACTGATTGGATCTCCTTGCAATCCAAGAGACTCTCAAGAGTCTTCTCCAACATCACAGTTCAAAAGCATCAATTCTTCAGTGCTTAGCTTTCTTTATGGTCCAACTTTCACAGCCATACGTGATTACTGGAAAAACCATAGCTTTTGACTAGACAGACCATTGTAGGCAAAGCAATGTCTCTGCTTTTTAATATGCTGTCTAGGTTGGTCATAGCTTTTCTTCCAGGGAGCAAGCATCTTTCAATTTCATGGCTGCAGTCACCATCTGCAGTGATTTTGGAGCCCAAAAAAATAAAGTCTGACACTGTTTCCATTGTTTGTGCATCTATTTGCCATGAAGTGATGGGACTGGATGCCATGATCTTAGTGTTTTGAATGGTGAGTTTCAAGTTAGCTTTTTCACTTTCCTCTTTCACTTTCATCAAGAGGCTCTTTAGTTCCTTTTCACTTTCTGCCAAAGGGTGATGTTATCTACATATCCGATGTCCCTATAAAATTGCCTAATTCTAAAATTTAAAAAAAATAATAAAAAAATAATTTTATTCATTCTGTAAATGGTATTTTATTTGCTGATTTTATTTTCCTAAATATGAATATAAACCTATAGAACTTTTCTACTCTAGGCAAAATCACATGGAGAAACATAAGGAAATAAAAGTCAGGTGGCCTGGATTCTAGTCCTGTCTCTGCCACTGTGTGACCTTTAAACATTTCAACAAAGATAAGGAAAAAAGGGCAGCCTATAAGTAACTGGGATCAGCAGAAACATGACACTAAACAAATATGTCTAATTCATCATGTTATTATGCTTTGAACCCAGATGTGTTCAAATAATCCTTTACAGCCCAAGAAGCCACACCCAATTGGACAGTTTGCTCAAGAAATAAAGTTATTTTTTTTGTCATTCTATATAACAACTAATTTTTTTCTATCTCTACTTCTCAAAAACTGTCCATTGTTCTTTATTGTCTTCCTTACTGATGTGTCATTCCTCCACCCTTTGCCTTTCTTTTGCAACATCACTATTTAGTATACACTAAACATTCATGAAATACTGAAAAACAAATAATTCAGATCACTATCACCAAGGAAAAAGAATCCATATCTTGTCATCCATATCTTTCCACTTACCCTCACCCTGGATTCCATCTACTTGTTTCTTTTTTAAAAAATAATTTATTACAGTATAATTAAAAAACAAAAAGGTACACATTTTTAACATATATAGTCTGGCCATGGGAGAAACTACACCTTATATTGGATGCTAATTCAAAGCATATAGAGCCATTTGGAGAATCTTACCCCAGACCTACAAAGTATTGCCACCTAGCTGACACTGTAGCTGAGTTTTCAAAAGGCCATTCCACTCTTCTATCAAGCCAGCTGCTTTAGGATGGTGGGGACAATGGTAAGACCATTGAATTTTAAGATGATGGGCCTATTGTTGCAATTCATCTACTCTGAAGTTGGTCCCTTAACCAAAAGTAATTCTGTGTGGAATACCATGACGGTGCATAAGGCACCATCAAGTACACATCTGGCAGTTTTTGCAGAAGCACTGTGTATAGGGAAGGCAAATCCATATACAAAGTGTCTATTCCGGTAAGAATCAGGCAATTCCTCTTCCATGATGGAAGTGACTTAATATAATCAACCTGACATCAGGTCTGATCACCCTGAACAGTCCATGTTAGAGACTCAATGTTGGCCTCTACCACCAGCAAATTGGGCACTCAGCAGTAGCTATAGTCAGGACAACCTTGGTGAGTTGAAGTACATATTGTTGAGCCCATGATAACTTCCCCCATTATGACCATTGTTATAAGCTCACCTGGTAATGACCAGGGAAGCTGGGGAAAGAGTCAAACTGCTGTTCTTAGAAGACGCTATCCTACTCACATGATTATTAAAATCCTTTTCTGTTGATGTCACTCATTAGTAGCACTCACATAGAACACAAATATCTTCATGCTGTTGTTATTGTTGCTTTGCACATTCACAAAAGTCTATCCACATATCTCGATCCTAGACCTCCTTGTTACTAATTTTCCAATCATGTTTCAAATCCCTACCTACCCAGACAAATCATTTTCCATAGTAAATAAATGGGAATATACTTGTGCTTCTGGCAATTTCTCCTTCTTTGAAAATTAAAAACAAAGTGACCAGATCAAAGCTCTGCACACTGGGAGGACTTCCCTTCACTAATGTTCTTCAGGGATGTCTCAGAAAGGTGCTGTACTGCTGTATCTGTCTACTTTCAGATGATGCCTGCATGCCATAAAGAACCATCTGTAAATCAGGCCTGAGTTTTCTCTTACTGAGTCAACTAATCATATGGACTCCCCATGAGGCCATAGATTCAGGCTGGGTAAAAGAAAAGTATACAGCAGGAAAAGGGGCCATAGGCATTAGGGTCACTTTGTTATATAATTAATTGTGCCTTCACAGTCTGTTCAGTCCTGATCTTGTACTGGGTGGGCCAAAAAGTTCATTTGGGTTTTTCTGTAGCATCTTATGAAAAACCCAAACAAAATTTTTGGCCAGCCCAATATATGTCACTTCCATTTGATGATGGAGTACTGCTGGCTTGGTGGCTCATAAACCACCTAGTTCATGATGGGCAACTTAGATAACTTGGTTGCTCATGGCCAACCATTCAGTCTCTACAAAGATTCAGTAGCAAGTCAAAAGTGGTTTCTCAAAAAAAAAAAAAAGTAGTTATCCAGGAAGATGACAGGACTTTGTTCCAAAACTCTAAGAATCTATTAATACTCAAGGATTCATTGACAATGGGACATATTTTTATCTGCCACTGACACTGCAAGCACCATTGGGTCTCCTGGATCAGACAGTCCAAGTGGCAGAGCAACTTTCATGACAGCCTGAATCTGTTGGAAAGCCTGCTCTTGTTCTTAAAAACTATAAGATTTCATGGAACTCAGTAAATGAGCCAGAACAGCACATCCCCAATGAGGAATATGTTGTCTCAAATGGCCAAAGAGACTGACTAGGAGTTAAGCCTCTTTTAAGTTGTAATGGCTTGTGGAAGGGAAAGGAGATCAAGTCCCCATCATTTCTGTGATGACACTGAGCTGGAGAGTTGATACACTCCTGAAACAAAACAATGGAGGTATATTGTTGGCTTTGTCAGTTGCAAGTCAACTGCTTCTAGTGGCCTTTATTAAGAGGTGTGGAGAAAAACAAAAACAAAAATATTTACCAGATCAATTCAATAGCTGCATATCAGGTGCCAAAGTATGTGTTAATTTGTTCAAACAATAAAATCACATCTGGTACAGCAGCTGCAATTGAGTCACCACCTGAGTAAGCTTATAATAATCTACTGTCATTCTCCAAGATCCACCTGTTTTCTGTAGGCCAAACAGGTGAGTTGAATGGAATGTGGTAAGAATCACTTTCAAGTCTTTGATGGTGGGACAGATCTCTACAATCCCTCCTGGAATGTGGTATTGCTTTTGTTTTCCATTTTCCCAGGAAGAGGAAGCTCTAAGTGACTTTCATTTGGTATCCTGTCATAATACCCTCACCCCACATGTCACGTAACTACTATGGATATTCTACTAGTGCAGAGTATCTTTAATCCATTCTAGAGCTGGAGAACTAGAGGACAGGTTGCGGACCCACTGGCCCAATGTGTGACTGACTTAAGCTGATGCTCCACTGAGTACCTGATCTGTATAAACTCTTAATTTCACTGATGCAGCATACAAACATGTTCAGTCTCCTGGAATTATTATCAGTTCAGACTCACCATACATTAAACCCTTAAAAGTCGGATGATTTTCTTTTGCTCAATCTGTAGTTTCCTACAAGGTAATTACCTCAGGTTCAGTTCACTTCACTTCAGTCGCTCAGTTGTGTTCAACTCTTTGTGATCCCATGGACTGCAGCACGACAGGCCTCCCAGTCTATCACCAACTCCCAGAGTTTACTCAAATTCATGTCCATTGAGTCAGTGATGTCATCCAACCACCTCATCCTCTGTCATCCCTTTCTCCTCCTGCCTTCAATCTTTCCCAGCATCAGGGTCTTTTCAAATCAGTCAGTTTGTCACATCAGGTGGCCAAAGTACTGGAGTTTCAGATTCAGCATCAGTACTTTCAATGAATATTCAGGACTGATTTCCTTTAGGATGGACTGGTCGGATCTCCTTATAGTCCAAGAACTCTCAAGAGTCTTCTCCAACACCACAGTTCAAAGGCATCAATTCTTCAGCATTCAGCTTTCTTTATAGTCCAACTCTCACATCCATACATGACTACTGGAAAAACCATAGCCTTGACTAGACAGACCTTTGTTGGAAAAGTAATGTCTCTGCTTTCTAATACGCTGTCTAGTTTGGTCATAGTTTTCTTCCAAGGAGCAAGCATCTTTTAATTTCATGGTTGCAGTCACCATCTGCAGTCATTTCGGAGCCCCCCCAAAATAAAGTCTGTCACTGTTTCCACTGTTTCCCCATCTATTTGCCATGAAGTGATGGGACCAGATGCCATAATCTTCGTTTTCTGAATGTTGAGCTTTAAACCAACTTTTTCACTCTCCTCTTTCACTTTCATCAAGAGGCTTTTTAGTTCTGCTTCACTTTCTGCCATAAAGGTGGTGTCATCTGCATATCTGAGGTTATTGATATTACTCCTGGAAATCTTGATTCCAGTTTGTGCTTCTTTCAGCCCAACATTTCTCATGATGTACTCTGCATATAAGTTACATAAGCAGGGTGACAACATGTAGCCTTGATGTACTCCTTTTCCTATTTGGAACCAGTCTGTTGTTCCATGTCCAGTTCTAACTGTTGCTTCCTGACCTGCATACAGATTTCTCAAGAGGCAGGTCAGGCAGTCCGGTATTCCCATGTCTTTAAGAATTTTCCATAGTTTGTGGTGATCCACACAGTCAAAGGCGTTGGCATAGTCAATAAATCAGAAAGAGATGTGGGTTTTTTTTGGAACTTTCTTGCTTTTTCGATAATCCAGTGGATGTTGGCAATTCGATCTCTTTTTCCTCTGTCTTTTCTAAAACCAGCTTGAACATCTGGAAGTTCACGCTTCATGAACTGTTGAAGCCTGGCTTGGAGAATTTTGAGCATTACTTTACTAGCATTTGAGATGAGTGCAATTGTATGGTAGTGTGCGCATTCCTTGGCATTGCCTTTCTTTGAGACTAGAATGAAAACTGACCTTTCCCAGTCCTGTGGCCACTGCTAAGTTTTCCAAATTTGCTGGCATATTGAGCGCAGCACTTTTACAGCTCCACCCATTAAGAGAAAATTGGATTAAAGTTTTACTGAGCATGGAACTGCCCATCAGAACAAGACTCATTTTCACCCTCAGTCAGTCTCTCCCATCAGAAAGCTTCCTTAAGCTTCTTATCCTTCTGCATCAGAGGGCAGACAGACTGAAATCCACAACCTCAGAAAACTAACCAGTCTGATCACATGAACCACAGCCGTCTGACTCAATGAAATTATGAGCCATGCCATGTAGGGCCACCCAAGATGGTTGGGGCATGTTGGAGTGTTCTGACAAAATGTGGTCCACTGGAGAAGGGAATGGCAAACCACTTCAGTATTCTTGCCTTGAGAACTCCATGAACAGTAAGAAAAGGCAAAAATATAGGACACTGAAAGATGAACTCCCCAGGTTGATGGGTGCGCAGTACGCTACTGGAGATCAGTGGAGAACTAACTCCAGAAAGAATGAAGAGACAGAGCCAAAGCAAAGACAACACCCAGGTGTGTATGTGACTGGTGATGGAAGCAAGGTCTGATGCTATAAAGAGCAATATTGCATAGCAACCTGGAATGTTAGGTCCATGAATCAAGGCAAATTGGAAGTGATCAAACAGCAGATGGCAAGAGTGAACATCAACATTTTAGGAATTAGTGAACTAAAATGGACTGGAATGGGTGAATTTAACTCAGATGACAATTATATCTACTACTGTGGGCAGGAATCCCTAAGAAGAAATGGAGTAGCCATCAAAGCCAACAAAAGAGCCTGAAATGCAGTACTTGGATGCAATCTCAAAAATGACAGAATGATCTCTGTTTGTTTCCAAGGCAAACCATTCAATATCATAGTAATCCAAGTTTATACTCCAATCAGTAATACTGAAGAAGCTGAAGTTAAACAGTTCTATGAAGACCTACAAGACCTTCTAGAACTAACACCTAAAAAAGATGTCTTTTTCATTATAGGGGACTGGAATGCAAAAGTAGGAAGTCAAGAAACCCCTGGAGTAACAGGCAAATTTGGCCTTGGAGTACAGAATGAAGCAGGGCAAAGGTTAATAGAGTTTTGCCAAGAGAACACACTGGTCATAGGAAACACCATCTTCCAAGAACACAAGAGAAGACTCTACACATGGACATCATCAGATGGTCAACACTAAAATCAGATTGATTATATTCTTTGCAGCCAAAGATGGCTCAGATCATGAACTCCTTGTTGCCAAATTCAGACTTAAAGTGAAGAAAGCAGGGAAAACCACTAGACCATTCAGGTATGACCTAAATCAAATCACTTATGATTATACAGTAGAAGTGAGAAATAGATTCAAGGGATTAGATATGATAGACAGAGTGCCTGGTGAACTATGGACAGAGGTTTGGACATTGTATAGGAGGCAGGGATGAAGACCATCCCCAAGAAAAAGAAATGCAAAAAGGCAAAATGGCTGTCTGAGGAGGCCTTACAAATAGCTATGAAAAGAAGAGAAGCCAAAGAAAAGGAGAAAAGGAAAGATATACCTGTTTGAATGCAGTGTTCTATAGAATAGCAAGGAGAGATAAAGTCATGCTCAGTGGTCAATGGAAAGAAATAGAGGAAAACAATAGAATGGGAAAGACTAGAGATCCCTTCAAAAAAAAAAATAGAAATACCAAGGGAACATTTCATGCAAAGATGGGCACAATAAAGGACAGAAATGGTATGGACCTAACAGAAGCAGAAGATATTAAGAAGAAGTGGCAAGAATACACAGAAGATCTATAGAAAAAAGTTATTCATGACCCAGATAATCACGATGGTATGATCACTCACCTAGAGCCAGACATCCTGGACTGTGAAGTTGAGTGTTCCTTAGGAAGCATCACTATGAACAAAGCTAGTGGAGGTGCTGGAATTCCAGTAGAGCTATTTCAAATCCTAAAAGATGTCACTGTGAAAGTGTTGCACTCAATATGCCAGCAAATTTGGAAAACTCCACAGTGGCTACAGGACTGGAAAAGTCAGTTTTCATTCCAATCCCAAAGAAATTACCTCAGGAAGGCCATTATACAAGTTCTTTAGGCAAACCATGGTGATGCTTCTCAGACAAGGGTAGAAGATTTGGCTGAGATAACTCATCAGAATTTGGAGGTTTAATATCCCTCTTCACTGGAATCTGTCCATAGGCTCCCATTCCAATTTTCATGATTCTTATCCTTCCAAATTAATGTCCCTGCTTTAAAAGAAGAGACTTTACAATGTTGGGAATACAAATCATGCCATGCATCCACTAAGATAATGAGAGTCTGGATTTGGTTTTCAGCAATCTCAGACCTGATACTAAAAGGCATAAATATTTACTTCAAAGAAATCAAGGAAATTTTCAGGTAATTTTATGTACAGCTTGAACTGAAAATTAGAAGCCCTGAGCTCACACTTTACCCCCTCATTTCCTGCCACGCAGGCAGGAACAACAAGACAATCTCATCATACTCATTAGTTTCACAAAAATGTTTTAAGTTATCAATATGTGGTCACCCAGAACTTTACTTTTTGTAAGTATTTGATTATGATTATCCAATGGTGATATTCTTCAGATCTCCATTGCCATATAACTATCAGTGTCTAATGTCCTCTCTATCAATAAAAATAGTCATTATGCCTTAAAATCTAATCAGATTAGAAAACTAATACTGGAAAGTCTATAATACACACACACACACACGCGCACACACACACACCTATACATATAAATATACAGAGAAACAGAGACAGAAATATCAATAGAAAGATATTTATCTTAAGAAATTATCTGTGATTAAAACATCTATAGCTGATACCCATCTTAATTGTAAAAATAATCTCACATAGACCTCTAGAATTCTTACCATATGGACCAAAGTTCGCTTCCAGTGAGTTTCCTCTTACTGAAGGAAAGATCTGTATCTCTCACATTTTATATCCCCTATAGTACCTAAAACAGTGTTGAAAGCAAAAGTGTCACTCACACAGTACTGTCCAACTCTTTTGGATCCCATGGACTGTAGCCCGCCAGGACCCTCTGTCCATGGGATTCTCCAGGCAAGAATACTGGAGTGGGTCGCCATTCCCTTCTCCAGGAGATCTTCTTGACCCAGGGATGGAACCCAGGTCTCCCATACTGCAGGCAAATCCTTTACCATTTAAGCCACCAGGGAAGCCAAAAACAGTGTTGAGTATATAATAACTGAATTTTTTATTAACAGTGTGACTACAAGATATTTTATTTAATCACGTTACTGTTAATAGAACAGACTTGGCTCCCCTCAGCATCCCATATGCCATGTCTAAAATTTTTATATACACTTTATGGAAGCTTCCCCTCAAAATGGACCCTGGTAGGAGTGGATGGGAGAGAAGAAAGGAAATTTTCTAGGATGGCAGGAATCATTCCATTTGGTCTTATTACAGATTCAATGCTTACAAGATGCTGAATAGTAAAAGCTGCCTGAACCAAATGAAACAGTTTTGTTCTTTTGGTGTGTGCTAAATCCCTAAACTCATCAGTCCCAGCATCTCCTTTCTCCTATGCCAAGGCAGAAGCCTCAATAATGAAGCTGAGCAAGCAGCATGGAGTTTTCTGTCACAAAAGGCAATTTCCGGCTCTCGCAAAGCAAATACTTTGCAAAGGTGCAGGTGTGTCTGCATTTACCCCTTGGGATCAGCTAGTTATTTGCAATGTTACTTGAATCTCTGTCAGTCGTAGTTGTCTAAACTGTAGTAGCAACTCAGTTCACTAGAATAGGGCAACTCCACAAATTCGGAAGTTTCAGTAACCGTAGAATGTTAGATGTCACTCCAAATCTCATTGTATTTAAAATTGCTTGGGAGCTTGTTAACACTGCAAATGGGTAATATGACATCTTTGTGCTTAGTGGCTCCATGGAATATTATCAATGCCATGCTGTAGATTATTGGAGCACATCTGGCATTTGAGTTTCTATCGACAAAATTGCAAACACACCATGCACTGAGATCTCAGCTTCAATACTGGCCTCCTGGGAGAACATTTGAAAATAACCCTTCCTCCCAGTGTAAAGCTCTCACTCAACTATCTAAGCTGACTTATCCCTCCAGAAAAGTTGAGAATAAAACTGAGAAATAAAAAGTTTCCAGAGGACTTCAGTAGCTCCATGGGTAATCACACTGGTTAGTGCAAGAATACTGAGATGCCTAGGGGTGTGGTCCTCATGGTCAATATTACATCTTGGTGCCACTGGTAGTGAACAGTAGTTTCCAAAAGTGCAACACTTGTTCTTTATGCATATCCACAAAGAAATGTATTTCAAAACATACTTAACACATTTATACGTTGCCCTATACATAACTATTATTTCATCATGGACAGAAAAAATGTCACTACTAAATGAGTGTACTCAGTTATAGTCACGCAATCTTACAGAGATGTCTTAATGCTCTAAGTAATGAATTCAGTACTAAGAATATTCTAAATTGCACTGCTACCTGTTATTTTGAAAAACACTTTTACATCAAGGCACTAAGCAATGCTAAGAAAAATAATATTATGGAGTGACAAACCATAACCAATTTACCATGTGTCTAGCCATTTGGATACCAAATATAAGTCAATATTGTATTTGCCCATGTGTTGTAAAAGGCACAGGCATTTCATGTCTATAATGATAATATGCCATCTAGTTCCCTTGTGTTCTTATTAGTTCAATGCTACTTGACTAAATATACTTAGGATTTGAAGATAGCAAATATACCCTTGTTGTTGAAACTTGTAAGTATTAAAAAATGTTATTTTTGCAGATATGTGCAGTGCTGTGCTTAGTCACTCGGTCGTGTCTGACTCTTTGTGATCCCATGGACTGTAGCACACCAGGCTCCTCTGTCCATGGGGATTCTCCAGGAAGGAATAGGAATTCACTAATTCTTACTGATGAATCAGGGTACAGAGTTAACACTTTGCTTTACGTATCTAGAATTAGGACAGATTCCCTGGTGGCTCAGATGGGAAAGAATGCAGGAGACAAAAGAGACACAGTTTCGATCCAAGTGTCAGGAAGATCCCTGGGGGATGAAAATGGCAACCTGTTCCAGTATTCTTGCCTGGAGAATCCCATGGACAGAAGAGCCTGGAGGGCTACATACAGTCCATGGGGTTGCAAAGACTTGGACATGACTGAGCTGATAAACTAGCTAGCTGATAAAATATATAGCACTGAGGCTAAGGCTAGTATTGGGATGTTTAGGACCTTCATTACATGTTAACCAATACTCGTAGGTAAATAGAGATTTCCAAGGCAATGAAAAGTTTTTGTAATACTGTATGCAGGAGATACTAAAGCATCAGGCTCTCTATAAATGGTTGGAGAATATACACATATAATATCAGTTAAATTCTATTCAGTCACTCAGTCATGTCTGACTCTTTGCAACCACGTGGACTGCAGCACACCAGGCTTCCCTTCCATCGCCAACTCCCAGAGTTTACTCAAATTCATGTCCACTGAGTTGGTGATACCATCCAACCATCTCATCCTCTGTCATCCTCTTATCTTCCTACCATCAATCTTTCCCAGCATCAGGGTCTTTTCAAATGACTCAGTTATTCGCATCAGGTGGCCACAGTATTGGAGTTTCAGCTTCAGCATCAGTCCTTCCAATGAATATTCAGTACTGATTTTGTTTAGGATGAACTGGTTGGATCTCCTTGCAGTCCAAGAGACTCTCAAGAGTCTTCTCCAACACCACAGTTTAAAAGCATCACTTCTTTGGCACTCAGCTTTCTTTATAGTCCAACTCTCACATCCATACACGACGACTGGAAAAACCATAGCTTTGACTAGATGGACCTTTGTTGTCAAAGTAATACCTCTGCTTTGTAATATGATCTCTAGGTTGGTCATAACTTTTCTTACAATGAGCGAGCACCTTTTAATTTCATGGCTGCAGTCACCATCTAGATTTTGGAGCCCCAAAAGATAGTCTGTCACTGTTTCCCCATCTATTTGCCATGAAGTGATGGGACCAGATGCCATGATCTTAGTTTTCTGAATATTGAGCTTTAAGCCAACTTTTTCACTTTCCTCTTTCACTTTCATCAAGAGACTCTTTAGTTCTTCTTCACTTTCTGCCATAAGGGTGCCATCATCTGCATATCTGAGGTTATTGATATTTCTCCCAGCAATCTTGATTCCAGGTTGTACTTCCTGCAGCCCAGCATTTCTCATGATGTACTCTGCATATAAATTAAATAAGCAAGGTGACAACATATAGCCTTGACGTACTCCTTTTCCTATTTGGAATCAGTCTGTTGTTCCATGTCCAGTTCTAACTGTTGCTTCCTGACCTGCATACAGGTTTCTCAAGAGGCAGGTCAGGTGGTCTTGTATTCCCATCTCTTTCAGAATTTTCCACAGTTTGTGGTGATCCACACAGCCAAAGGCTTTGGCGTAGTCAGTAAAGCAGAAATAGATGTTTTTCTGGAACTCTTGCTCTTTCCATGACCCAGTGGATGTTGGCAATTTGATCTCTGGTTCCTCTGCCTTTTCTAAATCCAGCTTGAACATCTGGAAGTTCATGGTTTACATACTGTTGAAGCCTAGCTTTGAGAATTTTGAGCATTACTTTGCTAGCATGTGAGATGAGTGCAATTGTGCAGTAGTTTGAATATTCTTTGGCATTGCCTTTCTTTAGGATTGGAATGAAAACTGACCTTTTCCAGTCCTGTGGCCACTGTTGAGTTTTCCAAATTTGCTGGCATATTGAGTGCAACACTTTCACAGCATCATCTTTTAGGTTTTGAAGTCGCTCAGCTGGAATTCCATCACCTCCACTAGCTTTGTTCATAGTGGTGCTTCCTGAGGCCCACTTGACTTCACATTCCAGGATGTCTGGCTCTAGGTGAGTGATCACACCATCGTGATTATCTGGGTCATGAAGATCTTTTTTGTACAGTCCTTCTGTGTATTCTTGCCACCTCTTCTTAATATCTTCTGCTTCTGTTAGGTCCATACCATTTCTCTCCTTTATTGTGCCCATCTTTGCATGAAATGTTCCCTTGGTATCTCTAATTTTCTTGAAGAGATCTCTAGTCTTTCCCATTCTGTTGTTTTCCTCTCTTTCTTTGCACTGATCGCTGAGGAAGGCTTTCTTATCTCTCCTTGCTATTCTTTGGAACTCTGCATTCAAAAGGGTATATCTTTCCTTTTCTCCTTTGTTTTTGCTTCTCTTCTTTTCACAGCTATTTGTAAGGCCTCCTCAGACAACCATTTTACCTTTTTGCATTTCTTTTTCTTGGGGATGGTCTTGATCCCTGCCTCCTGTACAATGTCACGAACCTCTGTCCAGAGTTCTTCAGGGACTCTGTCTATAAGATATATACCTAAGATCTATACAGTTGGCTTGTATAACTCTAGTAAGTATAAATAAAGTTGTATAATTGTACACAAAATGAGCTACATATGTGAAGATAAGGTGTTTTAGAAATCAGTAAAGAATGGCAGTGCCTAGTTAAGAATAGAGCAGTAAAACAAGAGTCAAGAGTCTAGGAATCTGATCCTAGTTGTCTGAAAAATAGGGGTCTCAGTTCCTTATTATACAAATAATTTTGACACTAGCTATCCTATATTACAAGGTGTTGAGATGATCAAATTAGACAGTGTATTTCAAAGTGTTTTGAGAAACAAAGTACTGTAAAAATGCAATGAATTATTACACTGAATACTTAGAAGTCAGATTGACTAGTGTCAAAGGTGTGACTAACAAAAATATTAATAAATTGAAAACCCCTATGGTGGTAAATATTGAACTGTCAATAGAAAATTAAGTCTTCCAATTGAATTTAATGTCTCCGTAGTGCTCAATAGATTTCAGAGAGACAGATAGATCACCTAAATCGTCTTGAAGTGGAAAATAATATGTGCTATCTAAATTTTAAATGTCATAGTGTATGATTTACAAGATCAAGTAAGACTTTGCTTTCAATCAATTCAGTCAGTCTTCCTAATTGATCATTTGTTGGATTTGGGTGTGCATATTACAGTGACATAGAACAATTTGATTTATCTTATGTACGTCTGTGACCTGTGACACATAATATAGTATCAAATGATATGTTTGTTAAAATCTGACAGCATAACACAATATAAGCAGTTCATATCCCCTAATCTGAAATCAATACAGTAGAGTTCTTTACAAAGCACCAATTTCTTATATAAGAAAATGTAGAGGCAATGGTCATTTGCTAGTAATAATTCAAAAGTATTTTAAGCAGGCTTTATACAGTTTGTTAGTAATTTAAAAACTGATAAATATTGGTAGAAATTTGACCTAGCAGACACTGAAGACAATTAAGGATAAATTCTTGGACTTCCCTGGTGGTCCAGTGGTTAAGACTCCATGCTTCCAACGCAGGGGGCCCAGTTGCAATCTCTGGTCAGGGAACTAAGATTTCACATGCCACGTGGTGTGGCCAAAAAATAAAAATAAGAATATTCTCTTGTTTGTGCTATTAAATTGGAACTATGTTCATTTATTTGATCAACTATTTAAGTTTATTCCTATTTTTAATTATAATGAAAAATTTACTTTTAATAGATTATATCTAATCCCCAAAATATCTAGATTCATTTTGAAACATAAATGATATGTACAAAGAAGTTCAGATCTAGAAATGTGAATTTTATGTTAAGTTCATGTATATTTTATATAAACTAGAAAGATTGAATCTTCAGTATTTAGAATAGGATGTCTCAGTCCCCAGCGGGTTATGTATTTTTTTTAAAGTTCTTGTTTCTGTTTCTACTGGGACTTTCATTTCCTGTTGTAGATAAGAAGAAATTTCTGATTGATTTAAGGTGCTGACAGTTGAATCAGTGGCTCAGTATTAAAATGGGTCAAAACAATTGTATTATTCACTGTAAAAAAATGACACAGATAAACTACTGTCTGGGAAAAACTATAAGGGATACAATTTATACCAACTTTTGTGGTTTATATTTATTTTCTAAAGAAGGAAAATCATTTTTATTTTACTGGTGGTTTCTCATACTTGAAATAAAACTTGTCAATATTTAATACCAAGCATTGTTTTAAAAATTATTCTTCTCATTCTATTAACGTGTGGGGCAGATCCTCCATTTGTAAGGCATCTCATGCCCTCAATAAATGAAAAGTATTGGTAGTGGTCAGGGACATGAAAATTCAAAGACACTCTAAGATGCACATTTTAAAACAAGATATTGAAACTTTTAATGCACCCAAAAACATGCTAATGTCCCTTTATTAGATCAAGGTATATCAAAACAAAGTTGGAATGATGGTTGTGTAGGATCTTGTCTGACCTACTGCATATACATAGAATTTAGTGTTTTTGACTGAGCTAAACCAAAAATACTGAATTAAGTATTTCTGCATATTAAACACATAATATTTTTAAAAATTTTACAGCTATTTGATATAAGAATTCTTTCTTTCCAGTTTCATTGAGAAATAATTGACATACATCACTGTATAAGTGTAATGTGTACAGCATAATGGTTTGATTTATATATATTGTGGAATGATCATCATAATACCCCTAGTAAACATTCTATGGTCAAGTTCTTACTAATTTAAGTTTCAGAAATGGATGGATAGGATTCTGATTTCAAATATTTTGGGTATATGCCCAGAAGTGAGGGGGTTTCCCTGGTATCTCAGACAGTAAAGATTCTGCCTGCAATTCAGGAGACCCAGGTTCAATTCCTGGGTCAGGAAGATACCCTGCAGAAGGGCATGGCAACCCACTTCAGTATTCTTGCTTGGAGAATTACAAGGACAGAGGGGCATGGCAAGCTACAGTTCATGGGATCCCAAAGAGTTGGACACAACTGAGCGATTATATGGTAACTCTATTTTTAAATTTTTGAGGAATCTCCACAGTGTTTTCCATATTAGCTGCACTGATTTACATTCCCATTAGCACTGCACAAGGATTCTCTTTCTCCACATTCTCACCAAGACTTTTTATCTCATATTGTTTTGATAATAATCATGTTAACAGGTGTGAAGTGATAGCTCATTATAGTTTTAATTTCTAAGGTGATTAACAATTGGAACTTGTTTTAATATCATTTGTATGTCTTCTTTGGAAAAATATCTATTTGAATCACTTGTATACATTTTAATGCATGCTTTTGCTATTGAGTTGTCTGAGTATTTTGGATATTAATCTTCTGTCAGATACATAGTATGCAGATATTTCTTTCATTCTTCAGGTTGTGCTTTCATTTTTTTGATTGTTTCTTTTTCTGTATAGAAATTTTTAGTTTGATTTAGGCTTTTTCTCTGTTTTCTTTATTTTGGCTGCACTGTGTGTCATGTAGGATCTTAGTTAACTGACCAGGGATTGAACCCACTGGACCACCAGGGAAGTCCTCCCCTATGTTTTCTTATAGGAGTTTTACAGAATCAGGAGCTAAGGGGTCTCTTTAATCCACTGCAATTTAGTTTTTGTGAGTGGTGGGAGACAGGGATCTAATTTTATCATTTGCATGGGGAAATCCAGTTTTCACAATATAATTTACTAAAGATAATCCTTTCCTCATTGAGTATTCTTGGTTCAATTGTCAATTAGTTGACAGTATATGCTTGGGTTTATTTCTGCATTCTTGATTCTGTTCCATTGCTCTGTGTGTTTGTCTTTATGTCAGTGCCATATTGTTTTTATTATTATAGCTTTGTAACATAGTTTGAAATCAGGGGGTGTGATGCTTCCAGCTTAGTTCTTCTTTCTCAGAATTGCTTTGGTCATTCATGATCTTTTGTGATTCCATATGAATTTTAGGATTATTTTTCAATTTCTGTGGAAAATGACATTGGATTCATGATAGGGATTGCATTGAACCTATAGATGGCTTTGAGTACTATTAATATTTAAAAAGTCTTAACTCTTTTCAACATGAACATGGGGTCTTTCAATTTGCTTGCATCTTCATTTTATTTCATCAGCGTCTCATAGTTCTCAATGTATGGATCTTTCAACTCCTTGGTTAAATTTCTTTCTAAGATTTTTAATGATCTTGATGCTAAGTGGGACTGTGTTCCTTCATTTTACAAATATTTCATTGCTAATGTGTAGAAATGCAACTGATCTGAATGTTGATTTTGTATTTTTCAACTTTACAGAGTTCATTTATTAGTACTGATAGCTTTTTGAAAGAGGTTTTAGAATTTTCTATGTGTAAGATCATGTCATCTGCAAGCAAATACAATTTTACTTTAACTTTCCTATTTAAATGTCTCTATTTCTTTTTCTTGCCTAATTGCTCTGGTTAAGACTTCCAGCACTATTTGAATAGTAGTAGTGAGAGTGGGCACCCTATCCTTGTTTCCTGATCTTAAAGGAAAAATTTTAAATCTTTCACTACTGAAAATGAGTAACAAGAGAATTTCAGAAAACATCTACTTCTGCTTCAATGACTACACTAAAGCTTTTGACTGTGTGGATCACAACAAACTGTTGAAAATTCTTCAAGAGATGGGAATACCAGACCAACTTACCTCCCTCCTGAGAAACCTGTATGCAGGACAAGAAGCAACAGTTAGAACTGGACATGGAACAACAGACTGGTTCCAAATTGGGAAAGGAGAATGTCATGGTTGTGTATTGTCACCCTGCTTATTTAACTTATATGCAGAGTACATCATGCTAAATGCTGGGCTGGATGAAGAACAAGCTTGAATCAAGATTGCCAGGAGAAGTATCAATAACCTCAGATATGCAGATGACACCATCCTTATGGCAGGAAGCAAACAGGAACTAAAGAGTCTCTTGGTGAAAGTGAAAGAGAAGGATGAAAAAGTTGGCTTAAAACTCAACATTCAGAAAACTAAGATCATGGCATCCACTTTCATCACTTCATGGCACATAGATGGGGAAACAATGGAAACAGTGACAGACTTTATTTTCTTGGGCTCCAAAATCACTGCAGATGGTGACTGCAGTCATAAAATTAAAAGACACTTGCTCATTGGAAGAAAATATATGACAAACTGAGACAATGTATTAAAAAACAGGGACACTACTTTGCCAACAAAGGTCCATTTAGTCAAACCTGTGGTTTTTCCAATAGTCATGTATGGATGTGAGAGTTGGACTATAAAGAAAACTGAGCACTGAAGAATTGATGCTTTTGAACTGTGGTGTTGGAGAAGACTCTTGAGAGTTCCTTGGACTACAAGGAGATCAAACCAGTCAATTCTCAAGAAAATCAGTCCTGAATATTCATTGGATGGACTGATGCTGAAGCTGAAGTGCCAATACTTTGGCTACCTGATACGAAGAGCTGACTCACTGGGAAAGACCCTGCTGCTGGGAAATACTGAGGCCAGGAAGAGAAGGGGACAATAGAGGATAAGATGGTTGGATGGCATCACTGACTCAATGGACATGAATTTGAGCAAACTCCACAAAATAGTGAATGGTAGTAAAGCCTAGCATGCTGCAGTCCATGGGGCTGCAAAGAGCCGGACATGACTGAGCAACTGAACAACAACTGACAATGATGTTGACTTTGGACTTGTCATATATAGCCTTTATTGTGTCGAAGTGTATTCCTTCTACACCCAATTTGTTGAGCACATTTTATCAAAAAAGGATATTATATTCTGTCAAATGCTTTGTCTGCATCTATTGTGATGATTATAAGATTGGTATTTTTTATCTTGCTGATGTATCACATTTATTTTTGTGTTTAAAAATCTTTGCATCTCAGGATTAAATCTAAATTGATCATGCTGTAGGATCCTTTTAATGGGTTACTTAGTTTGGTGTGCTAGTGTTAAGAATTTTTGAATTGGTATTGATCAGAGATACTGGCTTGTACTTGATTTGCTTTTTATTAGTGTCTTTATCTGACTTCGGTATGAGGATAATACTGGCCTCATAAAATTATTCTGAAAGTGTTCCATTCTTTTCAATTTCTTAAGAAAAAGTCTGAGAAAGACTGGTGTTAATTCTTATTTAAAAGTTGGGTTGAATTCACCTGTGAAGCCATTTAGTCCTGTGGTTTTTTCTGTTGGGAAGTTTTTTTTTTATTATTATTAATTCAATCCCCTAATTATTCTTCTGTTCAGATTTTATATTTCTTGATGATTAAATCTTGGTAGGTTGGAGGATTCTAGGAATTTGTCAACATATAATTGTTTTTAGTAGTCTCTTATGATCCTTTGTGTTTCAAGGTATCAGTTAATAAAGTCTCCAGTTTCATTTATAGCTTTATTAGTTTGAGTTCTCTCTTTTTTTTGTGCACATCAATTAACTGTTTTTGAATTTTGTTTATTTTTTCAAAAAACTCGGTTTTACTGATGTGTTCTATTATTTTTCTGGTTGCTATTTTATTTATTATTGCTCTGATCTTTGTTATGTCCTTCCTTTTGCTAACTTGGGCTTTGTTCTTTGTCTAGTGCTCTGAGGTATAAAGTTGTAATTTATTTAAAATCATTTTTAAACTTTATGTAGGAATTTATCACTGTAATCTTCCCTCTTTGAACAACTTTTGTTGCATCTCATATATTTTGGTAGCTTATGTTTCCATTTTCATTTGCTTCAAGATTTAAAAAATTTCCCCTTTGATTTCTTCACTGGCCCATTGGTTATTCAGGAGTGTGTTGTTTAATTTCCACATGTGCATGAATTGTCTTGTTTTCCTTCTGTTATTGATATCTAGTTTCACATCATTGCAGTTAGAAAAGATACTTTGTATTAGTTAAAACTTCTTAAATTTGCTAGGCTTTGTTTAGTGACCTTACATAGGTTCCATACTGAAGAGTGTTCTGTGTGCCCTTGAAAATGTATATTCTACTGCTGTTGGCTAGAGTGTTCTGATAATGTACATTTGGTCTCAAGTATAATTCTAGTCTGCTGTTTCCTTAATGGTTTTCTGTGTGCATGATCTATCCATTGTTGAAAGTTGGTTATCGAAGAGCAAAGTTATTACTGTATTGTTATCTATTTCTCACTTCAGATCTGTAAGTATTTGTAATATATTTTGGTACTCTGATGTTGGGTGCATATATATTTGCAATTGTATCCTCTTGATGAATTTGCCCTTTTTCAATATACAATGGCATTTTTCCCCCTTGTTACAGCTTTTGACTTAAGTCTATTTTGTCTATAAATACAGCTGCTTTCTTTTGTTTCCATTTGTGTGGAATATTTCCTTCCACTCCTTCACTTTGATCCCATGAGTGTTCTTAAAGCTAAAGTCTCTTGTAAGTAGCACATAGTTGAGTCTTATTTTTTATGCATTCAACAACTCTACACCTTTTTATTGGATAGTTAAACCATTTACAGCTTCAGTAATTTTTGATAAGTAAGAACTTGCTGATGCCATCTTATTAATATTGTTTTCTGGCTGTTTAGTAGGTCCTTTGTTTCTTCCTTCCTGTCTTGCTGTGTTTCTTTGTGAACTAATAATTTCCACTGTAGTGTGCTTTGATTTCCTTCACTTTATCTTTTGTGTATCTACTATAGGTTTTGCTTTGTGATTACCAAGATGCCTTAATAAAATGTCTTACACTTAAAACAGTCTGCTTTAAGTTGATAATAGCTTAACTTCAGTAGCATGCAAATACTCTATCCTTTTACTTCTCCTCCCACATTTTTGATATCCTAATTTATATTTTTATATAGTGTTGTAGTTGTTGTTCAGTTGTCCAGTCATGTCCAACTCTCTGTGACCCCATGGACTACAGCATGCCAGGCCTCTCACCATCTCTCGAAGTTTGCTGAAGTTCATATCCATTGTATCAGTGATGCCATCCATCCATCTCATCCTCTGATGCCCTCTTCTCCTCCTGTCCTCAATCTATCCCAGCATCAGGAACTTTTTCAGTGAGTCAGCTGTTCGCATCAGATTACCAAAATACTGGAGTTTCAGTTTCAGCATCAGTCCTTGCAATGAGTATTCAGGGTTGGTTTCCCTTAAGATTGACTGGTTTGTTCTCCTTGTTGTCCAAGGGACTCTCAGGAGTCTTCTCCAGCACCACATTTCAAAGGCATCAATTCTTCCACACTCTGCCTTCTTTATGGTCCGGCTCTCACAACCATACATAACCACTAGGAAGACCATAGCCCTGACTATATACGGACCTTTGACATCAGAGTAATGTCTTTGCTTTTCAACATACTGTCTAGGTTTATATAGTCTACCCATTAACAAATTAATTTAGCTATACTATTTTAATAGTTTTGTCCTTTAGCCTTTATACCCCAGTTAAGTGATTAACACAATACCATATTACAATAATGGTATAATCTGAATTTGGCTCTATACTTACCTTTACCAGTATGTTTTATATTTTCACGTTTTCATGTTATCAAATAGTGTCCTTTCATTTTAGTTTAAGAATATCTTTCAGTATTTTTTTGTAACTCAGGTCTAGTGGTGATTAACTTCCTCATCTTTTACTTGCCTGAGAATGTCTGTTTTTCTCCTTTATTTATAAAGAACAATTTTGACATATCAAGTATTTTGTGTTGGTAGTTTTTTTTTTTCCCAGCATTTAGAATATATCATCCTTTTTTTCTTCTGGTTCTTGACTATAAGCCTGAGTTAGGATGACTTGGTGGGATTTTTAAAACACAAATTGCTAGGCCCCACCACCAGACAATGTTATTTAGGTGGGTCTTAATTGTTCCATCTCCTGTGAATTTGTAGTGAGAGAGGGAGCTTGAGATGGGTCTAAATGATGTTTATGTCTAACAACTTCTCAGGTGATTCTACTGCTGCTGGTCCACACTTTGAGATCCACTTCTTTAAGTATGTCAGAAATTTCTTGCCTAGCAAAGTGAAGTGAAGTTGCTCAGTTGCGTCTGACTCTTTGCGACCCCATGGGCTGTTGCCTACCATGTTCCTCCATCCATGGGATTTTCCAGGCAAGAGTACTGGAGTGGGTTGCCATTTCCTTCTCCAGAGGATCTTCCCAACCCAGGGATCGAACCTGGGTCTCCCTCATTGTAGGCAGACGCTTTACCGTCTGAGCCACCAGGGAAATCCTAGCAAAGTAATGTTGGTTATTCTGGTTTCAAATCTAAATTACTAGTTGTTAACCTCTCTCTGAATTCTCACCTTCAGTTATTAGTGATTCCTCTAATATTTCCCCAATTTTTTCTAAGGTAAAAGCACAGATCTGTGCTTGTTATAGTACAAGATATCAAGTTTTTCCTCTGATTCAGTACATTTAGTGATGGACCCAGGAATTTGTATTTTTAAGAAAGGCTTTAAGTGCTTTTCTTCAATAAGTTTAAAAACATGAAGAAAATTTCAGCTTATTTTGAGAATAAAGTAATTACCCTAACTAAGCAGTGAACATTTAATCTATGATGAAAACCATTTTCTGGTTTCTTCCTCTTCCTCTACAGGAGGAATTCTTAACCTCTTATCATGCCATTCATCTCTTTGACAATTTGGTGAAGCCAAGAGATCCCTTCACAGAATAATATTTTAAAATTCATAAAAGAAAATACAAAAACATTACAAAGAAAACCAAATGTACTCAACATAGTTATCAAAATATTTAAAAACAAACATGTTTTATGGCAATATATTCATTTCATAATGCATTAAATAAAATACCTAGCAGTGGGTCCATAACTACCACAACTTCAAAGTAATGATGAACATAATGATTTCAGTGATACTGAATAAGCTTTAATGTTATATAATATTTATGATTTATATGGATGAGCAAGTTGAGATTCTGATAATACCACTTTGGGCTGTTGCCAACATTCATAACCTGAGGAAATGCTAAATATCAATGAGAGGTTAGTGAAAATAAAATGTAATTTTTATAATCCAAATTCAAGGACTTCTTGACCCTGATTTTAAGAAATTTTGCCTTACAATTTTCTCCCTGAAATCTTTCAAACATGTATTTATAGAAAGGTAGGGCTAGATGAAGTTTGTGGGATTTAGAGGAGAGATTGGGTTCCAGTTCCAGTTTAGTCACTCAGTCGCGTCTGACTCTTTGTGACACCATGAACCGCAGCATGTCCATCACCAAGTCCCGGAGTCCACCCAAACCCATGTCCATTGAGTCGGTGATGCCATCCAACCATCTCATCCTCTGTCATCCCCTTCTCCTGCCCTCAATCTTTCCCAGCATCAGGGTCTTTTCCAATGGGTCAGCTCTTCACATCAGGTGGCTAAAGTATTGGAGTTTCAGCTTCAACATCAGTTCTTCCACTGAACACCCAGGACTGATCTCCTTTAGGATGGACTGGTTGGATCTCCTTGCAGTCCAAGGGACTCTCAAATCTTCCCCAACACCACAGTTCAAAAGCATCAATTCTGCACTCAGCTTTCTTTATAGTCCAACTCTCACATTCATACATGACCACTGGAAAAACCACAGCCTTGACTAGCCAGACCATTGTTGGCAAAGTAATGTCTCTGCTTTTTAATATGCTGTCTAGGTTGGTCATAACTTCTCCTCCAAGGAGTAAGCGTCTTTTAAGTTCATGGCTGCAATCACCATCTGCAGTGATTTGGGAGCATATTCACTTAGAGAGGGTTTTGTAGGACTGCATCCAACAGTGTTCAAATGACTGATAATTTTCCTGTTTGTGGAGTTCTAACTGGGTGTTTCTGGGGCCCAGCCAGATAGAGAAAGAAGAGTCTTAATTGATATCAAGAATGACTAGCACCACTGCTTTCTTTTATCAGTTGGCTCTGCCTGAATTTCTTTTAGAAGTTTTGCAAACTTCTCCCTGCATGTCATCTTATTTTTCTGGGTCTATCTTTTTCAGAACCTTAACAGCAATGTTGTTTATGTGAAGTGTAGCTTAGATTGGGGGCTGTCCTCTTGGCTTACATTCTACACCTTTGAGGGCAAATAAGTCCTAGCTGGATTGTTAGTGTTTGAAATACATAGGCAGGTATCACTAAACACAACTCAGGTGATCTTCTAGCCCATCCCTAGCCTGCAAAAAGAAAAATTTGAGGGTAGCTGAGATGAACCCTGGCTTTCTCATTGGCTCAGCGGGTAAAGAATTTGCCTGCAATGCAGGAGACACAGGAGATGTGGGTTCAATCCCTGGGTCAGGAAGATCCCCTGGAGGACAGCATGGAAACCCACTCTAGTATTCTTGCCTGGAGGGCTACAGTCCAAAGGGTCACAAAGAGTCAGACATGACTGAGTGACTACATACACACACACATGAGATGAACCTAGAATTTTCTCTTTTTCGCTCTCTTCATCCATGGAGCAATGCACTTAATTTTAGTCAGAAATAAAATATAGAAAACATAAAATTAAGGAAATGACCTAACATGTCCTACACTGCAATCATTTTTTAAGTGCAATAATCCCTGGGTATTCAGGGGGTTTAGCTCCAGGACCCACTGCAGATAAAGTCCACAGATACTCAGGCTTCATAATTGACCCTTCATATTCATAGGTTCCACATCCACAGATACAGAGGGCTGACTGCATGCATAAAAGGAGAGAATCATGATTATGAGCAACTGCCCCTGCTGTTCTTCTCCTTATTCATAACAGTACTCCTACACAAGGTATTGTTTGAGTAAGAAAAATATTCAAAGGACACTTTCCTGAGGTTCTTTACCATAAATAATGCTTTACATGTCATATTGTATCAGTTAGGCAGAGAAATCACTCTTACAGAGATAAGCAAATTTAATTTTTATATGCCACCCCCCCAATATAAGTAGATTGCTATGTCAAGAACATCTTGGACAGGGATATGTTAAACTTGGACCAAGGAGTTCATTTTCTTTTTAAACTATAAAAATAGAATATTCATTCTTTTCTACTAAGAGCTTGGCTGGGCAGTAATCCGAATAGAAACTGTCAACAAATATTGCTCTGTAACATTCTACAAAACTCAGTTGCCATGGCAACTGGATCCCTATGGACAAGAAAGAAAGAAACATATGGTTGGGTAACAGTCTTACTTCAAGAAGCCTAAAACCTATTTACAGGGTCATCATTCTTTCTGAAGTAACATACTTAAAACCAAAGGTATCTTTAATCAAATATTCCAATGAACTGCTGAAAATGTTACTTTTTACATATATGAAAAAATAACAGGAACAAAAGTGTTGAGCTTTAAAATTTTCAGGATGTTTCATTTTCAGAAATCAATAGAAACCAAGGAAAAGTTTATATGCAATCAAAAGTGCATTGAATTTTACCTATTTATTCTTCCTCTATTTTAAAAGTATTCCAGTGATATTTATGAAGTACCTACTTTGTGCATTAGAAGATAGTAGGCTTGTTGGTTCACAAAAATGTTCTTGTTATTTAGTTGCTTATGAGTTATTAGAGCAGATAACTGCATAAACAAATAACCACTGGAAAGTGAATAATATAAAACTATAATTAACATAGTAAAGTCATAAATAGCATTACAGGAGCATAGAGAACTTAATTAGGTGATTTTTTAGGAAATGGCAACCCACTCCAGTATTCTTGCCTGGAAAATCCCATGGATGGAGGAGCCTGGTAAGCTACAGTCCATGGGGTTGCAGAGAGTCGGACACGACTGAGCGATTTCACTTTCACTTTCTCTATAGTCCCATTGAACTTTGTCAGTTCCATGAGTAACATAGTTATCACACTGTATTACAGTGCCTTACACATAATGCTTGGCTAACAAATATACATTGTTTACTAACCATTTCGTTGATCTTTATATACATATATGTTTGCCCACTAGATTATAATCAAATTATCCTCTAGATTACGCAGTTAGAGCCTAGCATTGTGCCTAAATACATCATAAAGTGAAAGTGAAGTTGCTTAGTCGTGTCCGACTCTTTGCGAACCCATGGACTGTAGCCTACCAGACTCCTCCGTCCATGGGATTTTCCAGGCAAGAATACTGGATTGGGTTGCCATTTCCTTCTCCAGGAGATCTTCCCAACCCAGGGATTGAACCCGAGTCTCCCGCATTGTAGGCAGACACTTTACCGTCTGAGCCACCAGGGAAGTCCCTATTCAATCTCACTACTTCCTATCAAAGTTTTCACCCTTTTGGATATTCAAAGAGTAGCAAAAAATTATCCCTTTAATAAAAAGGCTAGAGGCTTTACCATCCATTAACCATAGATAATATACTATGGTATAGATAATAATAAAATGTTTGATTTCTATAGGGAGAATCGTAAGAAGAGCAATAATTTTTACTAATTAATGTCAAAATCAGGAATGAAACGCAAGTATTTCCCTTTCCACTCCTATTAATAATATTAAACTATCCTTGTCATCTAAAATCCAGATTTTGTTCGCAAAACCTTGAGTCTTAGTTTCCTCCTATGCAAAATGGGGGTTTGAACTAGTGATCACTAATGTTCTGTACAGCTCTGATGGACTCTGATTTTCAGTTTAAACTGACAAATTTTGCAGGAGAAAAACATGTAAAATTTACCATCTATTTATGAGTCATCAATAAAACTTAGTATTTAGTATACCATTCTTTTTAAAGCATGATAACTGGAATATAGCTGGGCTCTGTTTTAACATTGCGGTATCTATAAAGAAAGGTTTTGCTAAATAAAAGTATAAACAGGTTTTGGGGGTAATAAGACTATTTAGATTAGCACTGTCCAATAGAATCCACCTCTCTAAACACATATACAACTTTACACTCACACATGTATATGTGTTTCTTTGACCAATAAACTCATCCATTTTTCAAGTTTCAATGCAAATGTTACTTGCTCTGTGTATAGTAGCCTTATCCTGTAGAACTTTCTGTGACAAAGACAATGTTCTATGTACTGTAAAATACAGTAAACACTAGCCACATGTGACTGTTGAGCACCAGAAGTGCAGTTAGTGCAAATGAGGAACTGAATGTTAACCTTACTAATCTTAATATGAATAACCACATGAGGCAAACATTGGATAGCTCAGTTTTAGACTATTCAAAAGAAGAAATGTTTCAATGACCTTAAATATGTCCCTTCACAAGGAAATGCTAATTATAAATCATTAACTATTCATCACATCAGTCAGAAAAGTGTAAATAGTGTATGAATTACTTCCTACACTTGAAAATAATCAAATTGCACTACTTTAAAATTATTTAGAATTCATAATTTTCACTATTTAATAATTGTTTTCCTCTATTTCAAGAAAATGATAATTCTTTATCCTGGGTTTTACTTGACGGTTTTAAATACATTATTATATCCTGATTTTCATATGATATTCACAAAGCCTAGGAGTATAGATAAGTAAAATATTTTCTTGATTCTACATATGAGGAAATTGAGAATCAGGAAGAGTGGTTCAGGAAAATAGGACTTCAATTTGCAGAGCTACAATCACAATCTAGGGCCTCTAATTTCTAAAACACAGCCTTTGTTTCTATTACAATCTAAGTTAAAATAGTGAGTATGTCGGTAAAACTCCACTTAAAATTTATGAGGCCCTTTTTGTTATTAAATTCCCAACAAAGATAGTTAATTTGCCACATTAATCAGTAATTACAAAACTGAGCTTCTCAAGAAGAAAATAAAAAAGGAAAGAGAATGGGAACGAGAATGAGAGAGTAATTTTAAACCATTTTAGCAGGTTTTTTTTTCTAAAGTCACGAATGAGATTGTTTAGACAGAGCAGAACAGTACACTAATATCTCTGTTATTTGATTTAGGTGGTACTGTATTTTTAAAGTATAATTTCGGATTGGCAGTAAGAATACTACAGGAAGAACTTATATTTTGCAGTTGAGAGTTTACAAGCGTTTAGATAGGATTTAATACAAGGTAGTGTTGCCTGTTGTGTTCACTTTCTTGGGAGGGGTGGAGGGTAGAAAAGTAATACAGTGTTGAGTAGCTCACGTGTATGTGTTTGACCAATTTGAATTCCATGTGGATGACACACTACATAAATCTAATTTTCTTTTATTCATACAAATGTTTCTTTCACTGACAGTTATAAAGCTCTGCATTATTATTCACCTATGGAGTGTTCCCCAAGGAAGTCGCTTCCACAAAATGTGCCATGGTCTCCCTAGATAGACCAAAGTGACAGATGTGTCTGTGCCCACCTTCTGCTCCTGGAAGACTTTTAGAATGTTAGAATGCTCAGTTACTTCAGTCATGTCCAACTCTTTGTGACCCCATGAACTGTAGCACACCAGGCTCCTCTGTCCATGGGATTTCCCAGGCAAGAATACTGGAGAGGGTTGCCATTTCCTCCTCCAGGGGATTTTCCCAACCCAGGGATCAAACCCACATCTCCTGTGTCTCCCGAATTGGCACCGCCGAGCTACCTGGGAAGACTTTTGAAGGTGATGTTAATTCCTTACTTTTAATATAGGAATAGCATATGAATATAATGGACATTTTAGAAAAGTACAGTTTTCTACAATTACTGATAGAAAATTCTGGAAGGGCATGTGGATAAACTTCTACAAAACTGTGGAGATGCAATTTCCAAAGTAGTTTAATTAATTAGACCCCAAACTCCATCTTTAGAAGTACACTGATTAAAAATATATCTGCTAAAATGTTTGGATAAGGCATGATCACAAACAAGGTATGAAAAATAAATGTAACCTAAGTCACTGGCATTAATTTTATAACTATTCTTTCTCTACTTTTGCCTGAAATTCTTAGGAAATGCCACAAATATATAGTCTGAATGTTCAATGTCTTTGGGGACTGATAAGAGTCTCATGACACTTATTGTTCTGTAAAGTGAAGATTCTAGTAAATTCCTGCATGCTTTCTATGGGGACTAAATGCTGAACACGTTGTAGGTTCTTATTAGTGGTCATTTAGAAGAGTAGCTCTACAGAAGTAAGTTTCATGAAGAGAACCTCAGTATTAAAAATATGCTGTTATATAGCATAGCATATAAACTAGGGCATTGACTTAGCACAGTTTTTGGAGGCATGCTTTGCTGAATATTCAAATTTTTTTTATCATATGTTTCATTGAAATCATTCCACAGGATTTCACTTACTGCCATTAGTGTGCCAACAGATTTATTTTATTCATTTTTATAATTGCTTGTGGAATCATTGTTTGGGTTAGACTTCTATGCTCTCTTTAATCTTCAGCCCAAATAATTGTGCTCCTTTGTAAAATCCAGAAGCATTGAAAAAATGCTGGAAAACAAGTCCCAGTAACCTACATAGAAAATCCCATTTCCCTTGTGTCCCATGTAGATATGGTACAAGACAAAATACTTTTCAGTCTTGCGTTTACTGTTCAGTGTGACTCTGTTTTTATTTTTACTTTTTTTTTCATTATGAGGCAGTACAATGTAGAATCAATCAAGTTCAGGTTCTAGTCCCTGGCTCCTTGTACCTTTTTAGATTTATGACCTTGGCAAGTGGTGTAATCTTTCTTGGACCTCAGTTTCCTCATCTATAAAATGGAGAGAATAACAATACCTATCTCATAATGTTGTTGCAAAGACAAATGAATATATGCACATGAATATCTTAGCATAGAACCCGTCATTGGATAAATGGTAGTTGTTTTAACTTAATGGAAAGCAAACGATGAAGTTTGTATGTTGTGATTTTCTTTTGTACAATATTTCAAGGAGTAATCCCCTTCACTCAGCTTTCAGTGGTTACTTGCAATACTTCAAAAATTTTGTCAAGTGTCACGGAAGTATAGAAACACGAGTAAGGCTTTCTGTTTCCTCTGCCTATAAAGTTCTTCCTCCAGATGGTTGCCTATCTAGCTTTCTCACATCTCAAATACTTTATCAACGTTCACTTTATTGAGGCTTGTTTTGATTATGGCATTTAAAATATCAGCATTCTCTTCTAATTTGCTGCTTTATTTTTCTTTAAAAGATTTATCACCATTTAACATGCACAGATTTTATTTATTTATTGTATGTTTCTCCCCCCAGAAACAAGGTTTTGCTTAGGTTTTGAATAGCTGTATTCCCAAGGAACTTCCCTGGTGGCTCAGATGGTAAAGAATCCACCTGCAATGCAGGAGACTTGGGTTCGATCCCTGGGTTGGGAAGATCCCCTGGAGGAGGGTATGGCAAACCACTCCAGTATTCTTGCTTGGAGAATCTCCATGGACAGAGGAGCCTGGAAGACTATAGTCCATATAGTCTATAGGGTCGCAAATAGTCAGACCTGACTGAGCGACTAAGCATAACCAAGACCTAGATCAGTGCCCAAATGAGTCATATGTCCTCACCCCTTCCTTCTCTGTATGGCCTACTGACTTTATTCATCCCCAGTGTTTTAGCTTATAAGATTAGGCCTGGCTTAATGGATCACTGTACTATGGAACAAAAGTATTAATAATACTAAAACACTTACAGAATTCTGTACTAACAGCTACATTATTGTATTCAAGCATTCCATATAAAATACTAATCTTTTGTTTTATCAAAAACATTGCAACATTTTATTATCTTAATAAAGAAACAGAGTTGTACCTGAGAATAATATTGAGCTTTCTTGATATAATAGTGCCTAATTATAACCATACAGATAAATGAACAATTTTGTTATTATAACTAAATAGTATAGAATTCCCCCAATTTCTAAGGGAGAAAAAAAGTACTTTCTTTTTAGTGTTAACTGTGCTGGATGTTTTTTTATTACCTTTCCTCTTTCATTTGTTGTAATTTGCTGTTTTAATTACCATAGGCCAGAAACACGTGTGCTGTCCTGGCATACTGTGTACCACTCAACTCTTCCTTAAAGACTGATAACACCATAGCCAAATTTGAGAACTTCTATTCTTCTGTAACCGTCTTTTTCCAACTTAAAAGCCTTTTCTTTATCTGTCTTCTTGCCAATGAACAATTATGTGCTTGCTAAAAAGCCAGGTGGCTATCATTTATATTTTGAGCTGTCTTGAAGGGAGCCAATATGGTCTTTGGCAGAAAGTAAGAGTAGACTGAAGATCCACTAAATTGCCAAAATTGCCTGGGTTACTTTTAGTTACTTGTTTCAGAAAGATAACACCTGAAGTTAGTCATTCTAATAATTACCAAGGCATAATTATATTTGAACCTAAAATTGAAAGAATATTTAAGAAAATATTAAAATGGCATTGCTAGTTACCATTATTAATCTTTAGACACAGATTGGGTTTTGTATCATGCATATATAGATAGTGAACTATAAATTGTTTACATGGGTTAGAGTGAAATGATGATTGAAATAAATTGTATCCTTGGTTTTGAGAATATTCAAATTTTTTTCTGTCAATAAATGGCTCTTGTGGTCATGTGTATTGATCTTTTCTCAGTAGCATGTCCTCTTGTGGAGTCATTCAGAATGGTCTGTTTTCTATCATCAACAACTACATCAAGATCATATCAAAATCTGGCTTACAAAGGTAAATGCATTTTCAAGGCACAAATACCTTCTCGCTTGATAGATGCTCTGATCGCATCATTTTACTGTGCATCTAAACTTCTCTCAGAATATTCAAGGAAGCCTGCAAAGTTAGAACATGTTGTGATTTCTCTATAAGAACTCCTTTGTCATGCTTCCTACCCAGAATTTTTCTGCATTATACAATTTAGCTAGCCTAAAATATTACACTATTTTCTTGTCACAAGTGCCCTGAATGTGTTTTAGTGTGAAAGTGCTGCATGTAGAATATTTAGAACATTCACTTTTTAGAATCACAGTTAGGTAGATATTTAAATGGAGAAATAAAATTGTTCTGTATATATGTAAGTCAATTTAGATGTGAAGTGTTCATTCTTGAGAATACTGTCTGCTGTTTTCTTAAAAAAAAATACCCTTCAATAGCTTTCAAATAGTTCTCAAATAATAGCAAAATAAAGACAACTTTCTCCCCACTTTCTTTGACATGTATGACAGAACAAGTTATTTCCTTGATAAATGCAGTGCAATCCATTTGTGTCTAAATCTTTACTTTTCATGCCACATGTGAAATATGTTACCTTCTATCGTTTGCCTTTTGAATCACAAATTGGGATCATTGGTTGAATTAATTTCCTTTCAAATATCATTAATCTACACAAAAAAGAGTCGGATGTGGACAGCTTATCAACTTTACACCAGCATGACTGTATTTATTTATTTACTCACAAAGCTCTATAAGGACACTTGTCTACTGTTACTTCAAATATGGAGCAAAGAACAGCTCCAAATGCACACATCACCAGAAGTTTTGAGAACATAATGAGGGGCGATCCTTACTTGTCTTTAACAAAGAACCACTGAACTGAATATACTTTGTTTACAAGAGCATGCTTACAAGAGCCGGAGACTATGAGTGATTATCAGCATATAAGTACGCAGGTAAGACCTGCATTGCAGAAGACACAGATTCGATCCCCGATCCAGGAAGATTCCACATGCCATGGAGCCACCACAATTATTGAGCTGTCTAGAGCCCACATGCCACAGCTACAGAAGCCCATGCACCTAGTGCCTGTGCTCTGCAATGAGAGAAACTGTCACGACGAGACGTCCATGCGCTGCAACCAGAGAAAGGCCCACACAGCAGTGAAGACCCAGCATGACCCCTCCCCCGAAAAAAAAATAAAATAAAATAGAGAGTGACCTGCCTTGTATATAATACACTTTGCTTGAATAAAACTACAGATTTAAAAAAAAAAAAACAAAAAACTACAGATTATTCCCCATGGCTACTGCCTTCTCTGGTCCACATACGTCTGTTACCTGTTGTCTTTGGGCAACTTTTGTTTAGTCTTTTCCCCTGTGCTTTAAAAGTGCTAATTGTTTTCTTCTTCAACTAACATATTCTCCAGGGTTAGTGAACCAAAAAGGCACCCTCTGACATGATAGTTCAGTGTTCTGTTACATTGAGAAACCCTAGCGACTAATTAATTACCTTTAAATTTCCTCAAAAATATACGCTAGGGTCTGCTTTACAACTTACAGAGAAGTTTCTGACCTGAAGGAAATACTGTTATTTGGGGTCTTGAGGGCATAGATCTTATTAATGTCAGACAATTTTTATGAAGTCCAGGCAAATGAGAAAAGTCTTCATCTTTACAGTAACTTTTAACTCATTTTATTTGTGAATTTTAGCACAAACTAATTATGCCTACAACTTGCATTTAGTATAGATGAACATGTAGTCTGAAGTTTCACACTTATACATACTTTATTTATATTTAAATGGATTAATTTAATGCAACACCAGTAGACAATGGAATCTTATCATGGGAAGGGGCAAAAGTACTTTGACAGAGGATCAATTTTTAGTATAAGCTTTTAAAGAGCCACAGGTGTCCTGATGCTTTACAGGTAGAAAATTAAACAAGTCCATGCAAAAGCACTAAAAAGAATAAAAATATTAATTTTTTATAAAATATGAAAATGTAGTAGGTTGGGTATGCTCTGGATGTGACTCACAGAAATCAGTTTCAGATATGGATTCCAAATTGACTTCTTCTCTGTGACAATCTGAATTTTGTGGTCTACAGCTCTTCATAGAGATCATGTCTATCCTCATTTCTTATTAGAGAATTTTACTGAAGTCTTATATAAAGTGGAGTCAGAAAAGAGTTAATTTACCAAAAGTACCCTGCAAATATTTAATTCATTCTGATTCCTCTGAACACAGAGCAATTAATTATAATTTTAGGGTGAGAAGAAAAGATAGAGACAACTCTCATTTTATGAGAAGGCTATAGTCAGGATAAAATTTGTCCAAGGTCAAATATTAAGAGGGGATTAGGACTTGAGTGTGGGTTTGGTTACTCTCATTTTAGTGTTTTTCTCCTACACTGATATATTTCTTGATATTATTCTGGGACTCAAGTCCTTTATCTGCAGAATAATAACCATAACCATACCTATCTTGTGGGGTTATTTTGAAGATTAAATATAATAACAAAAGTAATGCACTCAGTATAGTCCCTGTAATATAATAATGGAAAAACATAGCATTACCGGGCTTCAGCAAGGCCATAGAGTAAATTGCCTATATAATCACATTGCTTAAAATTGTGTTTTAGTTAAGCCATAGAATCCTAGAATTTTGGTTCCCAGCCAAGTGAAATGCAATGCTGTAGACTGGTAAGATCACTCAAATCCAAGGCATACTTGGAAATTTATCCCAGGCACAAAACTTTCCTTTCCTTTTCTTCTGTAATCGAACATCACTAATGGCATATGGAAGAATAGTATTCAATTACCCCACTCAGAGGGAGGTGGGTCGTAGGGTGTGTGATCAGCTCAAGCCCAGTAGCCTGGCTGGTTGATGGGAGGTCACATGGGTTAACATTATCCAAATTTAGGGGTCACTAGGCCTAGGGGCTGTGTGCTCAGGATCATCAAGTAGTTAATTTCTTCCATTTGATGGTGGATTTTTAGCATCTGAAAAACTCAGGAAATCTGCTGTAGATACTATTACCTGGGTACTTCAGAGAAAAGCTACAGCAGAGGACATAGGGAAGAGGCCTGTCCCAGGAAAGCCCCATATGGTCCGGCTAAGTTACAAATCTTCTTATCAGATTCTTACCATAAAACAACTCATGATTCCTTCAGGATAAATATTTTTTGACTCCGATCAGGATCAATCACTATTACTGCCAGGAAATTTTTAACAACCTGGTGGCTTTTTGTCTTTATTATCCCCTGACTATCTCTCTCTTTTTTTTTTTTCCCTGACTATCTCTTATCGTGAACATTCTGTAAGGGTTACCTGAATCTTTGTCTCTTGAACACAATTCTTAAGACCTCACATATACTTTTTTCCTGTTAAAATATTATCTCATCCAGAAAGATTAAAAGCAAGAATAGAATGACAGAGGTTGTGCTCAAGAGTGGTGGATTTACCTCTGGAAGCAAGAGAGAAAGAAGAGATTCAGCCAATAAGATCTTAGTTCAGTTTTACAGAGTTAAGTTCATATATTTGGCATGTAGCTTTGGTGTTCTGGTACGCGTCTTTCCAGATTCTATTTCTTTTTCTAGGAATATTAATAATCATCTCTAAGCTTTTGAGTGTCAATAACTTATTTTACTATCTTTTAATCACAATACTTTATACAGTACTCAGAGAGAGTAGGGACTTAATTAATTTTGAATGAATATATGAATAATTCTGGGCTTCCCTGTTGGCTCAGACAATAAAGAATCTACCTTCAATGCAAGAGACCTTGGTTCAATCCCTGGGTCAGGAAGATCTCCTGGAGAAGGGAATGGCTACCCACTCCAGTACTGTTGCCTGGGGAATCCCATGGACAGAGGAGCCTGGTGAGCTAGAGTCCATGGGATCACAAAAAGTTGGACACAATTGAGTGACTTTCACTTGCATGTGAATAATACTAACACCACTATTACTAATATAAATAATATTGGCTATTCCAAATCATGTCATATTCATAAACAAACCACCACCACTTTTCAGGCTGTAATAACAGGACACTTTTTATGTCAGAAGGCCATATCCAACAAGTTAGTCTCTTGTCCTTAGTGAGCTCTTAGTGCTTGCAAGATACCATGCTACATATATTATATATATTCTCCCTAATCATAATAAATTCTTATATAATCTTGCACATGAGAAAACAATACTCTAATTAGTTAAGGTCACAGAGCTAGCAACTGATCACCACATTTGAATTCAGTATTGTCTTATATCAATGCTCGAGTGACTTAATATTAATATTTACTTTGTTTCATTCTTTCTCCTTTATGCTCTTTCTTCCTTCCTCCCAACATATAATAAGTACCTTATGTGTGTCAGATACTGCTTTAGGCAGTCTCTATACTCTTCATTGTCCCCTTAATTTATAGTTGCTCTATACTTTAGTATTCTGTGCTTTATACACAGTATCTCATTTGATTCAACCTTCTACTCAATTTTTAAAAAGGAAACAACTTACGCTCAGAGAAGTTAACAAATTCAAGATCATAGAAGTCTTAAATGTGGTGCTAGGGCATAAAACATGATTGGACTTTTTTTCCCAGTCTATTACATGACTGTAAAATCATGGGAAGAGCCAAGGCTTTGAGTTCAGACAAACCTGGGCTTTAATCTTCACTCCTGTACTTAATAACTATGAGATACTGAGCAAGTTATTTAACCTCTCTGAGACTCAGATTCCTCATAATAGTGGTTGTAGTCAGAATTACAATAATAGTCATTTCATTTTAAAAAATCACAAAAAGCACATAGGCATTGAATAAATCCCTCGCTATTATCAATATCATTGTGAGGACTGAAGGTAGTAAATATAAAGTGCCAAAAGCAGTACCTGCAAACAAAGTGGGTGGAAAAGATTTAGACACTGGGTATTACTATACTAGGAAAGGATTTTCATACTCAGAAGAATATAAATTTGGAGCAAATAAAATAGGGTACTTCTTGCTTACATATACTAGAAAATGTACAGATTTTCCTTGGTTTATGATAAGGTTACATATCAAAAAATTCACTGTAAGTTAAAACATCATAAGTCCAAAACACATCTAGTACACTTAACCTACCCAAACACCATACCTTAGCCTAGCCTACATAAAACATGCTCAGAACAGATACATTTGCCTACAGTTGAGCAAAATCATCTAATATAAAGCCTATTTTATAATAAAGTCTTGACTACCTCATGTAACTTACAGAATACCATACTGAAATGAAAAACAGAATGCTTGTCTAGGTATAAAATGGAAAAAGACATCACGTTGAAAAATGAACTCCCCAGGTTGGTGGGTGCCCAATATGCTACTGGAGAAGAGAGGAGAAAAAACTCCAGAAAGAATGAAGAGATGGAGCCAAAGCAAAAACAACGCCCAGTTGTTAATGTGACTGGTGATGGAAGTAAAGTCCAGTGCTGTAAAGAACAGTATTGCATTAGAACCTAGAATGTTACGTCCATGAATCAAGGTAAATTGAAAGTGGTCAAACAGGATATGGCCAGAGTGAACATCGATATTTTAGAAATCAGTGAACTAAAATGGACTGGAATAGGCGAATTTAATTCAGATGACCATTATATCTACTATTGTGGGCAAAAATCTCTTAGAAGAAATTGAGCAGCCCTCAGAGTCAACAAAGAGTCTGAAACACAGTACTTGGATGCAATCTCAAAAACAGCATAATGATCTCTGTTCATTTCCAAGGTAAACCATTCAATATCACAGCAATCCAGGTCTATGCCACAACCACTACTGCTGAAGAAGCTGAAGTTGAATGGTTCCATGAAGACCTAAAAGACCTTCTGAGACTAACACCAAAAAAAGATACCATTTTCATCATAGGGGACTGGAATGCAAAAGTAGGAAGTCAAGAGATACCTGAGTAACAGTTAAGTTTGGCCTTGGAATACAAAATGAAGCAGGGCAAAGGCTAACATAGTTTTGCCAAGAGAATGCACTGGTCATAGCAAAACCCTCTTCCAACAACACAAGAGATGACTCTACACATGGACATCACCAGATGGTCAATATCAAAATTAGATTGATTATATACTTTGCAGCCGAAGATGGAGAGGCTATATAGAGTGAGCAAAAAAAAAAAAAAAAGACTGGGAGCTGACTGTGGCTCAGATCATAAACTCCTTATTGTAAAATTCAGACTTAAATTGAAGAAAGTAAGGAAACCACTAGACCATTCATGTATGACCTAAATCAAATCCCTAATGATTATACCCTGGAAGTAACAAACAGAATCAAGGGATTAGATTTGATAGACAAGTACCTGAAGAACAATGGACGGAGGTTTCTGACCTTGTACAGGAGGCAGTGATCAAGACCATCATCAGGAGAAAGAAATGCAAAAAGGCAAAATGGTTATCTGAGGAGGCCTTACAAATAGCTGAGAAAAGAAGAGAAACAAAAGGCAAAGGAGGAAAGGAAAGATATACCCATCTGAATGCAGAGTTCCAAAGGAAACTCTTTGGGAGATAAGGAGAGATAAGAAAAGGAAAAGGAGAGGAGAGATAAGGAGAGATAAGAAAGCCTTCCTCAGTGATCAATGCAAATAAATAGAGGGAAGGAATAGAGTGGGAAAGAGTAGAGATCTCTTCAAGAAAATTAGAGATACCAAGGGAACATTTCATGCAAAGATGGGAACAATAAAGGACAGAAATGGTATGAGGCAGAAGATATGAAGAAGAGGTGGCAAGAATACATAGAAGAACTATACAAAAAATATCTTAATGACCCATATAAGCATGACAGTGTGATCACACACCTAGAGCCAGACATCCTGGAATGTGAAATCAAGTGTGCCTTAGGAAGCATCACTATGAACAAAACTAGTAGAAGTGATGGAACCCCATCTGAGCTATTTCAAATCCTAAAAGATAATTCTGTGAAAGTGCTGCACTTAATATGCCAGCAAATTTGGAAAACTCAGCAGTGGCCACAGGACTTGAAAAGGTCAGTTTTCATTCCAATCCAAAAGAAAGGCGATGCCAAAGAATGTTCAAACTACCACACAATTGTACTCATCTCACACTCTAGCAAAATAATGCTCAAAATTCTCCAAACTAAGCTTTGACAGTACATGAACTAAGAACTTCCTGATGTTCAAGCTGGATTTAGAAAAGACAGAGGAATCAGAGATCAAATTGCTAACATCTGTTGTATCATATAAAAAGCAGAAAGTGCCAGAAAAACACATACTTCTGCTTTATTGACTACACCAAAGCCTTTGACTGTGTGGATCACAACACACTGTGGAAAATTCTTTAAGAGATGGGAATACCAGGCAACATTATATGCTGCCTGAGAAATCTGTATGCAGGTCAAGAAGCAACAGGTTAAACCAGACATGGAAAAACGGACTATTCCAAATTGGGAAAGGGGTATGTCAAGGCTGTATATTGTCACCCTGCTTGTTTACCTTCTATGTAGAGTACATCATGTGAAATGCTGGGCTGGATGAAGCACAAGCTGGAATCAAGATTGCTGGGAGAAATGTCAATAACCTCAGATATGCAGATGGCACCACCCTTATAGTGAAAGCAAAGAGGAACTAAAGAACCTCTTGATGAAAGTGAAAGGAGAGAGTGAAAAAGCTGGTTTAAAACTCAACATTCAAAAACTAAGATCATGGCATCCGTTCCCATCACTTCATGGCAAATAGATGGGGGAACAATGGAAACAGTCACAGATGTAATTTTCCTGGGCTCCAAAATGACTGCAGATGGTGACTGCAGCCATGAAATTAAAAGATGTTTGCTCTTGGGAGAAGAGTTGTGACCAACTTAGACAGCATATTAAAAAGCAGAGACATTACTTTGCCAACAAAGGTCCATATAGTCAAAAGTGAAAAGTGAAAGTTGCTCAGCCGTGTCCGACTCTTTGCGACCCCATGGACTATAGAGTCCATGGAATGAATTCTCCAGGTCAGAATACTGGACTGGGTAGCCTGTCTCTTCTCTAGCAGATCTTCCCGACCCAGGAATTGAACCGGTGTCTCCTGCATTTCAGGCAGATTCTTTACCAACTGAGCTATCAGGGAAGCCCCATATAGTCAAAGCTATGGTTTTTCCAGTAGTCATGTATGGATGTGAGAGTTGGAACATAAAGAAAGTTGAGCACCGAAGAATTGATGCTTTTGAACTGTGGTGTTGGGGAAGACTCTTGAGAGTCCCTTGGACCTTGGACTGCAAGGAGATCAAACCAGTTAATCCTAAAGGAAATCAGTTCTGAATATTCATTGGAAGGACTGACACTTAAGCTGAAGCTCCAATATTTTGTCACCTTATGTGAAGAACTGACTCATCAGAAACTACCCTGATGCTGGGAAAGATTGAAGGCAGGAAAAGGGGATGACAGAGGATGAGATGGTTGGATGGCATCACCAACTCGATGGACATGAGTTTGAGCAAGCTTTAGGTGTTGTTGATGGACAGGAAAGCCTGGCGTGCTGCAGTCCATGCGGTCACAAAGAGTCAGACATGACTGAGTGACTGATCTGAAATGAATATGTATATAAGAGTTTTGTGTAGGTTGTTCATTCTCAAGATCATGTGACTGACTGGGAAGTGTGGCTCACTGTGCTGCCCAGCAACATGAGAGAATATCACTAGCCTGGGGGAAAAAAATCAAAATTTGAATTATGTTTTCTACTGAATGTGTATCACTTTTGCACCATCCTAAAGTTAAAAAAAAGTAAAAAAGCAAAAAACAAAAACAAAACTACCTGATTCGAAGAACTGACTCACTGGAAAAGACCCTGATGCTGGGAAAGAATTAAGGCAGGAGGAGACTACAGAGGATGAGATGGTTGGATGGCATCACTGACTCAATGGACATGAGTTTGAGCAAGCTCCGGGAGTTGGTGATGGACAGGGAAGCCTGATGTGCTGCAGTCCATGGGGTCCAAAGAGTCGGACATGACTGATTTACTGGACTGAACTGAAAGTCAAAAAATCTTAAGTCAAACCATAGTAAAGTGTAGACAGTCTATATAGTGCTCATTACCCTTAGAGGCAAAAATATAAACATCAGGTCCAGACAAATTCTTCAAAAGCAGTTATTCAGGAAAATAAGAAATTATTGTCAGGAGTTTTCTAGCCCTTAGTATCATAAAGGATAGTTGTTACTTTCTTCACTATATACTTGTACCCTGAAAAAAAAAAAAAAGATAAAATCCTGAACCAGACAGTCTAATATTTTAGTAAGGAAGATGAGAGGGGGCAGTTTTGAGATTATATAGCTGAATCCTTAATGAGTTTCCTAGACTACTGTTTAGAATTTCCTAAACCAAATTTCAAAAAAAATCTGTGACCCTTTGGGATGCACACAGGCTATTCTTTGATTTCAAATGCTGCTTGGTAATTTTCCTTCTTCAATTTATGGTGGGGTTACATCTTGAAAAATACATTGTAAGCTAAAAATGTTATACAGTAGAAGTCGTGAGCTTTCAAGACAGCCCCAAAAATTCCAGGGATATAGATATGTGTGGTTCTTACACTTTTGTTTTTTCCTCTGTGTTGAGGAATAAAAAAGGCAATGTTCATGCTTAAAGACAGATTTCTTAAACACATGGAAATCTTTGAAAACACTTAGTTAATTGATTCTCTTCATTCAGCATAAAATTTAAAACTCAAATAAAATATGAATCATTTTTGACTGATTCCATAAAGTATGGAATCATTAAGATTTGTTAGCTATGTAAGGAACAAAGTTGTGCGTTTTGTAAATTGGCTATTCTTACCATATAGATAACCAATTTTTGTGTTCATATGAGCTAACAGAGGTTTAATTTCAGCTGAGTGCTTAACTTTTCCAGGCCTTTACTGTTGGTTTGGGCAAATGTGGGGATAGACAGTGAATGAAGCTAGCTGTCATGTTCCTAAAAAGGAGCAATGAGGATAACAGAAATATTGACCTCAATATATTCTATAATGAGCATATCCTTTGTGAATCAGCTATACCATCTTTGTCAGTACCTGCACTGAGATTTCATCATGGCCACTCATTTGTTTTCATTCTTAGAATTTTCTAAAAATATTTAAGATGCAGCAACATATGTGAGAAGGATTAATTTGAAACCTACACATATGAATAGTTAACCACTAAAGGCCTCAATTTCTTCATAATGTGTTAGAAACCAGGAAAAACTCATAAACCATAAAGTCCAAAACATGAGAATAATGAAGCTTTCACTGACTGGAAGTGAAATCAGAAGAGCAAGGATAATGTAATGTTTTTTCACATAAAACTAAAATTACTCAATTTAATGTATTGTTTTGTTTCTGACACTACATGCCTTTCCTATTCTTTAGATGTTAAAATTATTTCTTTTGTGAAATGATGGTGATACTCAGTATGCTTCTCTCATGTTATTATCTGATCCAAAAAATTTGACCAAAAAAAGAGATTAAAAAAAAAATGTCGACAACCTAATATAGGTCTTATTTTTTCCTTAAAAGATAAATTCAGAATAGAGAGCCTAGAAATAGGCCCTAATAAATATAGTCAACTGATCTTTGATGAATTAGTAAAGACAATACAATGGAGCAAAGACAGCCTTTTCAACAAATGTTGCTGGAACATTGGAATATTCCCATTAAAAAAAAAATGAATCTAGATACAGACCTCAGACATTTCACAAAAATAATTTAAAATGGATCACAGATCTAAATATAAAATGAAAAACTAGAAAGGTTATATAAGATAACATCAGGAGAAAATCTAGATGACCTTGGGTGTAGTGATATCTTTTTAGACACAATACCAAAGGCACGATCCATGAAAGAAATAATGAATAAGGCAGACTTCATTAAAATTAAATACTTCTGCTCTGTAAACGATAATGCCAAGAGAATGAGAAGACAAGCCATAGACTGGGAATAAATATTTACAAAAGACATATATGATAAAAGACTATTATCTAAAATACACAACATTCCTCAAAACTCAACAATAAGAAAACAAACAACCCAATTTAAAAGATGCACCCAAGATATTAAGAGACATCTCACCAAAGAAGATACACAGATGGCAATAAACATATGAAAAGAAGCTCCACATCAGAGGTCATCAGTGCAATGATAATTAAGCCACAATGAAATACCACTACACACCAATTAGAATGGCAAAAATCCAGAAAACTGATGGCACTAAAGGCTGGTGAAGATGTGAAGCAACACAAACTCTCATTCTTCTGTGAAAATGAAAAAAAAAATCAAAAAATAAAAAACACAGGATGGCCAGGTTGGAAGACAATTTGTTGATTTCTAACAAAACTAAACATACTCTTACTATACAATTGAGCCATCCTACTCCTTGGTATTTACCCAAAGGAATTGAAAACTCATGTCTACACAACAACCTGCAGATGGATGCTGACAGCAGCTTTATTCACAATTGCTGAAACATGGAAGCAACCAAGATGTCTTTCAGAAGGTGAATGGATAAACTATGGTACATACAAACAGTGCAGTATTATTCAGTGCAAAAAACAAATTACCTGTCAACCAATAAAAAGACACGGAAGAAACCTAAATGGGCTTCCTTGATGGCTCAGATGGTAAAGAATCCACTTGCAATGCGGGAGACCTTGGTTTGATCTCTGGATTGGGAAGATTCCCTGGAGGAGGGCATGGCAAACCACTCCAGTATTCTTGCCTGGAAAATGCCCATGGACAGAGCAGCCTGGCAAGCTATAGCCCATGGGGTTGCAAAGAGTCAGACATAACTGAGAGACTAATCACAGCACAGAACATGTGAAAAAAAAGGCAATCTGAAAAGGCTACATACTGTATAATTCCAATTTTATCACATTTTGGAAAGGGAAAAACTATGGAGACAAAAGTATCAGTGGTTACCAAGAGTATATGTGTGTGTGGGGGGGGTGAAGATGGAAAAGCAGAACACAGAGCATTTTAATGACAGTGAAAATACTCGGTATAATATTTTAATAATGGATTTGTGCCATTATACATGTATTCAAACAGTAAAATGTACAACAAGGGCAAAGTAAGATAAACTATGGTTTATCTTAAACATAAACTATAAGTCCATGATTATGGATTGTGGATTATGATGTATCAATGTAGGTTTGTCCCTGATAAAAAATGTACCATGCTGGTGAGTGATGTTGATTAATGGGAGATGTGGGGACAAGGATTATACGGGAAATCTCTGTACTGGTCTTTTCATGTTGTTGTAAACCTAGATTTGTTCTAAATGCTAGTCTTAAAAGTATTCAATGTTTATGTAGATTGCATCTTACCTAAAGAAATGATAAACTTACTGCTCTGTGAAACATAAAAGCCTAGGTGTAGAGATTCAAAAATGCTACTGAAATATCACTGAAATCATTGATATATTATTGAAATATCATTAAAATACCAGAAACATTGAAATCATTTCAGTACTATATAATTTAGATATCACTAGAACCTCAGTAAAATAGAATAGGGTCTGCATCCATACTTGCATCTGAATTGAGGAAAACATGAATATAAATAAAGAGAGTTAAAGGAACAGCTGGATTTGTACAAATTCTGAATTAAATACAATTCTTAATGAAATAGAGTTTTATTACTTTCCAGTACATTAAAAAAAAAAAAAACTTTAAACTCATGACTAGCAAATTGTTACCAAATAGAGGAACTGAGGAACTGACTTCTATGGATAAATGACCCATTTATAATTAGCATATTAATTATGCATAAGGAAATGAATGCCCCTGGAATGCTTGCACCAGCTTAAACATACACCCCCTGCAGATTTATTTCCAACTATAAAATCTACATTCAAGATGATAATACTTAGGGTATGGGGCATTCTGGTTAATTGAGATTTCTAATGAATTGGGAAAAATCCTAAACTTCTCTTTTTGATTTGTCCTGATGCTGGGGATGTTTCAGTTGAGCTCATTTTCCTTATTAAATGTGGAATGTTTTGTTATACTATTTGAAACTACAAGACTGTGGATCATTATTACAGAATACACTGAGATACAAAAAATGGATACATGATGCAGGATGAATGTTGACTGAATTTAAAACACATTCTTTTGGAAGACTCTTACTTCCATTTTAAGTAATTTTCTGATATCAACTTACTGTGATCTCATATGCCCCAATATACTAGTGAAGCTGTTAATTAATTGAGGTTACAGGGTTCAACTTGGTGGCCTTATTATATATCCTGAGGCTAGATAAAGAATCTCTGAATTGCAAGCTAATTTTAAATTTTGCAAGGTTTAAAAACTAGAAAAGTACACAGAAATAAATAGCAAAATCCAACTTACCTGAAAAAATTAATGAATGATAGTATTTGTCATTTTGATTCAGATACTTTGTTATAAAACAGTAGAATATTTCAGATCAAGTTGAGATTCCTCACATTTCTATTTATACCACCTCCCCATGACAACCATCACATGCAAATATGGTGGTTTATAGATATACCAGATATGTATCATTCTAGAATACATATGTTATTGTTCAGCCACTAAGTTGTGTCCGACTCTATGTGACCCCATGGATTACAGCATGTTAGGCTTCCCTGTCTTTCACTAGCTCCCAGAGTTTGCTCATTCATGTTGCTTGAATCAGTGATGCCATCCAACCATCTCATCCTCTGTCATCCCCTTCTCCTCCTGCCTTCAATCTTTCCCAGCATCAGGGTCATTTCCAATGAGTCAGTTCTTCCCATCAGGTGGCCAAAGTATTGGAGCTCCAGCTTCAGCATCAGTCCTTCCAATGAATATTCATGATTGGTTTACTTTAGGATTGACTGGTTTTATCTCCTGGCTGTCCAAGGGACTGTCAAGAGTCTTCTCCAGCAACACAGTTTGAAAGCATCGATTCTTTGATGCTCAGCCTTCTTTATGGTCCAACTTTCACATCCGTACATGACTATTGGAAAAACCATAGCTTTGACTAGACAGACCTTTGTTGGCAAAGTGATGTCTCTGCTTTTTAATACACTGTCTAGTTTTGTCATATCATTCCTTCAAAGGAGCAAGTGTCTGAATTTTACGGTTGCAGTCACAATCTGCAGTAATTTTGGAGCCCAAGAAAATAAAACCTGTGATGGGGCCAAATGCCATGATTTTAGTTTTTTAAATGTCGAGTTTTAAGCCAGCATTTTCACTCTCCTCTTTCACCTTCATCAAAAGGTTCTTTAGTTCCTTTTTGCTTTCTGCCATTAGGGTGGTATCATCTGCATATCTGAGGCTTTCAATATTTCTCCTGGCAATCTTGATTCCAGCTTGTGATTCATCCAGCCTGCATATCTTGATATAGTCTGCATAAAAGTTGAATAAACAGAGTGACCATATATAGCCTTGTCATACTCTTTTCTCAATTTTGAACCAGTCATTTGTTCTATGTAAGGTTTTAACTTGCTTCTTGACCTGCATACAGGATTTTCAGGAGGCAGGTAATGTAGTCTGGTATTCCCATTTCTTTAAGAATTTTCCATAGTTTGTTGTGATCCATATGGCCAAAGGCTTTCATGTAGTCAATGAGGCAGAAGTAGATATTTTCCTGGAACTCCCTTGCTTTCTCCATGATCCAACAAATGTTTGCAATTTGATCTCTGATTCCTTTGCCTTTTCTAAACCCAGCTTGTACATCTGGGAGTTCTCGATTCACATACTGCTGAAGTCTAGCTTGAAGGATTTTGAGCATAACCTTATTAGCATGTGAAATGAGCCAAAGTGTATGATAATTTAATCATCCTTTGGCATTGCCTTTCTTTGGGATTGGAATGAAAATGACCTGTCCAACCCTGTGGCTACTGTTGAGTTTTTCAAGTTGATGCCATCATCTTTTAGGATTTGAAATAACTTAGCTGGAATTCCATCATCTCCCCTAGCTTTGTTCATAGTGATACTTCCTAAGGCCACTTGACTTCACACTCCAGGATCTCTGGGTCTAGGTGAGTGACCACACAATAATGGATATCTGGGTCAGTAAGGACTTTTTTGTATAGTTCTGTATATTACTGCCACTTGTTCTTAATCTCTTCTGCTTCTGTTAGGTCCTTGCTGTTTCTGTCCTTTATCATGCCCATTGTGCATGAAATGTCCCCTTGATCTCTCCAATTTTCTTGAAGAGATCTCTAGTCTTTCCCAGTCTATTATTTTCCTCTATTTCTCTGCATTGTTCATTTAGGAAGGCCTTCTTATCTCACCTTGCTATTCTCTGGAAATCTGTGTTCAGTTGGGTATATCTCTCCCTTTCTCCTTTGTCGTTTGCTTCTCTTCTTTCCTCAGATACTTGTAAAGCCTCCTTAAACACCTACTTTGCCTTCTTGCATTTCTTTTTCTTTGGGATGTTTTTGGTCATTGCCTCCTGCACAATGTTATGAACCTCCATCCATAGTTCTTCAGGCACTCTACAAGAAGTAATACCTTGAATCTATTTGTCATCTCCACTGTATAATCATAAGAGGTTTTATTTAGGTCATAACTGAATGGCCTAGCTATTTTCCCTACTTTCTTCAACTGAAGCCTGAAATTGCAATAAGGAGTTGATGATCTGAGCCACAGTCAGTTCCAGGTCTTGGTTTTGCTAACTGTATAGAGCTTCTTCATCTTTGGATGCAAATAATATAATCAATCTTATTTTAGTATTGACCATTTGATGATGTCCATGTGTAGAATTGTCTCTTGTGTTGTTGGAAAAGGGTGTTTGCTATGATCAGTGTGCTCTCTTGGCAAAACTCTGTTAGGCTTTGCCCTGCTTCATTTTGTACTCCAAGCCAAACTTGCCTGTTATTCCAGGTATCTCCTGACTTTCTACTTTTGCATTCCAGTCCCCTATGATGAAAAGGACACACCTTCATGGATCACAACCTTGCCATGGAAAAGGGGCTATGAACTCAGTGAAGCCATGAGCCATGCCATGCAGGGCCTCCCAAAACGGACGGGTCAGAGTAAAGAGTTCTAACAAAATGTGGTCCACTAGAGGAGGGAATGGCAAACCACTCCAGTATTCTTGCTGTGAGAACCCCATGAACAGAATATATATACACACAAGCATATACATGCATGCATATATACATACGCAAAAAGTATATACTATCATATTCTTCTTTGGGTCACTTGTTGAAGTTAACATAAATTGTATCTATTGCACTACATTGCATTTTTTTACTCAATAGTATTTTTAATATTTCTCAATATCAATATAGAAAATTATAGTTTTGATATGTATGATCCTGTTATCATTTTCTTAATTGTTCTGGGTTTAAGTGCATGTATGCACTTCCACTTACCACATCACTCTACTTAATTCCTCAAATTGTATGTAATTATTTTATATTGTTAGGTTATATATGCTTCCATTATAGCTTGCAATTGTAATGATTTTTATTTTTTTGTCTGGCTATTGATTGTTAAAACTGATAAATGTCTTCTACTATTATGATTTTGTTTGATACAATAACTGTATCATGATTGGTCAACAGAAAATAATAGAATTCTATATCACTAAATGTACCAAAATTAAAATTCTAGTTTACTCAATATTACAATTAAATTTCGCCTGAAATATACATAGGAAAATATGCACAAACTCTAAGTATGCATGTTAACTTATTCATGAATATCACTGCCTGAATATAATACAATTATTTACCCAATCTCCCAATGATAAACATTTGCCTTGTTTCCAGAGTTCCGCTTTTTACAATATTTTAAGACACTTCCTTATGTGTCTCGTGATAAGCATGTGTAGGTTTTCCAAGAGAAGTCGAACTGCCGAGTTATGAAATATGCTCAGAGTTAAGATGTTCTGGTGAATATTTCATGTGCTCAGGCCCTGTTTACATATTCCCACAAAACTGATACATGTTTACCTGTTCTGTTTATCTTGAGGTTTTTCTGGTTATAAAGCCATTTTTAAGAAGTTTTGGTTTCAGGGCCCTTCACTTTGTGGGTAGTGTGCTGTCAAACACTACAACCAAGGACAGGAGTCCTGTGTCTGGAGGAAACGTAACTAATTTGCCCTTGGAAGCCTAGTTCCTGCTGTGTGTATACGTGGGACAGAGCACCCGAATCTCCTTCTGTGGGAAAGACAGATCTGCAGAACCACAAGCCCCGCTGTGTATATCTGATTCTGATCCAAATCTTAGTTTTATTCTATTTCTTCTTCTGGCTTGGTTTCTTTTTTCATTTCTGACACCCTGAGATTTCCCTCTCTTGATGTCAAACTCAGTTATATATCTCAAAATTATTGTGATGTGGGTGGGAGGTGATGTAGAATGGGGTTCGAGTGTGCCCTGCTGTGTCAGCTCAGTCTACCCTATTGACTGGAAACAAATCAATGGGTGTTTACAAATTAAATTCTCCTTTCTAAAGCAGTGGCACAGGTGGCGCTTGGCTTTATTGACACTCTGCTAAAGAGGGCACAACTTTGTGAAGAGAAAGAGAGGCCAAAGAGGGCAATTTTGTGAGTTGAATAAATCCCGCTGACTTTTCTGTACCAACTGGTAGAGTTGGTGAGCAGGAGGAGAGTAGTCAAACAGATATGTGTACTACGTATGACAGTTTGAGGGAATTAGATGGCTTCCATAAATGAATTGTACCCAAAACTCTGATGTACCTCTTTAGCTACTTTTAAATATTTCTTTTTGGAGATGCAGTTGTATGATTTTTTGACCATTTGACCATTTAATAAATAACTTCTTGGGCAAGATTTAACCTTAATAGTAAACAATCAAGATTGTGTTTATTATATAAATCAGGACCTCAGATTTTTACTACACGGGTTAGGACAATTTGCCCCTATACTAAATAGCTTTTGATGCCTGGGTTTCTCAGACTAGAACAGACAACTCAAATAATGCTGCTGCCTTTTAGTTTGCTGTCAGTAACCCTGTATTCATTTCAATGTGCCTGCTTCTAGGTTCAGCACATCGCTTTCTAAACATGGTTCCTGAGAAAAGAAAGATGAGTGTTGATCTGAATATAAGCCAAGATGATCTATTTGGCTGGAAGACATTTTTTAGTCAATCTGTTACTTGAATTTTATTATAATGGACTTTGACTCATTTATTTATTCATTCACTTTTGCTACTTAGTGATGAGATTTGCCTTTTTTTCTGAAATCCTGTCCTTTTATCTAGTTAGATGAATTTGTAATATAAAATCTAAACATTCTGCATACATGTTTGTATGCATGTACATAGGTACCAGCTTCTGAGTCCTGAAATCCCAATGATGTCATAAATCTAGAAAACATACCCTTTTCCTGTTAATTGTTACTTCTAAGGGTTTGACTAAATTTAATTTTAAAATTTTGTCATGGACAAATTATAAGTTATGCCAGGTAACTCAGTTAAATATTTTAATGAATAAATTTTATACAGATTTTGAGTGAGATAATGGAATAAACAAAAGGTCTTCCAAGAAAAATATGTTTTGAAATATAGTACATTTTCTCTTTCAAATATCAGTATTTTGAAAAGAGAAGACAACACCTCAAAATAGTTTTCAGAGGTTACTGTTCTGAAAAGTCTTTTGAGTGTATCAAATTTGCCCTTTTTTGAATATGAGCTATGAGTTGCTTTTCTGAAAATGTATTTCTCTATTTTTTAAACCAAAATCTCAAAACAGATTTTTTCGTTTGAGCTCTTCTTTTAGCAGAAGTTCAAGCTTTTGCTTCTGCATTATTATTTCACATGTGCTACAGTGGACCATAGTCGTTTTCATTGAAAAGGACAAAGAACAAGTAAAAGAGAACATTTATGAACTGTTATAAACTGTAGTATTTATTTATATCATTTCAGCACTGAAGACTTCCTTTTTGTTCCACTGGTGTCTTTATATTATTTTTTTCTATTTAAAAGAAAAGATCCCTGAACAGCACTTTCCATTGTCCTCAACTGTGCTAAACAATCATTTTGTCTTTCATCAGTCATTTAGGGTGATACTCTGAGGACACACAACACCAGGGTTCTGCCTCCATGGCAAGCACCAGATTGTCTTGACCCCTCATTGGACTGTAAAATTAAAGTACTGTTAATGTTTTATTATTTAAAACCTGCTTAATTAAGTATAATTGAATAATTTAACAAATATCTATTGAACATTTTCTACATGCAAAACACTGCTAGTGTAATTCTCTCTGTACACTTAAGTTCTTTCTATTTTTTGTAGATTTGTCCTCTATGTATCTCTTTTTCTCTCTACTTCTGTTTCATCCCTGCTTCAGGGAAGTTACTGGAATACACACGAATGATGTTCTCTGAATTGTTTGAAGAGTACTGTTCTTGTAACCTTCATTACCAAGTTTGATTACCAAGATAGATCCAATTGATGGAGTCATAGGTCAATGATAGCAACTTGTTTGGAAGGACAGCTGAACCAGTAACTGACAAGCTTGGCTTTAAATGCTCCTTTAAACTGTGTTTGTCAGTGCCTCATAACAGAGACAGGGATTAATAGTGTTTTGATTGCCACTGTAACTCAAAGGGATCAACCCAAGGATCTGAGAGAAATATTAGGCCAAACTTTTATTGTGAGAAAAGAGAAATAATTCAGTTAATAATAGAGTTGGCATTTATTTGATTTATATTTATATTCTCTCAAGGTTCTCCATCCTCCTTAGATGGTGTATAATAAAATGAGGCAGTATTCATGTTAAAAGGAGCTGAGCTTATAAACTAGTAAGGAAAACTGACCAGACCACTATATTCTAACTTTTAAAATACAATTAGTTCATCATTCAACTTTGCAGTTATAATTAATGTAGCTTAGTTTTCTTCAACTAAATCTTCTCTTGCCATTTGTATGGTTCAAATTGGTAGGAGTCTGTCTCTGTATTTTAGCACAAGTATATGAAATTTCAACCGATTTAAGAGTGTTTGACCAGTTAAATGTTGCCTGAACCATTATTAGCATTTTATTTTATTTTTTTATGGGGGAAAATCAATTTTGTTATTAGCATTTTAATTGGTTGCATTATGGGGAAGGCTTGTTCTACTGCATTTCCCCCACCCTTTCCTTCTTACATAGCTTCCTAATGGCTTAATGGTCCATCTGGATCATTTCCTCTACAATAGTTTAATTCTATTTGCTAGTTTTGTCATCTGTAGATTTCCAATTTAAATATTTAGAAACATCACAAGATGCCATATTGCTTAAGTGGTTTAGTGTAATTGTTTTGAAAGCATGAATGAAACATGCCTCATGTCTTATTTTTATAAAATTTAAATGGAAGTTAATTTATACAGAAGAATAATCAAACCCCTGCAGATATATGTCATCATTCAGATATCCAGCTCTGCATGGGACATCAAACATGAACAACTGAAAAATGCTTTCCTTTCACCCTGCTGCTGTTGTGTTTCATATTTGTGTATAAGATGGCTCATTTTGCACAGAGTTTCCTAATTTCTTATTCTTGGATGATAGGAAAGAAACTCAAGGGTATCAAATGTCACATGTTTCTTGGATTTTTCTGGAAAAGTGGGGTTAAACTTGTATTTGAAAGTAGTAATAAAAATACCCAAGTTGCTTGCTATACTGTCCAGATAAATAAGTCTTCATCAAGGAAACATACCCTTTGTATCCTGGTACTAGGACAATCCAGCAAATAATCCAACTCTGATATATTAATTCTAACAGATTGAGTTGGATGAATGTGATTAAATACAGTAGGGCATTAATGAAAAAGGGATATGATAATTTCCCTCAAGAATTTACAGATTGTTATGTAGGAAAGAATTAAACCATTTTTTCATTCTCTCTATGGCAGAATTAGAAGCAATAGGTCACAGATATAACAGGAAAAAAAAACTGTTGATTCTGTAACATAAATTGTTTCAGTGGCATGAACTGCCTAATGATAAGCTGATTTTCCACAAAAGGGATTGACTACACATTGCTGAATCTGTTTAATTAGAGACTTAGTTTCCTCATGGTAGCAGATATACAGTGAATTCAAGTATTGTGAGAGGGCTGGGCCAGATAACTGTTAATATAACTCTTCAATCTACAGAAGCCACAATTTCTGTAGTTTTAAAAACAATGAGGAAAATCAAACATGAACAGGAAGCTTCAGAGCATTGGTGATATGCAATAGCTAATGGGATACTTCCCTGCATCCTGTTGGTAGTAATGTTGGGAAGCCCAATATCTGCTTTCAGACAACTTCTCATCTGGCTTGTGTCAATGCATGGGATTTTCATCATATTGTTTACTTCTTTGGAAACTTCTGGGTGCATGCACATTTGACCTGGATGCAGGAAGGAGAGTTTCTAATGAGTTGTGGAACCATTCAGAAGGCATTTAGTTTACTATATAAAAATCCTATCTCACCACAAAGTTGAGCATGACACCTTACATAGCGCCATGCAATGATCCCTCTTTGTTTGTAGGTAAGTACAAACTCTTCTAATGAGATTTGATTGAGTTTAAAAGCAGATTTGAACCTACGTCTCAAATCTCAACTCCTAGTGCTTATGCTCCAAATCAAGCTATTTGTCATTCTTCCAATATTCCTCATTCTTCCATATCTCTGTGGCTTCAAACACACTATCCTCCTACTAAGAATGTGAATTTACCTTTCTTTGCTTACAGAATGCCTGATCATCCCTCAAGACTCCCCTCAGATACAAAATTTTCTCTGAGGGCTTTCCTGATCTGCTGGGTAAACTTAGTCACTCCCTCTTCTATTTTCTTATAGAATTTTACAAAATCTCAACTCTAATACTCAAACTTATTGTGTGAAGCTTTTCATTTTTAAGTATATTTTTCTAGTCCTTGCCATTGGATAACATCTGACTGCTTTATAGTTGATTACACCGAGTTCTTCAGGGCCAATGAATAGTGTTTTAGTCATCCATTATATCTTCAGTGTTTAGCTCATAGCCCCACAGAATGCAGGTATTCAGTTAATTTTTGTTGGATATTGTATGTTTAGGAGGAATATTCTAATTGATAAATTTGTTGATTGACCAGAACATGCATAACCTTATAAGGAGGAAATGTAGGGACATGTCCAATGCATTGTGTCCTACTGAAATTCTGGCTGTATCCATTAAACAGAGTGCTTATGTTGGACAAATACTTGGAAGTGGAGAAAGCAGAGAGTGAGGAGAAAAAAAAAAGCCTAGAAAGAGACAAAGGAACACTGAAATGAAGGGTTTAAATTAACTTATCCATGAAACAGAAACAAAACTCACAGACATAAAGAACAGACTTCTGGTTGCCAAGGGGGAGGTGGTGAGAGAGGGATAGATTCAGAGTTTGAGATTAGTAGATGAAAACTATAATATATATAGGATAGATAAACTGTATACCACAGGGAATCATATTCAATATCCTATGACAAACCATTATGGAAAAGAATACTGGAGTGTATTATACAGAGTGAAGTAAGTCAGAAAGAAAAACACCAATACAGTATATTAGTATATATATGTAATTTAGAAAGATGGTAACAATGACCCTATAAGCGAGACAGCCAAAGAGACACAGATATAAAGAACAGACTTTTGACTCTGTGGGAGAAGGTGAGGGTGGGATGATTTGAGAGAATAACATTGAAACATGTATATTATCATATGTAAAATAGATCACCAGTCCAAGTTTGATGCATGAAACAGGGCACTCAAAGCCAGTGCACTGGAACAAGACTGAGGGATGGAGCGGGGAGGGAGGTGGGAGGGGGGTTCAGGATTGGGGACACATGTACACCCATGGCTGATTCATGTCAATCTATGGCAAAAACCACTACAATATTGTAAAGTAATTAGCCTCCAGTTAAATTAATTTTTTAAAAAGAATATGTGTGTGCGTGTGTGTGTTAGTTGCTTAGTCATGTCCAACTCTTTGCGACTCCATGGACTGTAGCCTGCCAGGCTCCTCTGCCCATGGGATTCTCCAGGCAAAAATACTGGTTAGAGTGGGTAACCACTCCTTTCTCCAGGGGATCTTTCCAACCTAGGGATCGAACTCGAGGCTCCTGCATTGCAGGCAGATTCTTTATCATCTGAGCCACCAGGGAAGCCTATATATATATGTGTGTGTGTATATATATATATGTGTGTGTGTGTGTGTGTGTGTGTGTGTGTATAAACACACACATGTAAGACTGACTCACTTTGCTATACAGCAGAAACTAACACAACATTGTAAATCAACTATATTTCAATGAAATAAATGTTTTTTATATGTAAAAAAAAATTCCATAGAAAAAATATTTGGGCATGCCCAGATTCTGTGGACTACTTTTTTTGAAGCTCAAAACTAGAGTGAAGTTTTCCATTCATAAAGAAAGGTTAATACCATTTTATGGATTGTTGGGAAACTGACACATACTTCATTTCTGTGTACTAGGAATTATATATATATATATTTACATTATCTTTATATTTCTTCTCAATATATATTTTTTGTTGATGTATAGTTGACTTACAATGTTTCAGGTGTATAGCAAGGTGATTCAGTTACATATATACACATATATTATTTTGAAATTATTTTCCATTATGGGCTTCCCTTATAGCTCAGTTGGTAAAGAATCTGACTGCAATGCAAGAGACCCGGGTTTGATTCCTGAGTTGGGAAGATACCCTGGAGAAAGAAATGGCAACCCACTCCAGGATTCTTCCCTGGAGAATCCCATGGACAGAGGAGCCTGGTGGGCTACAGTTCATGGGATCGCAAGAGTTGGACACGACTTAGCAACTAAACCATCACCACCACAAGATATTGATTATAGTTCCCTGTGCTCTACAGCAAACCTTTGTTGCTTATCTACTTTTTATTTATTTATTTTTTCCAGTTTTATTTATTTTTTTACTTTATAATATTGTATTGGTTTTGCCATACATTGACATGAATCCACCATGGGTGTACATGTGTTCCCCATCCTGAACCCCCCTCCCACCTGCCTCCCCATCCCATCCCTCTGGGCCATCCCAGTGCATCAGCCCGGAGCACCCTGTATCATGCATCAAACCTGGACGGGCGATTCATTTCACGTATGATAATTTACATGTTTCAATGCCATTCTCTCGTATCATCCCACCCTCGCCCTCTCCCACAGAGTCCAAAAGACTATTCTATATATCTGTGTCTCTTTTGCTGTATCGCATACAGGGTTATCTCTTTCTAAATTCCATATATATGCGTTAGTATACTGTATTGGTGTTTTTCTTTCTGGCTTACTTCACTCTGTACAATAGGCTCCGGTTGCATCCACTTCATTAGAACTGATTCAAATGTATTCCTTTTAATGGCTGAGTAATATTCCATTGTGTATAGGTACCATAGCTTTCTTATCTCAGGACTTCCTTAAGAATTATGTTCAATTGCTAAAATTAAACCAAAATCATAATTCTGTTTTGCCTATCTCACAGTCATACTTTTTGACTCAGAATTAGTAGTGACTAAGTAGAAGCATATTACAAATACCCATGCACCAGATATCAACACTACTAAAACATGACTTCAAACTTGCTTATCTGCTCAACTCTAAGTTAACACATTTTGGTATCTCTCCCTCTAGACACAGAGTGTCCATCACATTGGGTGACATACCAAGATAAAAGCATCACTACCTTGGCAAGAACAAATAAACACAGAAAGACTTCCAAAACATCAAGCTGAATGCAGGGCTATTCTATTATATGTATGTTTAATCAAAAGATGTTATTTAAACTGTATGCTGCCTCTGCTCTATAGAAACTGGGGCATTGTTAGAAGTATGGCATAACAACTCTTGTCATTATTTTGGTAGTTTTTTTTTTCATAATTTCCAATTACTGGAGACAAAGGACACACCTGGCATATTATTTCATGTGCAAAGCTTTCAATATTTAAATATATTTTTCTATTTCCTTAAGAACTTAACCATTTTAATTAATTCTATAAACTGCATTTATTTATTTACACATGTATTTGAGATGGAAATGTATGAAGGTCATGATGATTTTCCTTTCCTGGATACTAAAACTTGCAGGGGGGTGGGGTGCAGGTGAGATAAATACACATTTGAGAAAGAAGCCAAAAGGCTAGAGAATAAAACTGAATCATCAGTAATTGAGGTCTTGCAAAAGTTCTCATTTTATTTTTCATGTTTAAATACAATGAAACTTTTGCATACTTACAAGGTGATAGTAACCAAGCTCAGCTTATTATTTCAGGAGATAGAGAAATGAAGAAAACTTGATTCCTCTTTTCAAAGTTGTGCTGTTGACATATTTTTCTTACTTAATTGTTTACATCAGATGCTTATAATACACTAGATGTAGCAAGGATTATTCTATGGCTACAAAGAATTCTCTCACTCTTCATTAACTAGGCACTTCTCAAAAACATGGAAATCTTCCATCATAATATTTCCTTATCATAAAATGGGGCATAAAAGAACTGATAAGTTATAAATATAATAGATCATTTTGGACAAGTCCTGTATTAATTTTTGGTACAGAGTCTTAATTTTTTCTAATTTGTCTATGAACAGAACACAAGACCACATTTTTTCTCAAAAGAGCTAAGTAGGCTATTTTCAGTTACTACACATCTAGTGAGGAAGCTAGGGATCAAGTTATTTCTCCAGTAGGCAGTTCTTCTTTTTATTTTCTTTTAACAGCAACTGTTCCATATTTTAAAAAGAGCATACTCAAATTAGGTCAGATAGCATCAAGTTGGCTATTTTTCAAAGACAGTCTAAGGAATCTGCCCCGACCAATATTCTGTTTGTATCACAGAATCTAGATGGTAGTAACTGATAAATTTCCTCTGTGATAGATTAAGTATATGTCTTGATTAACACTGTTAGGAATATAACACATAGATGAGTTGAAATATGACCTCTGTCACCTACTAGTTAAGTTTCCTTGGATGAGTCATTTACCCTCTTTAAGTCTCAGATTCTGTGTCTTTAATTTTTCTTTGGCAATACCATTTTAGCTTTTAAGTTAACATCAAGTTAAAACATCAAGCGCAGTTTCTGGGATATATTGAATACTCAAAAAATGCCAGTTTCCTTTTATCCCTCTGATCTGTATGAGTGTGTCCAATTTTGTTTTAGTTTTTGGTATCACACTGTTTCCTTAATTTTGGGGAGCCATCTTGAAAATATATACCTTTTGTTCAAGGGACACTGGCCAAAAATTATGAATGCTTCAGTGTAAAATCATGCCACCACTGGAGACACGAATATATTTCTTATTGATAGTAAAATTCTAATATAGTTTTCAAGTATTTAAGGTAATGATATTGATGACATGGTTTGGAGAGCAATAATTAAATATTTGACTCAAATCATTACTAGGCGGCCTACAGAGACATGCCACATAGCTAGCAAAAGTCACTTAAATATTAGATGCCTTGGTCTCTCCAATCTTAGAGGCAAGAATAATCCTTGTTCATTAAAAACAACATTTGCATTTTATAGTCTAATAAAAAACTTCCTAGGATATTAATATTGCTATTATTTTAGAAAGCATTCGGTAACATGTAAGCCCTTTCCAAAATAATAAAATTAGATTTTAGGAATTTTTCAAGATGCACTCATAATGAACTTTTCACAACAAAAGCCTTTATATTACAAGACAAAATTTGTCACTGGGGGGAGGGAAAGCATCATTGTAGTCATACAAAACATACTTGTTAGAGTTTATTACAATTCTTTTTATAATAAGAAAAATACACTGAACATTATAAAATATTTGTAAAGAAAAATGGCCAAAATCATTTTCTTAGAAAGGAAACATTCTAAATTCTACATTAACAAGTTATTAAGTAATCCAATATAATCCTGAAGGCTTGGGGGGAGGGATTCAGAGAAAATACTATACACATTCCCTACCTTTAAAAAATCTGAAATCTGCGATGAACATTGGGGTGCACGTGTCTCTTTCAGATCTGGTTTCCTCAGTGTGTATGCCCAGAAGTGGGATTGCTGGGTCATATGGCAGTTCTATTTCCAGTTTTTTAAGAAATCTCCACACTGTTTTCCATAGGGGCTGTACTAGTTTGCATTCCCACCAACAGTGTAAGAGGGTTCCCTTTTCTCCACACCCTCTCCAGCATTTATTGCCTGTAGACTTTTGGATAGCAGCCATCCTGACTGGCGTGTAATGGTACCTCATTGTGGTTTTGATTTGCATTTCTCTAATAATGAGTGATGTTGAGCATCTTTTTCATGTGTTTGTTAGCCATCTGTATGTCTTCTTTGGAGAAATGTCTGTTTAGTTCTTTGGCCCATTTTTTGATTGGGTCATTTATTTTTCTGGAATTGAGCTGCAGGTGTTGCTTGTATCTTTTTGAGATTAATCCTTTGTCTGTTGCTTCATTTGCTATTATTTTCTCCCAATCTGAGGGCTGTCTTTTCACCTTGCTTATAGTTTCCTTTGTAGTGCAAAAGCTTTTAAGTTTCATTAGGTCCCATTTGTTTAGTTTTGCTTTTATTTCCAATATTCTGGGAGGTGGGTCATAGAGGATCTTGCTGTGATTTATGTCGGAGAGTGTTTTGCCTATGTTCTCCTCTAGGAGTTTTATAGTTTCTGGTCTTACATTTATAATAGCCAGGACATGGAAGCAACCTAGATGCCCATCAGCAGATGAATGGATAAGGAAGCTGTGGTACATATACACCATGGAATATTACTCAGCCATTAAAAAGAATTCATTTGAACCAGTCCTAATGAGATGGATGAAGCTGGAGCCCATTATACAGAGTGAAGTAAGCCAGAAAGATAAAGAACATTACAGCATACTAACACATATATATGGAATTTAGAAAGGTGATAACGATAACCCTATATGCAAAACAGAAAAAGAGACACAGAAATACAGAACAGACTTTTGAACTTTGTGGGAGAATGTGAGGGTGGGATATTTCAAAAGAACAGCATGTATACTATCTATGGTGAAACAGATCACCAGCCCAGGTGGGATGCATGAGACAAGTGCTCCGGCCTGGTGCACTGGGAAGACCCAGAGGAATCGGGTGGAGAGGGAGGTGGGAGGGGGGATCGGGATTGGGAATACATGTAAATCCATGGCTGATTCATATCAATGTATGACAAAACCCACTGGAAAAAAAAAATCTGAAATCTAATTAGAGAAAGAAGGCTAATATGTGTGAAACAATAGCTTATAAAACCAGATAGGATACAATTCAGAGCTAAGCTAAGTAGTATGAACTCATAAGTATTACACAGGTTCTGAGAAGAAAGAGATGACTTATCTCCAGAGTAACTGAAGATGACTTCAAGAAACGGGTGGAATCCGACATGGACTTTAACAAAAATGTGGAATTTGTATGGGCAGAAGAAGGCTTATTTATATAACAGACCACAATTATTATACAAGCAAAGTATTTGACTGGTGAATGAGCATAGCACACCAGTGAGAAATAAAACAGACGAAACATTTCAGTGAGGATGAAAGCTGTAGAATTATATTAGGACAGGTTTAAACTATGAAACACAAGCAGAATTATTTGGACTTGATGTCATAGGAACAATATAGAAAGTATGCCTTGCTAGAGATTTCCCAGATGTGGGCCATGAGAGACTAGATTCAGGGATATTGACAAGGAGCCTGTTGTAAGCGTGAAATCACCACTTGAAGAAAGGAACTAAGAGGACTTAGCAATTGAGTACAAAGTTAAGATTCTTTTCTGGTGATAGTTTATATGTTTCAGTTCATAGAATAAATGTCCATGATGTCTATGTACTCTTCAAAATAATGTTACCTTCAATTAGAGGATACTACCAGCAGACTACAGAAGTGCCTCAATCACAGTAATGTTGGCTGAAGAGTAGCCCAAGATAATGTTCTTTTACATAAGACTGAGGTAAGTAAGTTTTCATGCACTTGTGGGAAAAAAAAAGAATATGCTGAAAAAACAATCAAAATTGAACACTAGTCATTAGATATTTGTAAATGCACACTATTTGATGTATTTCTTGCTAATTTTTCTATTACTAAATGTATCCTGATCTATCCCCTAATCTTTATTTCCAGTTTTAATTTAGAACACTTCACTCAAACTTACTGTAAATAAAAACCTTGGAATGTGCCTTTTTTAGGGCAACTGTACATCAAGCCATCTCAACATCAAGACCTTTCCAATTTCTTGCAGCTCTCAGTGGCTTAATTCTGTCTGAGCCAAGGGCTGTTATCCATCTGATTCAGATAATCAAAAGAATAGTATTACCTCCCCTTCTGGCCTGCAATAATCTAGCAGTGCCTTTTGTTTTGATTTTTTAATTCAAATGAATTACATAATGCTTTCGTCTTGGCCAGAGAAGGTAATTAAAGTAACTGGCTCTGTCTGCACTTCAGTGTGAAACTCAAATATCCTGGTTTTGAGATCAGAAAAAAGGGCCACATTCTTGTTCATGAACAAATATTTTCTTCTAAAATACATTGCTGCTACTGGCCAAAGTAGGTTTCATTTTAAGTAAAATATAATGCTTTTCTTAGTAATGTTAGTCTCTTTCAGAACAACTTACCTTTGATTTCTTTTAACTCTTTGCTGTATCATAAAACACAAGTTATTACAAAGTTCCTACCATCTGTATCATCTGAAATACTGGCCCTCATATTTGATGAAACCTAATTTTCTTCTCAATGTAATATGCTTATTATATTACCAGATTAGCTCACTCAGTAATATTTATTGGGAACATACTATGTGTCCAGTTCTTTGCTAGGGTCTGAAGAGATAATGGTAGACAAGACAGGTCAGGCAGAAGCCTTATAGAAATACCAAACCTACTGGATGGCAGACACTCCTTGATATGGATACAAAGAAGCACCAAACTTCAGTACAGCTTTCATCAAAGAGAATAAAAGGCATATGAGTATTCAGAGCACAAACTTCCCAATTCAGAGCACAGGGGGCTAGTATTTATTGTTACTAAAGCCTAATTTTATTGCAAAACACTTTTCAGAAAGGCCTGATAGCTCCATAAGATATTTATATTCTGACACATTTTGAATAGCAAACAATTTTTTACCCCCCAATATAAAGTGGTTAAATCTACTCATAAAGATAAAGCAGCCTCAGTTAAGCCAAGAAAAACCAGAATATCAAACACTTCAAACTGTCAAATGCTAATTACATATTGAGAACAGAAGAAAGTCTGTTGGATATGTTGACCCTGTATACAATGGCTTTCAGCATAGTTATGGTATCCTAAAGCCAGATTCAGAGATAAAGAAGATTGTGCATGGTTAACAAGGACTGAAGCTAAATATTTAGAGAAGTTCTGCAGAGCAAATAAAAGACACTTCTAGAATGGGTGATTAAGGTAAGTAAAATTAGTTTCTGTTTGTTGTTCTTTTAAGAACTGGGCTTCCCTGTTAGCTCAGTGGTTAAGAATCTGCCTGCCAATGCAGGGGTCATGGGTTTGATCCCTGGGTTGGGAAGAATCCATAGAGAAGTAAGTGGCAACCCACTCCAGTATTCTTGCCAGGGAAATCCCATGGATGGAGGAGCCTGGGGTCGCAAAAGAGTTGGACACAACTTCGTGACTAAAACCAAAATAACAAAGATAAGTTAAAAGTAAAAATCTGCTTTTATTTAAACAGGTTGAGTGCAATTTTAAGTTGGAAAAAGTATTTAGCATATTGTATATTTTCATCAAAGAATATATTGTGGAAACAATAGCCTCACAATTACAAATGTTAAACTTCACATTCTTTAGGGAAAACTCTTCTCAGTGGTTATCAGTTCTCTGATCTAAATGTTACATCATGGCAAAAGCTATTCAACTATGTGATAATGAAGTTGAAACTGCTTAGTTCCACAAATGAGACTGTTTAGGAAGATTAACGTAAGCTACAATTTATATCCTGAATGGGATTGTCTAGAGAATCTACAGCAAGTATAATTTTAAAATCACCATGACTTTTGAGCTACTGACTGAGATCCATTTGTTTCAAAGTCACCATTGCTTGTGAACCAGTTTATTTTGAGAAGGGAAGAGTAGTAATGAAAACCACCTTTCTTTCGTTTTTTTAGACATTTTATTTAATATTCATAGATTTCTTATTTCCCAGACATAACCTACAATCTACATAATTCACCTGTTTCTACTTTTACTTCCATAATTCATCATAGGAATTTTGGTTGACTGGAATATTTTTCATTCATTAAGTGCAATATATTTCAAACATTTTAAAGTATTGATCCTCCTATTAAGTTATTGAATTAGAAGGAGAGCTAGGTAGTATTTTATAATATTTTCTTATAAGAAAATATTTGAAGCTTGTTTTCTTTGAAATTTGAGTTCAATTACAATTTTGAGTCAGATATCTGTACATTTAAAACTAGTCTTAATATACTGTAGATGTGTACAACATTGGATTTAAAATGTGTTAATACTCCAAAATGCAATAATATATAGAAAAGAATAAAGTCTACTCTTAAAATTAAAGGACTGTTTTACTGACTTTCCCTATTAAATTCCAAAGAGCATACATATTTGCTGTGTAAGAGCATACCTATACATTATTTAATAAATTTACAACAATCCACAATTCTTCTGAAAGCAGACAATGGAAAGATGAATTTATTTGTGGAATGAACTCTTTAGCCCTATTTGATCAGAACTTTTGCAATCACAGAACTTCAAAAACTCATATATATATCAACAGACTATCTACCAAACAAAATCAGTGGAAAAAAATTAAAGGGCCTTCTCTCATTTTAGTCATTTCTTTTTTAAAAACAGTGAACAGAATATAGTATATAACATTTTTACTTATAGAAAGTGTTTATTAAGTATTACTAAAAGAATGAGCAGAATGTTAAATAACTTATATCACCAAACATCATGTTAAAAATCCCCTCTTGTGAATGTTTTTGAGCAAATATTGTGGTGATACTGTGATGCGTATGCAGGTGTAGATGTTAGATATCGTTTCTTTAACACTTCATCATTTTATGACATTTTAATTTTCCAGTGAGTATGATTAATACTACTTGGAAATAATTTATCACTAACACTAATTCAAATGGTGGATCATCTTTAAAAATCAGTTGGCAATGAAACTGATATCCTGCTGATATTCTACTAGTTTAATGCATTAACATACACTTTTATTAATACCATGCTTATCCTTGTTGACAGGTATCACATTTGCTGCTTTTAAAAAGAGTGTCCCCTCCAGTTCAAAGACATCTTGGTTTTTAGAAAATCAAATTATGCTAAAGCAAGAAAATGATGCATACAAGCTTGCTCTCAGCCATATGTTTAAAGCAATCGAAAAGTTAAACTTGCATCTTTACAGTGTTTATCCTGCTATAAAAGGACTAATATAATGAATCATATGGCACTGCAAAGGAGGAAGTGTTCCTTTTTGCCTTCATTTCTTATTAAATTTGGCTTGCAATTTCAATGACTCCAAAAGCAGGCTACACATACGAGCTGAAATCACCTCATATGTATATGGGAAATAAGCACCAAGAAATCTACACTATGCATGTATATGATTTAAATATAGCATGTTGCTTATCCTTAGAAAATAAACTTTTCTTCTTGCTTCCACTCAAAAGATTGGCCATTTTTGAAAAAAAATAATCAATATACAATGTCAAGCACCTCTTTTCGTAAGACAAATGATTCTCTGAAAATGCCATAATATTTCCCAAATTCAGTTGCCCCTGAAGCATCCTGTATAATATGAACAATAATGCCAGGCTGCTACAATGAAAAAGGCAAAAGGAACCAGATGACAAGGTTAACCCATTTCTTTCATGTATAAGGCATTTAGGGACATTACTGTTTATGCTCATATGGCAGCCTCCCTCAGTCATATGGTATAGACAGCTGGAATAAATCCACCAAAGGTGTCAAAAGGAATTTAGACGGATATCCTCCCCTACAGTTTCTAGACATTGATATTAATTAGTATCTTCAGTTTAAATATAAAAATCCTAGGAGGTTTACCTTTCTCCCTCAAGTTAATGCAATATAGCTCGGTTGGTAAAGGATCTGCCTACAATGCAGGAGACACTGGTTGGATTCCTGGGTCAGGAAGATCTGTTGCAGAAGGGATAGGCTACACACTCCAGTATTCTTGGGTTTCCCTGGTGGCTCAGCTGGTAAAGAATCCAACTGAAATGCAGAAGACCTGGGTTCGATCCCTGGGTTGGGAAGATCACCTGGAGAAGGGAAAGGCTACCCACTCCAGTATTCTGGCCTGGAGAATTCCATGGACAGAGGAGTCTGGTGGGCTATAGTCCATGGGGTTACAAAGAGTTGGACATGACTGAGCGACTTTCACTTTTCATGTTAATGCCGATGATATTCTTGTAATTGTGATCGTCTCATCTTTTAGAAAAAGAAAGCGAAGTCTCACCTTTTAACAAACATGCATTAAGTGCTTTCTATGTGCCTGGCCCTGAATTACTTGCAAAGGATAACTGAACAGTTAGGACATGGTCTCTGATCTAAAGGAGTTCTCTAATATCCAACTGTTCCTAAATCCACCTAAAGATGGAGGAAAAGTACAAGGGATCAAGTTATATTGGCAAATGGCTTACTATGGGATTTATAACTGTGTTACTTCTACTCAAGCTCCAACCTACTCCCAGACATAGATAATTTACCAAATGCAATTCCCTTCGCTACAGTGCATTGCAATATGAAGTCACCTGTGAAGGGGAATCCAGTTATTGTTAGGTACCATGTTATTTTCTTCTAAACCTCATATAGCAAAGTGTATTCACACCACCTAAAGTGAATGGTAACTGGATTAGAAATTCCAGAAAGCTATCTCGAATTTTAGGTTAAGACCTGAGCTGGCCCACATTGAAACATATCATATGACTCAGAGTTAAGTACATACCACTGAGTCACAGAAAAATCTAACCATTAACACAACTGGATCTAGCCTAGCAGGGATCAGAAAAGAAAGTTTGATAAGACCTAATGGCCACCTCATGCTAAGAGTTGACTCACTGGAAAAGACCCTGATGCTGGGAGGGATTGGGGGCAGGAGGAGAAGGGGATGATAGAGGATGGCTGGATGGCATCACTGACTCAATGGACATGAGTTTGAGTAGACTCCGGGAGTTGGTGATGGACAGGGAGGCCTGGCGTGCTGCGATTCACGGAGTCACAAAGAGTTGGACACGACTGAGCGACTGAACTGAACTGACTGAATAAGAAATAGTCACTGGGGACTTTATTTAATAAAAGCCTATGCTGTGACCATTTCTGAAAACTTACTGGAAATGTTAACATTTGGGCAATTTGAACAGACATGTGAAAGACGAATCTTCACTGGGAACTACAGTTAGCTCTTCTTTATTTATAACCCCTAAAATAAAACAGGTATGTCACACAGAAGAGAATGTTTATCTATCTACTTCCATTCTCTTTTAGACACAACATACATCTAATCTTCAAACATCCTCATTGTACAAAGGAGAAAGCTAAGGCTCAGAGAGGTCAAGTAAGTTTTAAGGTCTACATTCAGCTAGTAATTGGTGGGCCTGGGATTCTACTAGGTTGGCCTGACAAGTCTCTCTCTCACAGTGCAGTGAAAGGAATGGTGGAAGGATAGAGTGTTCCTGTCCTACACTTCCTGCAAAAACATGAAAGACTCATCTTTGCTAGGCCTTCATCTCTCCTTTCTTGGTAAAAGAAAATTTAAGGAATAATCAGAGCTGCCCATTGTTAGACATTATACCTAAACATCTGAAAAGGAATGCAGAAGATTTAGCTTGTGGTAGACAGAATAATGCACCCCTCCAAAGAAATTAACACTTCAATTCCTGGAACCTGTGAGTACATGGCTTTACATGACAAAAGCGATTTTGCAGATGTGCTTAGAGAACTTGAGATGGTGATCCCAATTTAATCATATAAGGCCTTAAAAACTGGAAGAGGAAGACAGAAGAGTGTGTCACAGAGAGACATGACAAGAGAGAAACTAAACTTGTCATTGTTGTCTTTGAAGGTGAGGGAAGAGGAACATGAGCCAAGAAACGGACAGTCTCTAGAAAATGGGAGAACCTCAACTGACAGCCAACAAACGGAAGCCTCAGTCATACAATGAGACACAAGGAACTTGAATAATCATGAAAACAGATTCTCAGTTAGAGTCTCTAGAAATAAATACAACCCAGCCAGGAGTGAGACACATGTCAGACTTCTGACCTATAGAACTGTTAGATAATCATTTTGTAGGCTTGAAAGTTGTGGAATTTGTGATAACTTATTAGGTGAGTAAAAGAAAATTGAAACATAGTTATGTTATCACACATACTTCATCCTCCCCTATATCAACAGGCATACTTTGCATCCTCCCACCCCTTTGATATAATGTCAGTTTGGTTAGTTCAGCAGTTAATGTTTACATTAAAAGACTTTTGGAAAATGCTACTAACGGCTGAATCATGGAGTATACTTTTTTTTTCTTTCCTATGCAACTCTTTTCTTGGGCCCACCATTAAATATCTACCTCTCTTTCAATTTCTCTTCTTTCTCTTACCCTCACTCTCTTTCTCTCTGCTTGTCTTTCTACATTATTTCCACTAATTTATCTTTAAAATGCTGCCCCTTAGTTGTGTACATTTTCCATTAATGTATATAAGTACAAAAGATATTTTATCAAGGTTAATTCTCTGGAAGAAGTTTCTCCTGAAGCATTTTGAACACTTTTCTAATAATAAATTTTATTGTCATATGAACCAAAAAAAAAAAAAAACCAAATACATTAAGTGTAAGGCTTGGAAATTTTTATCTGCTGAATATACCCATATAACTACCATCCAAAATAGGATCTAGAACATTCCCATAACTGCAGAAAGTTCCTACATACCCTTTACTATCAATCTCTCTTCCAGTCCCATTCCTGACTGAGGCAATTTCTGATGGAATATCTATAACCAAAAATTAGATTATTCTTTATATTCGGTATAAATGAACATGAATTAAATGTATTCTTTTCTGCTGGGCCACTTTAACTCACTATAACATTATGAGATTAATCTATGTTGTTGTTCATTTTGGTAGTTCATTAATTTCTCTTTCTTCTTATTCCTGCCCCCAGCTTTATTAAGATATAACTGACAAGTAACTGTATAAATTTAAGTTATTCAACATGTTGACTTAATTCACACATTTATAAACAACATAATGATCACAACCATAGCATTAGCTAATACCACCATTCTATCACATAATTACCATTTCTTTTTGTACTAAGAACATTTAAGATCTACTCTCTTGACAACAATCAAGTATATGATATACTATTATTAGGTATAATGGCCATGCTGTATTTAGAGTTGCAGAAATTGTTAGTCTTATGATTGGAAGTTTGTACCCTTTGTGCAATATCTCCACATTTCCACTACAACCCAGACCCTGACAATCAGCATTTTTATACTTTTCTGAATTTGACACTTTTAGACATTTAACATGTCTGAAATTGAAATTTTTGACAATATTTCTGCTTATAAGTAATATTATACATTGCCTCTCTCTGATTTCTTTCACTTAGCCTAATGCCCTTAAATTTTATCCAAGTTGTTACAAATTGCAGGATTTCCTTCTTTCTCATTTCTCATTGGGCCTCCCAGGTAACTCAGTGGTAAAGAATCTGCCTGCCAATACAGGAGATGCAGGTTCGATCCCTGGGTCGGGGAGATCCCCTGGAGAAGGAAATGGCAACCCATTCTAGTATCCTTGCCTGGAAAATCCCATGGACAGAGGAGCCTGGTGAGCTACAGTCCATGGAGTCACAAAGAGTTGGACACAACTGAGCACATACACACACATGGCTGAATAATATTTCACTGTGTGTGTGTGTATCAATCACACCTTCTTTATCCATTCCTCTGTTGGTGGACACTTAGATTATTTCCATATCTTGGCTACTGTGAATAATGCTGCAGTGAAAATGGGAGTACAGTTATCTCTATGAAATCCTAATTTCAATTCCAGTGAATATTCCCTGGGTTTGCTGGATATTATGGTAAAGTTCTATTTTTAATTTTTTGAGGAATTTCCATTCTGTTTCCATAGTGGTTGTACCAATTTACATTCCCACCAACAGTGAAGGGTTCCCTTAATCTCCACACCTTTGGGGGGATCAGGATTGGGAATACATGTAAATCCATGGCTGATTCATATCAATGTATGACAAAACCCACTGGAAAAAAAAATAAAAATAAAAAAATAAATAAAAAAAAATACTTTTTAGTCTCTTGTGTTTTTGATGATAGCAATTTCGACAGGTGTGAAGTGATATTTTATTTGCATTTACTTGATGATTAGTGATTAAAACACCTTTTCATTTATCATGTGCATGTGCCTATTATTTCATCAGGTTGTTTGTTTTTATACTATAAATTATATGAATCATTTACATTACAGATAAAGATCCTTTATTAGATACATGATTGCAAATATTTTCTACCATTCCATTGGCTGCCTTTTCATTCCAACTGTTTCTTTTATTGTGAAGAAGCTTTTTAGTTTGATGTAGACACACATGTTTATTTTCATTTTGTGCTTTTGGTATCATTGAAAAAATCACTACCAAAACCAATCTCCAAGATCAATATTTTTTCCTTAAAAGTTTTATGCCTTTAAGTCTTTAATCCATTTTGAGTTCATTTTTGTGCATGCTTTAAGATGGGATTGGATTTTATTCTTCTGCATATGGTATCCATTATTCCCAACAACATTTACTACAGAAAATATTCTTTCTCCATTGAGTATTCTTGTCTCCCTTGTCAAATATTATTTGACCATGCATGATGCAGGAGTTTATTTCTGGACTGTTTATTTTGTTCTGTTGGTCAATGTGTCTACATTTATGCCAGTATCCTATTGCTCTAATTACTATAAAAATCAGGAAGTGTAACGCCTCTAGCTTTGTTCATCTCAGAACTGTTTTGGCTACTTAGGGTCTTTTGTGACCTCAGATGAATTTTAGGATTGTTTCTTCTACTTCTGTAAAAATGTTATTGGAAGCACAGATGTGATTGCATCAAATCCATAGATGGCTTTAGGTATGAATATTTTAACAATATTAATTCTTATGATCTATGAACATCATATATCATTCCATTTATTCGTGTCTCAACTTGTTTGATCAAAGCCTTGAAGTTTTCAGCATATAGATCTTTTTCTCCTTTGTAAAATTTATTTCTAATTACTTTATTATTTTTGATGTTATTTGAATGGGACTGTGTTTCATCTTCAGATGTTTTGCTATTTATATATAAAAACACTACTGATGTTTATATGTTGTTTTAATATCCTGCAACTTCTTTGAATTTATTAACTAGTCTAGCAGGTTTTTAGTGGAGTCTTTAGGATTTTCTATATATATCACTTCATGACAAATAGATGGGAAAAACAGTGGAAGTTAGTGGCAGATTTTATTTTCTTGGGCTCCAAAATCACCATGGACTGTGACTGCAGTCACAAAATTATGACACTTGCTCCTTGGAGGGAAAGTCATGACAGACCTTGAGAGTGTATTAAAAGCAGAGACATCAAGTTGCTGACAAAGGTGCATATAGCCAAAAACAGAGTCAAAGATCATATTATCTGCTAACAAAGACAATTTTACTACTTCCTTTACCATTTGGATGCTCTGGCTAGGATATCCAGTACTATCTTAAGTAGGAGTGGTGAGAATGTATACTCTTGTAGTATTCCACAATTCAGAGGAAAAGTTTTCAAGCTCTTACCACTGAGTATCATGTTGGTTGTGGGTTTGTCCTAAATGGACTTTACTCTGTTGAGGTATGTTAGTTTCTTCTATAATCAATTTGATGAGCGTTTTTGTCATGAAAGGATGGTGTATTATGTCAAATGATTTTCCTGCCTTATTAAGATGATATGGTTTTTATCTTTATTCTACTCATGTGGTTATCAAATTTAGTGACTTGCAAGTATAGAACAATGCTTGCATCTGTGGGATAAGTTCCACTTGATCATGGTTCAGTTCAGTTCAGTTCAATCGCTCAGTTGTGTCCGACTCTTTGCGACCTTGTGAAAGACAGCATGCCAGGCCTTCCTGTCCATCACCAACTCCCGGAGTCCACCCAAACCCAGTCCATCGAGTCGATGATGCCACTAACCATCTCATCCTCTGTCATCCCCTTCTGCTCCTGCCCCATTTTTCCCAGCATCAGGGTCTTTTCCAATGAGTCAGCTCTTCGCATCAGGTGGCAAAACTATTGAAGTTTTAGCTTCAACATCAGTCCTTCCAATGAACACCCAGGACTGATCTCCTTTAGGATGGACTGGTTGGACCTCCTTGCAGTCCAAGGGACTCTCAAGAGTCGTCTCCAACACCACAGTTCAAAAGCATCAGTTCTTTGGCATTCAGCTCTCTTTATAGTCTAACTCTCACATCCATACATGACCACAGGACAAACCATTGCCTTGACTAGATGGACCTTTGTTGTCAAAGTAATACCTCTGCTTTTTAATATGCTGTCTAGGTTGGTCATAACTTTCCCTTCAAGGAGTAAGCGTCTTTTAATTTCATTGCTGCAATCACCATCTACAGTGATTTTGGAGCGCCAAAAAATAAAGTCTGACACTGTTTCCACTGTTTTCCCCACCTACTTCCCATAAAGTGATGGGACCAGATGCCATGATCTTAGTTTTCTGAATGTTGAGCTTTAAGCCAACTTTTTCACTCTCCTCTTTCACTTTCATCAAGAAGCTCTTTAGTTCTTCTTCACTTTCTGCCATAAGGGTGGTGTCATCTGCATATCTGAGGTTATTGATATTTCTCCCGGCAATCTTGATTCTAAGTTGTGCTTCCTCCAGCCCAGCGTTTCTCATGATGTACTCTGCATATAAGTTAAATAAGCAGGGTGACAATATACAGCCTTGACATACTCCTTTCCCTATTTGGAACCCGTCTATTGTTCCATGTCCAGTTCTAACTGTTGCTTCCTGACCTGCATACAGCTTTCTCAAGAGGCAGGTCAGGTGGTCTGGTATTCCCATCTCTTTCAGAATTTTCTACAGTTTATTGTGATCCACAGAATCAAAGGCTTTGGCATAGTCAATAAAGCAGAAATAGATATTTTTCTGGAACTCTCTTGATTTTTCGATGATCTATCAGATGTTGGCAATTTGATATCTGGTTCCACTGCCTTTTCTAAAACCAGCTTGAATATCTGGAAGTTCACGGTTTGCAAACTGCTGAAGCCTGGCTTGGAGACTTTTGAGCATTACTTTACTAGTGTGTGAGATGAGTGCAACTATGCAGTAGTTTGAGCATTCTGTGGCATTGCCCTTCTTTGGGACTGGAATGAAAAGTGACCATTTCCAGTCCTGTGGCCACTGCAGAGTTTTCCAAATTTGCTGGCATATTGAGTGCAACACTTTCCCAGCCTCATCTTTCAGGATTTGAAATAGCTCAACTGGAATTCCATCACCTCCACTAGCTTTGTTCATAGTGATGCTTCCTAAGGCCCACGTGTCTTCACATTCCAGGATGTCTGCCTCTAGGTGAGTGATCACACCATCGTGATTATCTGGGTCGTGAAGATCTTTTTTGTACTCTTCTTCTGTGTATTCTTGCCACCTGTTCTTAATATCTTCTGCTTTTGTTAAGTCCATACCATTTCTGTTCTTTATAAAACCCATCTTTGCATGAAATGTTCCCTTGGTATCTCTAATTTTCTTGAAGAGATCTCTAGTCTTTCCTATTCTAATGTTTTCCTCTGTTTCTTTGCACTGATTGCTGAGGAAGGCTTTCTTATTTCTCCTTGCTATTCTTTGGAAGTCTGCATTCAAATGGGTATATCTTTCCTTTTCTCCTTTGCTTTTCACTTCCTGTCTTTTGACAGCTATTTGTAAGGCCTCCTCAGACAGTCATTTTGCCTTTTTGCATTTCTTTTTCTTGCGGATGGTCTTGATCCCTGTCTCCTGTACAATATCACGAACTTCTGTCCATATCTCATCAGGCACTCTGTCTCTCAGACCTAGTCCCTTGAATCTACTTCTCACTTCCACTGTATAGTCATAAGGGATTTGATTTCTGTCATACCTGAATGGTCTAGGAGTTTTCCCCACTTTCTTCAATTTCAGTCTGAATTTGGCAAGAAGGAGTTCATGATCAGAGCCACAGTTATCTCCTGGTCTTGTTTTGGCTGACTATATAGAGATTCTCCATCTTTGGCTGCAAAGAATATAATCAATCTGATTTCGGTATTGACCATCTGGTGATGTCGATGTGTAGAGTCTTCTCTTGTGTTGTTGGAAGAGGGTGTTTGCTATGACCAGTGTGTTCTCTTGGCAAAACTCTATTAGCCTTTGCCCTGCTTCATTCTGTACTCCAAGGCCAAATTTACCTGTTACTCCAGGTGTTCCTTGACTCCTTACTTTTGCATTCCAGTCCCCGATAATGTAAAGGACATCTTTTTTGGGTGTTAGTTCTAAAAGGTCTTATAGGTCTTCACAGAACCATTCAACTTCAGCTTCTTCAGTGTTACTGGTCCCGATGGCCCAGAAGTGGCAGCTGCATGATGGTGCAGGAGTGGCAGCTGCGCATTGGTGCAGGAGCAGCTGAGAGGAGCTACCCCAGGTCCAAGGTAAGGAGCAGCGGCTGCGCTTTGCTGGAGCAGCTGTGAAGAGATACCATAGGTCCAAGGTAAGAGAAATCCAAGTAAGACGGTAGTTGCTAAGAGAGGGCATTAGAGGGCAGACGGACTGAAACCACAGTCACAGACAAGTAGCCAATCTGGTCACATGGATCACAGCCTTGTCTAACTCAATGAAACTAAGGAGGGCTGTGTGGGGCCACCCAAGAAGGACAGGTCATGGTGGAGAGGTCTGACAGAATGTGGTCCACTGGAGAAGTGAATGGCAAACTGCCTCAGTATTCTTGCCTTGAGAACCCCTTGAACAGTATGAAAAGGCAAAAAGATAGGGCACTGAAAGATGAACTCCCCAGGTCGGTAGGTGCCCATTATACTACTGGAGATCAGTGGAGAAATAACCCCAGAAAGAATGAAAGAATGGAGCCAAGACAAAAACAACACCCAGTTGTGGATGTGACTGATGATAGAAGCAAGGTCCGATGCTGTAAAGAGCACTTTTGCATAGGAACCTGGAATGTTAGGTCCATGAATCAAGGCAAATTGGAAGTGGTCAAACAGGAGATGGCAAGTGTGAACGTCGACATTCTAGGAATCAGTGAACTAAGATGGACTGGAATGTGTGGATTTCACTCAGATGACCATTATATCTACTACTGTGGGCAGGAATCCCTTAGAAGAAATGGAGTAGCCATCATAGTCAACAAAAGAGTCTGAAATGCAGACTTGGATGCAATCTCAAAAATGACAGAATGATCTCTGTTCGTTTCAAAGGCAAACCATTCAATATCATGGTAATCCAGTCCATACATGACAAGTGGAAAAACCATAGCTTTGACTAGACAGATCTTTGTCGGCAAAGTAATGTCTCTGCTTTTTAATACACTGCCTACATTGGCCATTGCTTTTCTTCCAAGCAGCAAGCATCTTTTAATTCCACAGCTGCAGTTACCATTTGCAGTGATTTTGGAGCCAAAAACAACAAAGTCTCTCACTGTTTCCATTGTTTCCCCCATCTATTTGCAATGAAGTGATGGGACCAGATGCCATGATCTTCATTTTTTGAATGTTGGGTTTTAAACCAGCTTTTTCACTCTCCTCTTTCACTTTTATCAAGAGATTCTTCAGTTCTTCTTCACTTTCTGTGGTATCATCTGCATATCTGAGATTATTGGTATTTCTCCCAGCAATCTTGATTCCAGTTTGTGCTTCATTGAGCCCGGAATTTCACATGATGTACTCTGCATATAAGTTAAATAAGCAGGGTGACAATATACAGCCTTGACATACTCCTTTCCCAATTTGGATCCTGTCTGCTGTTCCAGGTCCGGTTGTAACTGTTGCTTCTTTACCTGCATACAGATTTCTCAGGAGGCAGATAAGGTGGTCTAGCATTCCCATCTTTTGAAGAATTTTCCACAGTTTGTTGTGAGCCACACAGTCAAAGACTTTGGCATATTCAATAAAGCAGAAGTAGATGCTTTTCTGGAACTCTCTTGCCTTTTCAATGATCCAACAGATGTTGGCAATTTGATCTCTGGTTCCTCTGCCTTTTCTATATCCAGCCTGAATATCTGGAATTTCTTGGTTCACAGACTGTTGAAGTATAGCTTGAAGAGTATTCAGCATTACTTTGCTAGAGTGTGAGATGAGTGCAATTGTGCAGTAGTTTGAACATTCTTTGCATTGACTTTCTTTGGGATTGGAATGAAAACTGACCTTTTCCAGTCCCGTGGCCACTGCTGAGTTTTCCAAATTCGTTAGCATATTGGGTACAGCACTTTAACTGCATCATCTTTTAGGATTTGAATTAGTTCAGCTGGAATTCCATCACCTCCACTAACATTGTATGTACTGATGCTTCCTAAGGCCTACTTGACTTTGCAGTCCAGAATGTCTGGCTCTAGGTGAATGATCACACCATCATGGTTATCAGGTTCTATATAGTTCTGTGTATTCTGCCACCTCTTCTTAATATCTTCTGCTTCTATTAGATTCATACCATTTCTTTCCTTTATTGTGCCCATCTTTGCAGGAAATGTTCCCTTGGTATCTCTAATTTTCTTGAAGAGAGCTCTAGTCTTTCCTATTCTCAAAACTACAATGAGGTATCTATTACCTCATTTTAGTCAGAATGGCCATCATCAATAAGTTTACAAACACTAAAAGCTGGAGAGGGTATGGAGAAAAGGGATCCCTCCTACACTGTTGGTGGGAATGCAAACTGGCACATTCACTATGGAGAACAATATATAGGGTCTTTAAAAGTGTAAAAATACAACTATCATGTGATCCATCAATCCCACTCTTGGGGCATATATTTGGGAATACACATAATTTGAAAGGAACATGCACCCCAATGTTCACTACAGCACTATTCACAATAGCCAGGAAATGGAGTCAACCTAAATATCCATCAACAGAGGAATGGATAAGAGGATGTGGTACGTATATACAACAGAGTATTACTCAGGTATAAAAAAGAACAAAATAATGCCATTTGCAGCAACATGAATGGATCCAGAGATTCTCACACTGAGTGAAGTTAAGTCAGACAGATTTGCTAGATATATACAAAAAAAAAAAAAAAAAGGAACAGAAGCAACTGAAGCAACAGAGATGCAGTGAGGATGAATATACCTTAAACACTGACCTTAGCACAAATACATAGAGAAATATTGAGATTTGGATGTGATTATTTTATTACCTGTAATTCGTAAGTGTGACAAGTTGCTCTGATTATATATAAGATAGTACATATAGGTATATATCTATACAGATGTCTATAGATGATATCTATACATATATATGAGTGAGTAGACATAATTATGTAAGTATATATAACTACCGATAAAACTTTATCTATACATATGTATAGCTATTGAAAAAACTGACTTGTTATACATGTATGTACATATGTAGTAATATATTGTGCATATGTGTGTTTATATAAACATGTATACATACATGAAATGAAAGCATATGTATGTACATATACAAACACATATTATGGTTACATATATAGATATTTCATTCCAATGTATTATTTCATTTTATTTTAAATGCATTTGAATTCACAGAATACTGACTTAGCTGGCACTTTAGATATTTTAATGGAAAATGGTCAACATATGCAATCAATCCCTCCCTTGGTGCCCAGTTTCAGCAACACTTTTCAAAGGAATTTACAAGAGAACTAATTCTTGTAGGTCAATATTGCTTGTTAAGATCTCTCACCTATTATGTTTCCATTTACCCATATACAAGCCTATGTATATGGATCAAAATATAATATTCACTTTTAATGTTTCCGAATAAACAGATTTTTGCCTTTCCAATCTCAGAGCTCTGGATTCTGAGACCTTTGAGTGGTCATTAATCAATACTATTTTGTTCTCATCATTTCCTGAGGAAGAACCTGAAAATGTTCAGTTTTGTAGAGACTTACAATCTATAAAAACAGTTTCTGGTCTGTATTAGGCAACCTTTGAAGCAATTGCTCTTTCAGAATCCTTTATCTGCTGCCCCTAAACCCCTAAGCAAGCTTTGGAACTACGGGAGTACAGCAGTTGCTCCAAGACACAGTGTGTGTGTGTGTGTGTGTGTGTGTGTGTGTGCTTCCCTCGTAGCTCTGTCGGTAAAGAATCCACCTGCAATGTAGGAGACCCAGGTTCTATTCCTGGGTCAGGAAAATTCCCTGGAGAAGGAAACGACAACCCACTCCAGTATTCTTGCCTGGAAAATCCCATGGACAGAGGAGCCTGGAAGACTACAGTCCATGGGATCGCAAGAGTCTGACAAGATGCAGTGACTAAACCACTGTGTGTGTGTGTGCACGAGCACAGTGTGGATTATCATTTATTTGTTTTCTTTTTTAATTGTCATAAAATGTTTTTCCCAAAACAGAGTTTGCCACAAAATATTGTTTTATGGACTGTATATAGAGTTACACCCTGCTGCATAAACCTTATAAAAGTCAGTGGAATTGAACTTAGAGAAATTATCAAAAATAATAGGTTATCTATTTAGAGTCTAAAGACAGGAATCTAAATGTTTGATTATGTGCTACAGAGGTTGATTTATCATTTCCAGATAATGGAAAAGATTTTACCTATTATTTATAAGCAGCAAAATAGTTTTGTACATTTTCTTTTATATTCATTTTTTTTTACTAAGCAAAGAGCACATATACTATCATCTCACAGGTATAGACACCATGTTTTATTTAAGATGTGCAACCTAGCATTGTACCTAAGATATGTTCAGTGTTGATTTTTATCATAAAATGGAGGAAGGTGCGAAGTTAGTGGTACTATTCTGATATTCTCTCAGGGAGAGTTTACTACTTGCTCAGAGCTCAGCTTCTATTGTCAGTCTGGGTTTATCAGAACCAGAAAACATTATCTCTTGGCTTTGAAGTTATATTTTAGAAGAGTAGTCTATAGCAAAAGCAAACAATACTATAAAGCTACTAGATCACATTCTTGCTATATTCTATTTCACAACATAGAGAATATAATGATTGTAAAAAATAATAAACAGAATTGACTACTATTCTGTTTACAATAATGTTCTTATAACAGATAATGCTCTTCTTATAACAGATAATGTTATCAGAAGTTACACAGTTGAGTAACTAGCATGCTTTATGAACATATTTACCTCTCCACAATTGTATTATATATATTGGGAAAAGTGTTTTAATATTGAGTCATTGAATAGCAATTGCTTAGAAATCTGCTCATTTATGGACTGTTTAAGAAATTGAAATGAAATCTTTAAGTCTTGCATAGGGAAGCTATAAAGTGTGAATAGAGAATTCAAGGTTAATGAATGTTCATTTTGAAAACAAAGCTCTTACAATATTCACAGGCCAAGTACTTACTGTTGATAGTGCATTGAGTTTATCCTCTAATTCATTTGTTGTTGATGAAAGTAGACTAATATTACTCCTTAGGATTATAATAATACAAGAGAATAGCTATCCACTCCAGTATTCTTGCCTGGAGAAATTCATAGACAGATGAGCCTGGTGGGCTGTAGCCCATAGGGTCGCAAAGAGCTGGACATGACTGAGTGAATTTCATTTCATTTCCATAGGATATAAAGAGACATACCCTGGATTACAAAATTACATGTATGTAGGTAGGATATGTGGTTCATCTAATGTGCAGTCCTAATTCTGGTACGGACACTAGAAATAGAAAGCTAATGAACTGGACTTTTTTCCTATGACTACATGTGCTTAGGTTGACTGACCATCACAATTAAAAATAACAATAAAGGTTTCCATAACACTTGGACATTTACAGAGCACTTTAATATATGTTTCATCTTATTCTGTTCTCACAGTAACTCTATTGATGTATGGTACTAATATTACCATTTTATAGGCAATTTTATTAACTGAAATATTTGTATCCCCTCAAATTTATATGCCGAGGCCCTAACCCCAAGCATGTGCTGATATTTGCAGGTGGGATCTTGGGAAAGTAATTAGATTTAATGAGGTCATGAGGGGACAGCCATCATGATAGGATTAGTCCCTTTACAAGAACAAGAAGACAAGGTTCAAGAGGGATGGGACATATGTATACTTGTGTCTGATTCATGTTGATGTTTGACAGAAAACAAAATTCTGTAAAACAATTATCTTTCAATTAAAAAAATAAATCAATTTTAAAAAAGAAAAGAGAAAAAAAGAAGACAAGGTGATCTCTTTCTCTCTCCATGCACAGGCACTAAGGACAGGACAGGGGAGCACAGAGAGAAGGTGGCTGTCTAAAAGCTAGAAAATAGGAGGCCACCAGACACTGAATCTTTGGCTATCTTGATTTTTTGTCTGTTGTTTAAGCCACTCAGCCTATGGTATTTTAACAGAGCAGCCCACACTATCATACATACCAACGTTCAAAACAGAATATTAATAAAAATGTTAATAGTTTATTAAAGCTGCATAGTTCTTTGCAAGAGAACCAAGATAAATAGAACAGAATTGATAGTCTATGGGTAAATCTTTGTATTTATAAATTAATTTTAGACCAAGATAAAATGAAGAAATAATAGTGTTTTCAACTAATGATGCTAGGACAACTGGCTAGCCATGTGCAAATAAATGAAGCTGGATATTTAACTCCCACCATATTCAAAATATAACTCACAATGGATCAAAAATATAAATATGAGAGGCAAAAATATAAAATGCTTAGGAAAAATACATGAGTAAGTCTTCATGATCTTGGATAAGGCAATGCTTTTTAAAATGTAACACTTAAAGTGCAAGGAATATGTACAAAAATTAATTGGACATCATCAAAATTAAAATAACAGCTGTTCTTCAAAGGAATTATCAAGGAAGTGAAAAGGCAACTCACAGAATGGGAAAAAACTTTTTCAGCTTTATCAGATAAAAAATATTTTATCTGATAAGCATATATTATCCAGAATATATATAGAACTTGCACAATTTAACAGTAAAAAGAATAAAAACATATTAAAAATGGGCAATGTATTTGAATAAGCATTCCCATAAACAAGACATACAAATAGCCATTAACCACAGGAAAAGATTATCAACATCATTAGATATCATGTTCAAGCTCAGTCACTCAGTCATGTTCGACTCTTTGTGACCCCAAGCCCACCGGGTTCCTCTGTTCATAGAATTTCCCAGGCAAGAATACTGGAGTAGGTTGCCTTTCCTTCTCCAGGGGATCTTCCTCACCCAGGGATCTAATGCATGTCTCCTGCCTTGGCAGGCAGAATCTTAGCACTGAGTCACCGGGAAGCCCATCATTAGATATAAGGATAATGCAAACAAAAATCACAATGAGGAACCACTTTATACCTATTAGCATGGCTATAATAAAGAAGAAAGGGAAAACAGGAAATAATTGTTGGAGAGGATGTGGGAAAAAACAGAATTCTAATACATTGCTGATGAGAAGGAAAACAATTTGTTAGTTACATGTGGTAGTGCTTCACTGTATAAATGTATAATACATACATATTGTATGATTCCATTAACACAAACTGTCCAGAATAGGGAAATCCATATATACAGAACATACATTAATGGTTGCCAGGAGCTCAGGAGAGGGGGAAATGGGAATCAACTGTTTGTGAATATGAACTTTCATTTTGGGGAGATGAAAATATCCTGGAATGAGGAATGACTGATGCACAACTTTGTGAATATACTAAAATCTGCTGAATTGCACCATTTAAAAGGGTGAGTTTTATGGTATGTGAACTTAAACTCAATTCAACTGTTAAAAGTAAACTATAAGCACATGTAGGGATAATGGTAACTGACACTTGGCCCTTGTGACAGAGAGAACAATACTTACTGCCTCTTTATTATTAACCAAGTGGTGCCTGAAGTCCATTGGTGTTTTGATTACAATTCACACACATACATACACAAATGCATACAGTCCACACTTTTTGTGTGTTTGTTTTGGACATCATTAAATCTAATCTTACAATATTGAAACAGCGGAAGACCACAGCTCACAATGACATTCTTTCACATCAACGGATATATCAGTGCTTCGTAATTAAAAGCAGGTTTAAACTATGAAAATTGAAACAGCTCATATGATATGATCTACGCATCTGTCTAGAAGAGTATCTATTTTTCCTTATATTATATTCCCCTACAAAGTTTCCACAGATAGTTGTAAGTCTCAGGGTCAATAATAGGAGATGTGTGATGTGGTTTACATCACTGGGTTTTCCAGCCTAGCCTTGCTGTAACACTGGAGCTTGAGGTGTTTTGTTGATAATGAAAACAAGTAGGCTATCAGTTGATTCTATTTCCATGTGAATAACATGTGGATCTGAAGGAATCTTGCTTTGGGGATGGTGACTGTGACTGAAATCTCCTCTATTTCAACAAGTCAGTTACTGACACAGAACTTCCAGTAGTTTCATTCATTTGGGGAATAAGGAAGGACAGAGAAAGAAGATTCACTAAAGCTGGGCTCCTGGAGTGCCTCAGTGGTAAAAAAAAAAAAAAAAAAATCCACCTACTAATGCAGGTAGACACAGGAGATGCAGGTTCGATCCCTGGATCAGGAAAGATCCCCTGGAGGAGGAAATGGCAACCCACTCCAGTACTCTTGCCTGGGAAATCCTATGGGTAGTAGAGCCCGGAGGGCTACAGTCCACAGGGTTTCAGAGTCGGACATGACTGAGCACGCATGAATAGCTGTTACACCAGAAAAGAAAGGGGCACAGAAGTGAGAACATGATTAGCAGAGTAGAGTATAATCATAGGTTGGGATTTTGTTTATCATTTCAGCAGTGCTTCCCTCTTATGGCCCATCACCATTCCCTTGAACAAACGAAATAGTTTGATTCTTTAACATCTCCCAAGAAATTGTGGTTAAAGATCACCAATTTAAGACAGTAGTTCTCAACAAAGAGTGACTGTCCCAATCATAGGACATTTGGCAATGCCTGGAGACTTTTCTGGTTATCACACCTGGGGGGAAGGTACTATTGGCATTTAGTGGTAGAATCCAGGCAGTACTGTCTAACAGCCTACAATACACAGGACAGTCCTCTACAACAACGGATTATCTAGGCCAAACATTAACAGTCGCAAAGTTAAAAATCCTGATTTAAGGATAAAACTCGCCTATTAATTATGAGTAAAGATAGACAGGACATCCCTGGTGGTACTATGGATAGAAATCTGCCTGCCAATGCAGGGGACAGAGGTTCAGTCTCTGATCTGGGAAGATTCCACATGCCACAGAGCAACTAAGTCCACACCCTGGAGCCAGCAAGTCACAACTACTAAAGTCCATCCATGTTCCTAGAGCCTGTTCTCCACAACAAATTACCACAATGAGAGGGCCACGCACTGCAAACAGAGTAGTCCATGCACAGCAACAAAAACCCCAGGGCAACCAAAAACAAAACAAAACAAAAACAAAGCAGAAATATTGGTATTATTTAGTATTCTTGCCATCTTTTCATTGATATTTTTTTCTCTTGTTGCTCCAGAGCCAGGGCACAACAAACATAGTGATGCACTAATTATAGTGAAAGTGTTAGTCACTCAGTTATGTCAAAATCCTTGTGATCCCATGGATTATAGCTCAACCAGGTTCCTCTGTTCATGGGATTTACCAGGCAAGAATACTGGAGTGGGTTGCCATTTCCTTCTCCAGGATATCTTTCCCACTCCGGGATTGAACCTGGGTCTCCTGCATTGCAGGCAGACTCTTTACCAACTGAGCCACCATGAAAGCTATACTAATTAGAACTACTTTTAGAGCCTGTTGAAAACATTGAATCAATATAATTCACAAAATGAGAGTTTAGCTTTGTCTTCTTCATTTGGTCCAGTCTGACATTTTTATCATTTTTAAATAAACATTTCCATTTAACGCATGGCTATTATTGCTGATCCACACCCACTGCTAAAAAGCTAGCTTGGTTCTGTTCAGTTAAACCAGGAAAAATTTTCTGTACATTTTCTGAATAATTGTATTATAGCACTTTAAACATAATACTTTTTGCACAGGATACCCACATGTAATATGATTATTGTACTTAGTAATAATTTGTATAGCACTTCATATTTTTCAAGGGTTTTGCAATATTTCCTCACAGTAATTCCATGTGTCGAATCACTATTATCATCCCCATTTCACAGATGAGAAAATAACAGTACAGAGAGGCTAATTATCTTGTTTGGGGGTCACAGATTGGTTCAAAATAGGGCTTGGACTGAGGTTTTTATTTAAAACAGAAAGTTAATTCAAGCCTGTCAGCCTTTGTCAGTCCTTGTTTCAAAGAGATTTTTCAAAAACAAAAGTCAGAGAAGCTGTATTGTCTATGAGTGGAAAGTTTCCAGGATTAACTTGTGGGTGTGTGCTATTTAAAATTTTATAATTTTAAGTGTGTTACTTCAGTTTGAATTACCTTAATGTGGAACAGTAATTAAGTCAGAAATACACTGCTCAGTGGCACTGCTTTTATACTGAACTAGAGTTGAATGAAGTAAAAATTAAGAATATGAAAAAAGAGCTGTAATTTATGAATGTGAGAAATTGTTTAGCTACATGTCTCACATCAAAGATAAACAGCAGGGTTTAAGGCGCTGTATATAAGCATATTCCCTCTAAGAGAAATTTTAAATTGCTTTCAATCTGTGTCCAGCTAGCTCAGTTTCTTTGCCTGATACTAATGAGATCAATGTTACACCATCAATCCCCAAATGGGTCAATTAGATGTGCCCTGTCCATGGACAAAATCTGCACACAGAACTGAGAACAGCTGTCTTTTCAAATAGGCATATTGTTCACACACAGCTGTCAGCAAGCAAGATAATATGTCCTACTTAGTGCCACTCAGACCCACAGAATGGAGATAATTCTTTCTTACTGATTGTTATTTCAGAAATGTCAATTGGTCATAGCAAGGACAGAAAATACCTATGCATCAACCCATCATAAAAATATAATCCTAAAATGTGAAGAATAAATGTAGATATTAGAGTAATAAAGGGTGATATGTGAGGTTTGTTTGCTATACGCATTGATCCCTATTCATTTGAGGAACCAGAATGAGTTTTCAAAAGCAATTAAAGAACAAAGGAACCTGATCTTAGACTTCGGAGACATACATACCTGGTCAATGACTTATTGAATTGATTATAACTGACCAGTCGATCATTACATTATTTTCAGATTATGACTATTACATAAAATGTTATGTATAGCTGTATTTTCAAATGCATTAACACTAAGAAGGACTTTAGTAAAAATAGCATAATATAAACATAAGAACTTATTGGATAGGGAAAAATAGTAATTACAAGCAAAAAGCAGAAACTCTGGAGACAAAATCATATTAGTAAAATGCCACTGAACATCAAGAGTTCATTGTAACTGCCACAGTGTTAGTAGAAAACTAAATTTTACTATTTCCCTTGAGCCAAAGAAATGTTTTATTCTAGGTATTTGGGTAACTTTCTTTTCACTTTCTTCATCTGCTTTTCAAATTGTTACTAGGAAATTGTAGGAAGAATCGGGGGTGGGGGGGCAGAAATCATAGCTCTAATGAAAGCAGTGAAAGAAAATTAAAATCATTTTCATAAAATTTGATGGAAACGTTGCTTTAAATTAATTACAAGATAAGTAATAATTCCAGACAGCATAAGGGTGGTAAAGAGTTTGTCCAAGAGAAGACCCAAACAAAACTAATATTTGGCTAGAACAGCATAGTTTCTGGAAGTGAACAGTCTTGTATATAATCCAGATTCCATTACTTTCTAGTCATGAGATTTCAGGCAAGGTCATTATAAAAACCTTCTGTTTTCTTCCTTGTAGAGTGAAGATAATAAGAACTTCTTTATAAAGTTGTGATGAGGATTTAATGAAAATACATATTAAAATTTTAACATTATGCCTAATGGTTGCTTAATGTTAATGTTAGCATTAATTAGCACTGATATTGGATTAATATTTGCTTTGGTGTTAGTACTGATACTGGTATTAATTTTAGCATTAACACTATCTTTTTGCATGAGATATATGATATGTGAAATGAGGACATTTTATTTATTTTGAACATTGAGTAGAGTTCCCTGTTGGTTCTCATTAGTCATCTATTTTGTACACAGTAGTGTATATATATGTCAATCCCAATCTCCCAATCCGTCCAACCTCCCACATTACCCCTTGGTGTCCATAAATTTGTTCTGTACATCTATGTCTATATTTCTTCTTTGAAAATAAGTTCATCTGTATCATTTTTCTAGATTCTATATATAAGTGAAGTTAAATGATCTATGTTTTTCTCTTTCTGATCCACTTTACTCTGTATATTACTGTCAATATTAGTACTAGTACTATTTCTCCTTTCCTTACTTATAATCAGTGTTTCCAACTTGGGTAGGATCAGACAATAAATTGGACATTTAGTCCAAATGCCTCATAGCACAGAAATCCCCTCTAAAACAACATTAGCAGATGGTACTTTGAAACAAAATATTGAATTTTGTAATAATCCTTGTCAAATTTTATTTTGTTGATTTTCTTTTATGGTAGTGCACTATTTCTCTCAAATCCAGAAATAATTAAACATGGCATTTAACAAAAAGAAAAAATGAAAATGCAGTTGACATACAGAAATGAAAATCACCAGTTCTGATGTAAATCTATTACTAACACTGACAAAGAAAAAAATGAATAAACTAAATTTTATACAATTTTTTGTCTTTAAATCAATGATTAATCTTAAGCTTTTCATCTCAAATGATCTTAAAATCATGATCTCTTTTAAAAATTTTTCAGAGGGAGGAGCCAAGATGGTGGAGGAGTAGGACGGGGAGACCACTTTCTCTCCTACAAATTCATCAAAAGAATAACTGAACGCAGAGCAAACTTCACAAAACAACTTCGGATCACTAGCTGAGGTCATCAGGCGCCCAGAAAAGCAGCCCATTGTCTTCGAAAGGAGGTAGGACAAAATATAAAAGATAAAAAGTGAGACAAAAGAGCTAAGGACGGAGATCCGTCCCGGGAGCTCTTAGGCGGCATTGCTTGGGGTAGGGTCCAGGCCGAGTGCCCTGAGGACAATCGGAGGGAACTTCTGTGAGTTGCCAACTTGAACTGTGGGAGACCAAAAGAGAGAGAGTAAATTAACCGGCCCGAACACACTGCCGGCCGTTCGCAGAACAAAGAGACCGAGAGGGTCCAGAGAGGAGCTCGCAGGCTGCGGACCGGCCCAGCCCCGCCGGAGGCAGGAGGCAGGGGGGAGGGGAAGGTCGCGGCGAGACACAGGGCACAGGCACCCGACCGGCGCGGGCGGGGACTGGGGCTGGGGCCGCGGAGGGCGGAAGGCGCGCGCGCCCGACTGGCGCCAGCGGAAACTGAGACTGGGTCCGCGGAAGGGAGGGGGCGCGCCACACCTGGGTAGAGTGCGCCCACCAAGCCCCTGGCTGCCTGGACCGCTCTGACGGGGAAGGCACAGAGAGCAGGCGCAGCTTTTCCTTCCGCGCTTTTGTGGAACACCCGAGGGCTGGAACCTCGCGCAGCGCGGGGCGCGCTCCATATAGAACAGCCGGGAGCCTGAGCAGCACAGACGGAGAAAGCAGCGTCAGCCCCTCCCGGCAGCCCCAGCCCATCCCCGCGGCGCAAGCCTGTCCCCACAGCGCCAGCCTCTCCCTGCAGCGCAAGCCCCTCCCTGCCCCGCAGAGCGACGGAACTAGCTACCTGAATAAGAGTCCACCTCCGCCCGCCTGTGTCAGGGCGGAAATGAGGCTCTGAAGAGACCGGCAAACAGAAGCCAAATAAACAAAGGGAACCACTTCAGAAGGGACTGGTGCAACAGATTAAAAGCCCTCTAGGAAACACTGACTACACCGGAGGGGCCTGTAGATATCGAGAAGTGTAAGCTGGAACGAGGAGCTATCTGAAACTGAGCTGAACCCACACTGACCGCAACAGCTCCAGAGAAACTCCTAGATATAATTTTACTTTTTTCTCTTTTTTTTTTTTTAAATTTTTTTTCTTTTTTTTCTTTTTTCTTTCTTCTCTTTTATTTTCCTTTAAAATCCCCTATTACTCCCCCATTACTCCTTAACTTTCATTTCCACAGACTTTTACGATTTTTCAATTAGGGGGGGAAAAAAAATTTTTTTCTTTCTTTCTTTTTTTTTTTCTTTTTCTTTCTTTTTTTTTCTTTCCTTTTTCTCTTCTATTTTCTTTTTTCTTTTTCTCTTATTTCTTTTAAAGTCCTCTAGTACTCCTCTACTACTCCTTAATTTTCATTTTCAATACACTATAACCTTACAAAAAAAAAAAAAAGAAGAGAAGCCCTATTTTTAAACCGAAGATTATTCTCTCCCAATCTTGACTCTCTGTTTTCTACCTCAGAACACCTCTATTTCCTCCTTTCCCCTTCTCTTCCCAATCCAATTCTGTGAATCCTTGTAGGTGACTGGGCTACGGAGAACACTCTGGGAACAGACAGCTGCGTAGATCTGTCTCTCTCCTCTTGAGTTCCCCTTTTTCTCCTCCTGTTCATCTCTATCTCCCTCCTCCCTCTCCTCTTCTTCATGTAACTCTGTGAACCTCTCTGGGTGTCCCTAACGGGGGAGAATCTTTTAGCCATTAACCTAGAAGTTTTCTTATCAGGGCTGTATAGTTGGAGAAGTCCTGAGACTACAGGAAGAAGAAAACTGAAATCCAGAGGCAGGAGACTTAAGCCCAAAACCTGAGAACACCAGAAAACTCCTGACTACATGGAACTTTAAGTAATAAGTGACTGTCCAAAAGCCTCCATACCTACACTGAAACCAACCACCACCCAAGAGCCAATAAGTTTTAGAGCAAGACATACCACGCAAATTCTCCAGCAACGCAGGAACATAGCCCTGAACATCAACATACAGGCTGCCCAAGGACACACCTAACACATAGACCCATCTCAAAACTCATTACTGGGCACTCCATTGCTCTCCAAAGAGAAGAAATCAAGTTCCACGCACCAGAACACTGACGCAAGCTCCCCTAACCAGGAAATCTTGACAAGCCAATCGTCTAACCCCACCCACTGGGTTAATCCTCCACAATAAAAAGGAACCACAGACCTCCAGAATACAGAAAGCCCACTCCAGATACAGCAATCTAAACAAGATGAAAAGGCAAAGAAATACCCAACAGGTAAAGGAACATGAAAAATGCCCACCAAGTCAAACAAAAGAGGAGGAGATAGGGAATCTACCTGAAAAAGAATTTAGAATAATGATAATAAAAATGATCCAAAATCTTGAAAACAAAATGGAGTTACAGATAAATAGCCTGGAAACAAAGATTGAAAAGATTCAAGAACTGTTTAATAAAGACCTAGAAGAAATAAAAAAGAGTCAATTAAAAATGAATAATGCAATGAAAGATCAAAAACACTTTGGAGGGAACCAAGAGTAGAATAACGGAGGCAGAAGATAGGATAAGTGAGGTAGAAGATAAAATGGTGGAAATAAATGAAGCAGAGAGGAAAAAAGAAAAAAGGATCAAAAGAAATGAGGACAACCTCAGGGACCTCTGGGACAATGTGAAACACCCCAACATTCGAATCATAGGAGTCCCAGAAGAAGAAGACAAAAAGAAAGGCCATGAGAAAATACTCGAGGAGATAATAGCTGAAAACTTCCCTAAAATGGGGAAGGAAATAGCCACCCAAGTCCAAGAAACCCAGAGAGTCCCAAACAGGATAAACCCAAGGCGAAACACCCCAAGACACATATTAATCAAATTAACAAAGATCAAACACAAAGAACAAATATTAAAAGCAGCAAGGGAGAAACAACAAATAACACACAAAGGGATTCCCATAAGGATAACAGCTGATCTATCAATAGAAACCCTCCAGGCCAGAAGGGAATGGCAGGACGTACTGAAAGTAATGAAAGAGAATAACCTACAACCTAGATTACTGTATCCAGCAAGGATCTCATTCAGATATGAAGGAGAATTCAAAAGCTTTACAGATAAGCAAAAGCTGAGAGAATTCAGCACCACCAAACCGGCTCTTCAATAAATGCTAAAGGATCTTCTCTAGACAGGAAATGCAGAAAGGTTGTATAAACGTGAACCCAAAACAACAAAGTAAATGGCAACGGGACCACACCTATCAATAATACCCTAAATGTAAATGGGTTGAATGCCCCAGCCAAAGACAAAGATGGCTGAATGGATACAAAAACAAGACCCTATATATGCTGTCTACAAGAGACCCACCTCAAAACAAGAGACACATACAGACTAAAAGTGAAGGGCTGGAAAAATATTTCATGCAAACGGAGACCAAAAGAAAGCAGGAGTCGCAATACCATCAATAAAATAGACTTTCAAATAAAGGATGTGAAAAGAGACAAAGAAGGACACTACATAATGATCAAAGGATCAATCAAGAAGAAGATATAACAATTATAAATATATATGCACCCAACATAGGAGCACCGCAATATGTGCGGCAAACACTAACGAGTATGAAAGAGGAAATTAATAGTAACACAATAATAGTGGGAGACTTTAATACCCCACTCACAACTATGGATAGATCAACTAAACAGAAAATTAACAAGGAAACACAAACCTTAAATGACACAATGGACCAGCTAGACCTAATTGATATCTATAGGACATTTCACCCCAAAACAATCAACTTCACCTTTTTCTCAAGTGCACACGGAACATTCTCCAGAATAGATCACATCCTGGGCCATAAATCTGGTCTTGGAAAATTCAAAAAAATTGAAATCATTCCAGTCATCTTTTCTGACCACAGTGCAGTAAGATTAGATCTCAATTACAGGAAAAAAATTGTTAAAACTTCAAACATATGGAGGCTAAATAACACGCTTCTGAATAACCAACAAATCATAGAAGAAATCAAAAAAGAAATCAAAATATGTATAGAAATGAATGAAAATGAAAACACAACAACCCAAAACCTATGGGACACTGTAAAAGCAGTGCTAAGGGGAAGGTTCATAGCATTACAGGCTTACATCAAGAAACAAGAAAAAAACCAAATAAATAACCTAACTCTACACCTAAAGCAATTAGAGAAGGAAGAAATGAAGAACCCCAGAGTTAGCAGAAGGAAAGAAATCTTAAAAATTAGGGCAGAAATAAATGCAATAGAAACTAAAGAGACCATAGCAAAAATCAACAAAGCTAAAAGCTGGTTTTTTGAAAAAAATAAACAAAATTGACAAACCATTAGCAAGACTCATTAAGAAACAAAGAGAGAAGAACCAAATTAACAAAATTAGAAATGAAAATGGAGAGATCACAACAGACAACACTGAAATACAAAGGATCATAAGAGACTACTACCAGCAGCTCTATGCCAATAAAATGGACAACTTGGATGAAATGGACAAATTCTTAGAAAAGTATACTTTCCAAAACTGAACCAGGAAGAAATAGAAGATCTTAACAGACCCATCACAAGCAAGGAAATCGAAACTGTCATCAAAAATCTTCCAGCAAACAAAAGCCCAGGACCAGATGGCTTCACAGCTGAATTCTACCAAAAATTTAGAGAAGAGCTAACACCTATCTTACTCAAACTCTTCCAGAAAATTGCAGATGAAGGTAAGCTTCCAAACTCATTCTATGAGGCCACCATCACCCTAATTCCAAAACCAGACAAAGATGCCACAAAAAAAGAAAACTACAGGCCAATATCACTGATGAACATAGATGCAAAAATCCTTAACAAAATTCTAGCAAACAGAATCCAACAACATATTAAAAAAATCATACACCATGACCAAGTGGGCTTTATCCCAGGAATGCAAGGATTCTTTAATATCCGCAAATCAATCAATGTAATACACCACATTAACAAATTGAAAGATAAAAACCATATGATTATCTCAATAGATGCAGAGAAAGCCTTTGACAAAATTCAACACTCATTTATGATTAAAACTCTCCAAAAAGCAGGAATAGAAGGAACATACCTCAACATAATAAAAGCTATATATGACAAACCCACAGCAAGCATCACCCTCAATGGTGAAAAATTGAAGGCATTTCCCCTGAAATCAGGAACAAGACAAGGGTGCCCACTCTCACCACTACTATTCAACATAGTGTTGGAAGTTCTGGCCACAGCAATCAGAGCAGAAAAGAAGTAAAAGGAATCCAGATAGGAAAAGAAGAAGTAAAACTCTCACTGTTTGCAGATGACATGATCCTCTATATAGAAAACCCTAAAGACTCTACCAGAAAATTACTAGAGCTAATCAATGAATATAGTAAAGTTGCAGGATATAAAATTAACACACAGAAATCCCTTGCATTCCTATACACTAACAATGAGAAAACAGAAAGAGAAATTAAGGAAACAATACCATTCACCATTGCAACAAAAAGAATAAAATACTTAGGAGTATATCTACCTAAAGAAACAAAGGACCTATACATAGAAAACTATAAAACACTGATGAAAGAAATCAAAGAGGACACAAACAGATGGAGAAACATACCGTGTTCATGGATTGGAAGAATCAATATTGTCAAAATGGCTATTCTACCCAAAGCAGTCTATAGATTCAATGCAATCCCTATCAAGCTACCAACGGTATTTTCACAGAACTAGACCAAAGAATTTCACAATTTGTATGGAAATACAAAAAACCTCGAATAGCCAAAATAATCTTGAGAAAGAAGAATGGAACTGGAGGAATCAACCTGCCTGACTTCAGACTCTACTACAAAGCCACAGTCATCAAGACAGTATGGTACTGGCACAAAGACAGAAATATAGATCAATGGAACAGAATAGAAAGCCCAGAGATAAATCCACGAACCTATGGACACCTTATCTTTGACAAAGGAGGCAAGGATATACAATGGAAAAAAGACAACCTCTTTAACAAGTGGTGCTGGGAAAACTGGTCAACCACTTGTAAAAGAATGAAACTAGAACACTTTCTAACACCATACACAAAAATAAACTCAAAATGGATTAAAGATCTAAATGTAAGACCAGAAACTATAAAACTCCTAGAGGAGAACATAGGCAAAACACTCTCCGACATAAATCACAGCAAGATCCTCTATGACCCACCTCCCAGAATATTGGAAATAAAAGCAAAAATAAACAAATGGGACCTAATGAAACTTAAAAGCTTTTGCACTACAAAGGAAACTATAAGTAAGGTGAAAAGACAGCCCTCAGATTGGGAGAAAATAATAGCAAATGAAGAAACAGACAAAGGATTAATCTCAAAAATATACAAGCAACTCCTGAAGCTCAATTCCAGAAAAATAAATGACCCAATCAAAAAATGGGCCAAAGAACTAAACAGACATTTCTCCAAAGAAGACATACAGATGGCTAACAAACACATGAAAAGATGCTCAACATCACTCATTATAGAGAAATGCAAATCAAAACCACAATGAGGTACCATTACACGCCAGTCAGGATGGCTGCTATCCAAAAGTCTACAAGCAATAAATGCTGGAGAGGGTGTGGAGAAAAGGGAACCCTCTTACACTGTTGGTGGGAATGCAAACTAGTACAGCCGCTATGGAAAACAGTGTGGAGATTTCTTAAAAAACTGGAAATAGAACTGCCATATGACCCAGCAATCCCACTTCTGGGCATACACACTGAGGAAACCAGATCTGAAAGAGACACATGCACCCCAATGTTCATCACAGCACTGTTTATAATAGCCAGGACATGGAAGCAACCTAGATGCCCATTAGCAGATGAATGGATAAGGAAGCTGTGGTACATATACACCATGGAATATTACTCAGCCGTTAAAAAGAATTCATTTGAACCAGTTCTAATGAGATGGATAAAACTGGAGCCCATTATACAGAGTGAAGTAAGCCAGAAAGATAAAGAACATTACAGCATACTAACACATATATATGGAATTTAGAAAGGTGATAACGAAAACCCTATATGCAAAACAGAAAAAGAGACACAGAAATACAGAGCAGACTTTTGAACTTTGTGGGAGAATGTGAGGGTGGGATATTTCAAAAGAACAGCATGTATACTGTGTATGGTGAAACAGATCACCAGCCCAGGTGGGATGCATGAGACAAGTGCTCCGGCCTGGTGCACTGGGAAGACCCAGAGGAATCGGGTGGAGAGGGAGGTGGGAGGGGGGATCGGGATTGGGAATACATGTAAATCCATGGCTGATTCATATCAATGTATGACAAAACCCACTGGAAAAAAAATAATAATAATAAAAAAAAATTTTCACTATTACATTGCTTGTGCCTGCATTATATCATTTTTTGTAGGTTAAAGATGACATTCTTTGATAACGTTCACAAAATGGCCTTACTCCTTCTCTCTCTCACACTTTATCAAATATACAGACTTCTCTAAATGCAAAACAACTTGCTGAAGATTTCATCTTAACATGAACTGTTATTTATTGATATTTTCTGTGCTAAGTACTGTGCTATTAGTGTAAAGTTTTACATGAGAGATTTTATAGACTGAATATTTTCTCCCAAATTCCTAGGTTGAAACTCTCAACCCCAGTGGGATGGTATTTGGAAGTGGGGTCTTTGAGAGGTAATAAGGAGCTAGATTAGGTCATTATAGGAGGCCCCTCATGATAGATTATCTTTTATAAGAGGAGAAGGAAACAGGAGAGGTCTCTTTCTCTGCCATGTGAGGATACTGCAAGAGGGTGGCCACCTGCAAACTGGAGAGAGGCATCTTACCAAGAACTCAAATCTGCTGATGGCTAGATCTTGAGCTTCCCAGCCTCCAGAACTGTGAGAAATAGATGTCTCATTTTTAATATACCCACTTTATGGTATTTCATTATAGCAGCCCAATCTGACTAAGAAATTAATACTATGAAAGGGCTGCTGTTGTAACAAACACCTAAAAGTATAGAAGCTGCTTTGGAACTAGATAAAGTGTAAAAGCTAAAAGTGTTTGTAGGTGCCTTCTATAAAAAGCTTACATTTCAAGGAAAGACTATCCGTGCTAAATATTAGCAAAAAAATATTAGCTCAATTATGTGTGTGTCAGTATTTTGTGCAAGGTAGAACTAGAAGCAATGAAATTGGATATTTAGCTAAGATTTCCAAGAAAAAAGGTTGATGGAGCAACTTCAGGCTGCTTATAGTAAAAAACAAGAAGAGAAAAATTAAAGAAATACATAATTTTTAAACACAAAGAGACCAAAACTTAGAGATTTGGAAAATCTTGCTAAAAATTGAGAAAGCATTCTTCCGGAGAGAACGGTAACCAAAAGTGGGGGAGAGCAACCATTTGATAAGTAGATTAGTATGAGTTTTAACCAGAATAGAACTAACCAAGCCAAAAGAGCAGAAATACTTCCAGTTTGAACTGAATGATATGGAGATAGGATGGAATGAAGGAACACTGCCAGACTTCTTACATTCAACAGGAAAATAAAGCTATCCATCTGTGCACTTGTGCTATTCTTCAAGAAAAGAGAATGGCCCTAAAGGTGGCAAGTCAGGGATCATCAGGGCTATCTCGTTAGTGTCAGCAGACCAGAGAGCATCCAACCAAAGCCAAAAATGCATTGCCAGCTAGGGCTCTGAGAGTGACAGTGTCACCACAGTGGATCAGGGAGGCAAAGCGTCTGGTCAGAGGATTATTCTTGAGCCTTAAGATATCATGGAATTTGTCTTCTCAGGTGTTAGGGAATTGCCTAGGACCCATCACCTCTTCTTTATATCTCTCTTTTGGAATGGAAATGTCTAGTCTATGCCCCACCATTGTAATTTTTTTCCTTCTTTTTTTTAAATATAAATTTATTTATTTTAATTTGAGGCTAATTACTTTACAATATTGCATTGGTTTTGCCATACATTGACATGAATCCACCACGGATGTACATGTGTTCCCCATCCTGAACTCCCCTCCCACCTCCCTCTCCATCCCATTCCTCTGGGTCATCCCAGTGTACCAGCCCCAATCACCCTGTATCATGCATCAAACCTGGACTGGTGATTCGTTTCACATATGATAAGGTATGTTATCATGTTTTAATGCCATTCTCCCAAGTCATCCCACTCTCGCCCTCTCCCACAGAGTCCAAAAGACAGTTTTATACATCTGTGTCTCTTCTGCTGTATCACATACAGGGTTATTGTTTCCATCTTTCTAAATTCCATATACATGTGTTAGTATACTGTATTGGTGCTTGTCTTTCTGGCTTACTTCACTCTGTATAATAGGCTCCAGTTTCATCCACCTCATTAGAACTGGTTCAAATGAATTCTTTTTAATGGTTGAGTAATATTCCATTGTGTATATGTACCACAGCTTTCTTACCCATTCATCTGCCAATGGACATCTAGGTTGCTTCCATGTCCTGACTATTATAAACAGTGCTGCGATGAACATTGGGGTACATGTGTCTCTTTCAATTCTGGTTTCCTTGGTGTGTATGCCCAGCAGTGGGATTGCTGGGTAATATGGCAGTTCTATTTCCAGGTTTTTTTTTCCTGGTTTATTTATTTATTTTTCATTTTGGAACTGTCCAGATTTCCAGTTTTTTAAGGAATCTCCACACTGTCCTCCATAGTGGCTGTACTAGTTTGCATTCCCACCAACAGTGTAAGAGGGTTCCCTTTTTTCTGTACCCACTTCAGCATTTATTGCTAGTAGACTTTTGGATAGCAGCCATTCTGACTGGCATGAAGTGGAACCTCATTGTGGTTTTGATTTGCATTTCTCTGATAATCAGTGATGTTGAGCATTTTTTCATGTGTTTGTTAGCCATCTATATGTCTTCTTTGAAGAAATGTCTGTTTAGTTCTTTGGCCCATTTTTTGATTGGGTCATTTATTTTTCTGAAATTGAGCTACAGGAGTTGCTCGTATATTTTTGAGATTGTTTGCCAGTTGCTTCATTTGCTATTATTTTCTCCCATTATGAAGGCTGTCTTTTCACCGTGCTTATAGTTTCCTTCGTTGTGCAGAAACTTTTAATTTTAATTAGGTCCCATTTGTTTATTTTTGCTTTTATTTCCAATATTCTGGGACGTGGTCATAGAGGATCCTGCTGTGATTTATGTCGAAGAGTGTTTTGCCTATGTTTTCCTCTAGGAGTTTTATAGTTTCTGGTCTTGCATGTAGATCTTTAATCCATTTTGAGTTTATTTTTGTGTATGGTGTTAGAAAGTGTTCTAGTTTCATTCTTTTACAAGTGGTTGACCAGTTTTCCCAGCACCACTTGTTAAAGAGATTGTCCTTTTTCCATTGTATATTCTTGCCTCCTTTGTCAAAGATAAGGTGGGTGGATTTATCTCTGGGCTTTCTATTCTGTTCCATTGATCTATGTTTCTGTCTTTGTGCCAGTACCATACTGTCTTGATGACTGTGGCTTTGTAGTAGAGCCTGAAGTCAGGCAGGTTGATTCCTCCAGTTCCATTCTTATTTCTCAAGATTGTTTTGGCCATTCAAGGTTTTTTTTTTTTTTTTATTTCCATACAAATTGTGAAATTATTTGTTCTAGTTCTCTGAAAAATACCATTGGTACCTTGATAGGGATTGCACTGAATCTATAGATTGCTTTGGGTAGTATACTCATTTTCACTATATTGATTCTTCTGATCCATGAGCATGGCATATTTCTCCATCTGTGTCCTCTTTGATTTCTTTCATCAGTATTTTATAGTTTTCTATATATAGGTCTTGTGTTTCTTTAGGTGGATATATTCCTAAGTATTTTATTATTTTCATTGCAATGGTGAATGGAAATGTTTTCTTAATTTCTCTTTCTGTTTTCTCATTGTTAGTGTATAGGAATGCAGGGGATTTCTGTGTGTTGATTTTATATCCTGCAACTTTACTATGTTCATTGATTAGCTCTAGTAATTTTCTGGTGGAGTCTTTAGGGTTTTCTATGTAGAGGATCAAGTCATCTGCAAACAGTGAGAGTTTTACTTCTTCTTTTCCAATCTAGATTCCTTTTATTTATTTTTCTGCTCTGATTGCTGTGGCCAAAACTTCCAAACTATGTTGAATAGTAGTGGTGAGAGTGGGTACCCTTGTCTTGTTCCTGACTTTAGGGGAAATGTTTTCAATTTTTCACCATTGAGGATAATGTTTGCTGTGGGTTTGTCATATATAGCTTTTATTACATTGAGGTATGTTCCTTCTATTCCTGCTTTCTGGAGGGTTTTATCATAAATGGATTTTGAATTTTGTCAAAGGCTTTCTCTGCATCTATTGCAATAATCATATGGTTTTTATTTTCCAACTTGTTAATGTGATACATTACACTGATTGATTTGTGGATATTGAAGAATCCTTGCATCCCTGGGATAAAGCCCACTTGGTCATGGTGTATGATCTTTTTAATATGTTGTTGGATTCTGTTTGCTAGAATTTTTTAAGGATTTTTGCATCTATGTTAGTCAGTGATATTGGCCTGTAGTTTTCTTTTTTGTGTGGTATCTTTGTCAGGTTTTGGTTTTAGGATGATGGTGGCCTCATAGAAAGAGTTTTGAAGTTTACCATTCTCTGCAATTTTCTGGAAGTGTTTGAGTATGATAGGTGTTAGTTCTTCTCTAAATTTTTGGTAGAATTCATCTGTGAAGCCATCTGGTCCTGGGCTTTTTTTTGCTGGAAGATTTCTGATTACAGTTTCAATTTCCATGCTTGTAATGGGTCTGTTAAGATTTTCTATTTCTTCCTGGTTCAGTTTTGGAAACTTGTACTTTTCTAAGAATTTGTCCATTTCTTCCAAGTTGTCCATTTTATTGGCATATAGTTGCTGATAGCAGTCTCTTATGATCCTTTGTATTTCTGTGTTGTGTGTTGTGATCTCTCCATTTTCATTTCTAATTTTGTTGATTTGATTTTTCTCCCTTTGTTTCTTGACTAGTCAGTACCATTGTATTTTTGGCAGCACATAACTTGTCTGGTTTAACAGGTTTACAACAAGAGGGAAACTGGTCCCAGGATAAATCTTGAGGCTTATCCAAATCTGACTTAGATGATATTTGGATGAGACTTTGGATTTAAATGCATGAAAGAGTTAAGAGTTTGGGGGTGCTGAAATATAGTCCATGTATTTTATATTTGAAAAGGATATGAATTTGGGGGCCCAAAAGTAATGACTGATGACTGTACACATGGACATCACCAGATTACCAACATCAAAACCAGACTGATTATGTTCTTTGCAGACAAAGATGGAGAAGCTCAATACAGTCAGCAAAAACAAGACCTGGAGCTGATTGTGGCTCACATCATGAGCTCCTTATTGCAAAAATTCAGGCTGAAATTGAAGAAAGTAGGGAAAAACACTAGGTCATTTAGGTATGACCTAAATCAAATCTCTTATTATTATATAGTGGAGGTGACAAACAGATTCAAGCGATTAGATCTAGTAGACACAGTGCCTGAAGAATTATCAATGGAGACTTGTAACACTGTACAGGAAGCAGTGACCAAAACCACCCCAAAGGAAAAAAAATGCAAGAAGACAAAGTGATTGTCTGAGGAGGCTTTACAAACAGTTGAGGAAAGAAGAGAAGTGAAAGGCAAGGGAGAAAGATGTACCCAACTGAATGCAGAGTTCCAGAGAACAGCAAGGAGAGATTAAAACAATAAATAAAAAACGTCTTCAATGAAAAATGCAAAGAAATAGAGGAAAACAATAGAATAAGAAAGACTAGAGATTTCTTTAAGAAAATTGGGGCTATAAAGGCAACATTTCCTGCAAGGATGGGCATGATAAAGGACAGAAATGATAAGGACATAACAGAAGCAGAAGAGATTAAGAATAGGTGGAAAGAATACACAGAAGAACTATACAAAAAAAAAAAAAAAGTCTTAATGGCCCAGATAACTACAATGGTGTGGTCATTCATCTAGAGCTAGACATCCTAGAGTGTGAAGTCAAGTTGGCCTTAGGAAGTATTACTATAAACAAAGCTAGTGGAGGTAATGGAATTCCAGTTGAGCTATTTCAAATCCTAGAAGATGATGCTGTTAAAGTGCTACAACCAATATGGCAGCAAGTTTGGAAAGTTCCGCAGTGGCCACAGGACTGGAAAAGATCAATTTTCATTCCAATACCAAAGAAGGCCAATGTCAAAGTATGTTCAAACCACCACACAATTGTGCTCATTTCACAGGCTAGCAAGGTAATGCTCAAAATCCTTCAACCCAGGCTTCAACAGTACAGAAACCAAGAACTTCCACATGTACAAGCTGGATTTAGAAAAGGCAGAGGAACCAGATATTAAATTTTCAACATCCACTGGATCACAGAAAAAGCAAGAGAGTTCCAGAAAAACATCTACTTTTGCTTCATTGACTATGCTAAAACGTTTGACTGTGTGGATCACAACAAACTGTGGGAAAACCTCAGATATGCAGATGATACCACCCTAACATCAGAAAGTGAAGAGGAACTAAAGAGCTGCCTGATGAAGGTGGAAGAGGAGAGTGAAAAATATGGCTTAAAACTCAACATTCAAAAAACAAAGATCATGGCATCTGGACCCATCACTTCATGGAAAAGATGGGGGAAAATGGAAACAGTGGCGGATTTTATTTTCTTGGGGTCCAAAATCACTACAGACGGTGACCGCAGCCATGAAATTTAAGCTGCTTGCTCCATGGAAGAAAAGCTATGACAAACCTGGACGGCGTATTCAGAGTTGAACCAAAAAGAAAGCTGAGCACAAAAGAATCGATGCTTTCAAACTGTGGTGCTGGAGAAGACTCTTGAGAGTCCCTTTGACAGAAATAAAATCAAACCAGTCAATCCTAAAGGAAATTAACCTTGAATATCCATTGGAAAGACTGATGCTGAAGCTGAAGCTCTAATACTCTGGTCACCTGACGTGAAGAGTCAACTCACTGGAAAAGACCCTTTCCTGATGATGGGAAAGGGTGAGGGCAAGAGGAGAAGGGGGCAACAGAGTATGAGAAGGTTGGATGGCATCACTGACTCAATGGTCATGAGTTTGAGTAAATTCTGCGAGATAGTGAAGGACAGGTAAGTCTGGTGTGTGGCAGTCCATGGGGTCGCAAAGAGTCAGACACAACTTAGCAATTGAATAACAACAAAAACAATGTGGAATCCATTTACCTGGTATGAATTTCCTTGGTTCTCATCCAGATTCAAGGAGTTGAAGGGTAATTATAGTGTTGCAAATAACCTGAATATTGCCACCACAAGACAATTATGAAAAACTCTAAAATGCTTTACAAATGGTAATTCATCTGCAGGTATGCAACTATCATATATATTACACTATGTATGTACTATGGTATATTTGAATTATTAATGCATAAAAATATTGGAGTCATTAAAATATTTAATACATCATGATTTAACATAATTATGATCAGATTTAATAAAATGATTTTACATGTCCTACTTTATGTAACAAATTACATAAAGCTCTGCTTTCTGTAATCTTTGCCTTAATTTTATAGTAACAAGTAGAAATAGGAGTACCTTAATTAACCATTCCATTTAGAACCTCTTCTAATGAGGAACTTAAACAGTAATTTTGAGACAAATGTTTGTGGATATGTATGAGTACATTTGCCAGAGTTGTTCTCTAAGCATGATTAAATGTAAGCTGATGAACACTTGAAACAAAATGATGCATTTACATAGATTTTATACTCACAATACACTATCTTGTCCTCACAGTGACCCATTTTGCGAGTAAGAAGCTTTGATGTAGATTAAGAAACTTGTGCAAGTTTACAAATACAGTTGTTGTGAGGGCTCATGTGCTTCCTGATCTGTGGCCAGTGCTCTTTTCACTCGATTTCCAAGAAACGCATAGTTCATTATTTTTTCAAGTCTTATTAAATTCATCTGAAAACTACCCACTCTCAATTTTACAAAATGTTGCATTAATCAATTCTTTATCATGACCATAAGAAGGCTTTTGAAAAATTTTGGATGATAACTTGAAGAGGATTTTTAAAGGAACGTAGAAGTATTTGACATTCGGGAAAAAACTTGTCAAGTGTTACAGAGATTTCTACACAATTTCTGAAGAGAATCTGAATTTAACTTCTACAAGCACATGGGAAATGAGAAAGGCTTTACACTTTCTACTGAGCTATTGTTATGACTTGCATTTTCTAAACTATATTAACTACCTTGACCCCTATGTAGGTGTTCATTAATGAAAAATTAGCAAACAATCCTCACAAATTATAAGTACATAAGAATTGTTCCTAATGAGTTCAACATAATCAGTGATTGTGCTGTGAATATACTGCAGTAGAAATCAAAAGTGATTGGAGAAATCAAAAGGAGATTGGAGTTGTAACTCTTAAGTGAGTTTTTTCAAGGGCAAACGTTTTCTTAAAACTCGAATAAGCAGACCATCTCTAACCCCACATTCTCCGCGCGGGACGCGCAGCCGTGTCTACAAGTGTTCTTAGAGCAGAGATGAATAATACTGCAGCCAGCCCAATGTCTGCTGCCACTTGTAGCAGTGGAAGAAGTGCAGGGAAGTCTATAAGCTTCACAGCAGAATTGCAGAGTATGATGTCATTATGAATAATGCTGTAATTGAACATTGATATACCTTCATGTTCTTTCCTTGGTATTGCATTAGCTGGAACTTCTCATATGATGCTGAATAGGAGTGATGAAAGGATTGGAGGCTGTTGAAGAAGATAGATGACATAATAAGTGTGAAGTTTTTAGAACACCATCTGTATCTGGAGGGATTTCCTTGTAAGTGCTCAGGTTTTCTTTAGGTGATGCTCGGAGGCCTCTTCATGAAACGGCAGTTTTGGTAGAAGATGTGGTGCACACTCAGTTAGTTAATCTGTTACAGCAAGCTGCTGAAGTTTCTCAGCTTCGGGGAGCAAGAGTAATTTCTGCTGAAGATCTTCTGTTTTTGATGCGCAAGGATAAGAAAAAACTTAGAAGACTGCTAAAATACATGTTTTTCCGAGACTACAAATCAAAGATTGTCAAAGGCATTGACGAGGATGATCTTCTGGAAGACAAATTGAGTGGCAGCAATAATACAAACAAAAGACAAAAAATCGCTCAAGACTTTCTCAACTCTATTGACCAAACAGGAGAACTCTTGGCAATGTTTGAAGATGATGAAATTGATGAAGTTAAACAAGAAAGAATGGAGAGAGCAGAAAGACAAACTCGAGTTATGGATTCAGCTCAATATGCAGAATTCTGTGAAAGTCGACACTTAAGTTTCTCCAAAAAAGGGTCCAAATTTCGAGACTGGTTGGACTGCGGTAGTATGGAGATAAAGCCCAATGTTGTTGCTATGGAAATTTTAGCATATTTAGCGTATGAAACGGTGGCACAGTTAGTGGATCTGGCTCTTCTTGTGAGGCAGGACCTGGTAACCAAGGCAGGAGACCCCTTCAGCCATGCCATTTCTGCCACCTTCATTCAGTACCACAACTCTGCTGAGGGGTCTTGCTTGAAGCCCTATCCAGACTCTCCTGAGAACACACCTCCTCCCACACCAACAGCTCCGTCCGCGGGCTCACAGCACTCGGGGAAGGCCACATCGGGATCCCTAGGGAATGGGAGTGCTGGACAAGACTCAGCTAAGACCAAACAAAGGAAAAGAAAAAAGATAAGGAAACTAAAATACAGGTATCTTACATGACTTGACAGAACTGGTAACTGAGATGGCTGGGATCGAGACCAAGAGCACTGCGGCCTGTGGTGTTGAGGCTCACAGCGATGCCATCCAGCCCAGCCACATCAGAGAGGCCGTCCGACGCTATGGCCACAAGATTGGCCCCCTTTCCCCATTCACAGTACGTAATAACAGAGTTATAAAAAGTTATATTTATAATCTGAAAGAATTTTGATTTTCAAGTGGTCAAATGAAGCAGCAATGGAATTGTTGAAAGCAATTTGTGGTGGCTGTAATTTTGTTGTATAAAAGTGGCATAATTCTCTTGGGGAAAAAAAAATTCGAATAAGCAGAGCATTTTTCAATCATTAGTCTAAAGGAAGAAATAAATACTTCTAAAATAAGAAGATATTGGCCAAAATGACAAAAGAAACAAAATTGGCAGCTCAGGAAAACCTAGATGGGAATTTTCTCTATAAGATCACATACACTTGAAAAAATTCAATTGAAGTTAAACAATTTCTACCCAGTACCTTGGGCTTCCCTGGTAGCTGAGTTGGTAAAGAATCTGCCTGCAGTGTGGGAGACCTAGGTTCAATCCCTGAGTTGGAAAGATCCCCTGGAGGAATAAATGACAACCCACTCCAGTATTCTTGCCTGGAGAATCCCAGGGACAGAGGAGCCTGGCAAGCTACAGTCCATGGGGTCGCAAATGGTTGGACATAACTGAGTAACTAAGCACAGCACACATCTAGTACCTACTATGTGCAAAAGAATAAAATTAACATTAATATCTGCTTAAAGTGTTCCAAACAACACTAGAAGCCTCATTATTAGTATTAGCACTAACATTAGTATTTATGAATCCTCACAACTCTGGGAGGTAGGTAGCATTATCCTATTTGTACATCTGAGAAAACTGGGGCTCAGAGAGGTGAGGAAGCAAGGTGTTACCAACCTTCAAGCCTCTCATGCTTTAGGTAATAGGTATTTTAATTTTCAGTTTTCAAGTAGTGAACCTGAGATCCAGGCAGGTTGCGTCAACTGCAAAAATTCACAAAGGTGGTGAATGCTTTGACTATAACTCCAATAGTAAAGCTAGATTACCATTACCCACCAGTGATTTTCCAACTTCAGCAAGCAGCAGAATCATCTTATTAAAACAGAGGTTCTGAATCAGAGATTGCTGGACTCCATCCCCAGAGTTTGAATTGGGAAGACTGGGGTGGGGCCCAAGAGTTTCCATTTCTAAGAAGTTTCTAAATTATGCTGCTGCTGCTGCTGCTCTTCCAGGGAATACACTTTGATAACTACTCTGGGAATAGTAGTAAAGAGAACAAACAAGTATAGTTGAAGTTGAACAAATGGATTAAAAGGCTAAAAGATATATTATCAGAACAGTAACAGTTAATTACAAGTTCCATATGAAAGGTAAAAGAGAGCCAGTGATGGGATTTTAAGATGTTGTCATAGGGATGACAGGGATGTCATAGGGATAATAGTGAGAGAAAGACATAAGGCTACCTATTTCTTTTAACTTTTCCTTTAACAGAAACAGAATAATGCCTTCCAACTGAAGCTAATGCTACATGGCTTTTAAATTACTCTCTTGTTTTTGTTTTGCATTCAGCATATCTTATTTTGAGCAATAGAGAGTTAAGTCACTGAAATCCTTAAGGAAACCATTTTTCCTGTTTCTTTCATTTCTTTGTTTGTTTGCTGCTGTGGGATTTTTTTAAAACCAATTTCATTTTAAGTGATAGACAGGGATTTTCCCCCTTTAATGGTAAAAGGATCAAGTAAATTGGATTTGAGATGTTTAATTAAGTCAGTTCACAGACAAATGGACTTGATGAGTGGCAGGTTATTGTGGTGTGGTCCATGAGAAACAACTGCAATTAGACTAAACCTGCGGACGTAAGATTAAGATTTTTTTCAAGGTCAAGCCACAGGACTCATTTGGAAAAGAATTAGCAGAATGCAGACAAAGAATCAATATGAAAACCATCTACTGGACACATAAACAATACAATAATGCCTGTGAACTCAAGTCCACACCTATTGCCAATTGATCCTGGGGATAAATTGTGGCATGAAAATATTTTATAAATAAGCATATATCTGTACCATATTATTTCCTTGAAATGCATTTAACTATGGTTGGAAAATATTTCAGTCTCAGCACAGGGAGAAATGCACTTCTTCATTCACTGTCCAGACTACTAGTAAGTAGTTTTTATTTTTCTGTAAATTAGTAGAGTATAACCTCTGTTGGAGATGAAAAGAAATTCTAAGGAAAATATTAAATAAGTGGGGAAAAAAAACAAGCAGGATCTAAGACAGGATTTCTGAACTTTTGTGCTATGTCAATATGATAGTATATGAACACCCTTTCTCAGACTAATATTTTTAATGCATAAAACAAAACATAGGATTTCAAAGAAATATGACTCACATAAAATATTAATAACTGAATATACTATTAATATATACTAATATATATGTTTCTTTGTCAGTGAGTTGGTAACAAATTAATATACTTTAGAAAAGCAAGTTAAAACTAACCTGTGTAGCACTTCAGTGTGAAGGTAGTGCCTGCTTGGTTTGAAGAAGGCCATTAACCTGTGGGGCAATACACATGTCATACTGGATATCCAATCAATTCTTATATTTTTATTTTCATGGTCACAAGAGCAGAAAATGTCTGTTTGCAAAGGGATATTATTGAAAATGGAATTAAAACCTTCCCAGGTCTCTTTAAAATGCTAGGATAGGTTTCTCAAACTGAACACTACGACTGTCCAAGAACTTTTGAGTTAGACTCCAATAGTAGTAAATTCTTTTGTTCTAACAATCAATGAGTTCATCTTTAGCTAGTTTAACATCTTTGATGATACAGTTTATATTAGAAGAAAGGAATGTGAATCCATGTTTTAATTTTAATGCTATTTATGTAAAATATATGCTGCAAATGTTCTGATGTGTTTTTCTGATGTTTGCAGAGTTCTCTTTCCCAATTAATGAACAAAGAATTTTACCTCCGTACTCCATTTAGGTAAAGCACTTCCTCCAGTTTAAAGTTTGCAAGAATGTTGACCTCTACTTCTTCCTTATTGGCAGCTTAGCCAAGAAAACTTAGAAATTTTATGAAGCATCTGCAACGAGGACTTAAAAATGTTGAAAAATTTATATTACTCATATGGTTAAATTATCTGTCAAGTAAAGTGCCCAATAGGAAAAATCCTTTCTTTCAAAGTGATTCAAGAGAGTTTTGTGAGTTTTGGGTTTGGTTTTTTAAAAAAATGATCTCTGTCCTTTGTTTAAACCATCACTGTAAGGCTTGTCTTGGAAGCCATATAACTTCCATATGCTCAAGTAGAACATAATATTTTCTTTCCACTATTTGGAAATAAATCTTTAAAAATGAAGAGATTCAGAGATCTGCATCTGATCTTATTAATAATATTTATGGGTCTTGACAAAACTTCTTACAGCCTTATTGACAAAGTCTTTGTTGCCAGTACATGTTTCTGTATAAAGGAGTGAGTGACAATGACATAAGGAGATTCTTTTTGTTTTTCTTTCTTACTAAAGCAGCAAAACCAGATGCATTACCAATCATTATAAAAGATCCATCTGTGCAAAGAGTATGAAGCTTTTTATCCCAGTCAAATATTTGTTTGGCAAAACAACTTTTTACTATTTCCAAACATCAGCAGCTTTTTCAGCATCCAAAAGAGACTCACAAAATAGGATTTCTTTTTTTGAAAGTGTCAGTATGCACATCATGAACAAAAAAAAATTGTTGGCCACCTTAAGAGATGCCTACAGCTTCATCTAGTTACACAGTCAATGGGAATATTGAAGCTGCTAATTTCCTTATGATCTGCTTCAAATATAAATCACAATATTTGTATAGGGACCAACTTCTAATTTTTTCATCTGTTCCATCCACAAACCATCTTAATATCTTCCCATCCATGTGACTTACTAAAGTCTCTGTAATGGTGTGCAACTCCAAATACTGAGCACTCTCATGGCTGCTCTGATAGACTATCATAATTTTAGAGTAATAATGAGCATAGATGATATTTCAAAACTAAAATATGATAGGAAAATACAGTTGATTTTTATTGGTGACAAAAATCATAGGCACTACCAAAGATACTGTGGTTTGTTTTCTGCATTCACTAGGAAGGAAAACACATGGAATACCTGAAATTTACCCATAGGTTTCTTAGGGACATATAGATCTAAGCTTAAGAAGCCCTGATGAAGACGGTTACCAATGGACAGAACTGTTACACAATCTCCTTTCGATTTTTTACTTATGAATGTTTTACTTTGCAATTATTCATACGACTTTTTTGCTTTTCCTAGTGGGTTTCAGTCTGGAGTGAATAGTTTTTGATTACCATGCTTATTTTTTCTATATATCTCTAATCCTATTCTAAGATAAGACTAGAAAGGGACCATTTAAGATTCCCTCCCATATTCCATTTCAGCTTCTAGTCAAGGTATATTTTAAGGAAAGGAGTCAGTGACCTCAGAGGACCATTATGAAATGTCCCAGTTAGACAAATAATGAGCTTAGAGTTGGGGGTTGAAGAGAAAGAGATGATAAGAATTGATGTACAGGATGCAAAATGAAAATTATCTAAATTGTTGCTATTTATTCCCAAAATAACTATATTTGCTGTTAACCATGTTGCATTTTGATAATATGAAAATTATTTAATCTAAATGCAAGTAGAATATTTTCTAAATTCAAAAACTCTTAACGCAAGCACTTTAACTTTGACAAATCCCTTTCTCATTGCAAAATAAGAGTACTAATAATTTCTATATCACAGGCTTACTGTGATGATTAAATGACAGAATTAATATAAAATTCTAAGCATAATGACTAGAAAATAGTCAGTACTCAATAAATCTTATCACTTACTATCATCATCACAATTCTTATCATAGTTAGATAATATTTAAAAATCAGAGGGAAGTCATGGAAATATTTTAAGCAGTTAGCACAATAAGGTTTATATTTTAGAGAAATACAAGTAGTGATGTGGTAATGGTAGCTTTTGGTGATATTTATTTTTATCTTATTTTAATATCAATGGACTAGTAATGGCTATCATTATAACATTTTAATACTGTTTCAATTTTGTTTCATCAAGGACAATAACAAGACATTTCATTTAAAGACATTTATTTTAAAGACTCCTAATCCAAGTACTTTCACAGTTTTGTCAATGAAAAAGTACTATTGTACTAACTATTTCAGAAATTATTGCTACTACCAGTCATGTGAATAAAGGTGAAGATGACTTTAAAACAAGAATTCAGGGAAGAAAAGTCACAGGAATTTGATCATCACAGAAAGGAAGGCACACCATGCATACAAATATCTAGTTTTCATACACAAAAAAGGAAATGATGTACTTATTTAACATATATTTGTTGAACGTTACCAAATATATGTTATTATGTTAGGAACTCATAGGTACATGGGATGCATCAGTTGAATTTAAAAAAAAAATAAAACTAAACTTCCTGCACTCATGGAGATGATGTTCTAGTAAGGCAGAGGAAGAAGGACAATAAACAATAATCATAATACATAAATGCCATGCTAAGCTGAAAAGCAATAAGAGCTATGGAAAAAAATAGTAAATCAGAAGAAAAGAAAAGAGAAATTTTGAGGTGAAAATAAAGTTATAATCCTAAACCGAGAGGTCAGGGTAGATACACTTCACTTGTACCATACATTTAGGCAAAGACATGAAGGAAATAAGAAAGTTAATCACATTTGGAGAAGAGCATTATAGGAGAAAAAATAGCTAGTACAAAAGGTTCTACATTTTTTAATGTGCCCATTATGACAGAAATAATGAAAGGATTACACTGGGGCTGAAACAGAGAAACTAAAGGAAGAACAATGGAAGATGAACTCAAGGAAGTAACATGGGATTGGGGGGAAGATCATGGAAAGCTTTTGAGGCAAAGGAATGACTTGAATTTTACTCTAACTTGGGGAGACATGACAGTCTCCCCAAGACTTATATTCTGACTTGTATTTTAAAATAATATTTTTGACTGCAGTGTTGAGAATACATTATAGAGCAGCAAGGACATAGTCAGAAAAACCAATTTACACCAAGGGAAATGGATAGGTTGGACTAGGGTGGTAGCAGTGGAGGTGTTGAGAAATGGTCAGATTCTAGATATGGTTCATAGGTTACATAGACAGGGTTTGTTGATAGATTGGATACAGAGTGGGGGGGGGGGAAGGAGTCTGGGACAGAGTCAAGATTTCAGAACTGAGAAAGTAAAACTGTGGAGTTACCATAAGCTGAGATTTAAAAAGGCCCCACCCAGGAAGACCAAGTTTGAGGACTTCTGTTTTGAATATGTTGCCTTGTACATGTCTGTTGGATTTCCAAGTGGAAATGCTTAGTAAGTAGTTGAATACAGCGGTCTGGTGTTTAGGAATGTGAAAAAATTTATTAGGAGTCAGAAGTAATCAAATAAGATGAATGAGAAATCGCCTAATAACAACAGACAGAGGTCTGGTGCAGTTAAGGGAATAAAAGCTTAATTGGCAGTTGATTTAAAAGAAAATAAGACAAGAGTAATTTGAGGTACTATGTACCATCAACTGTTTCAAGGAATTTAGCTGCAGGTGGAGTACAAAGAAATTAGTCAGCTAGGAGGAACCAAGAAGAGCTTTTTGCTTGTTGTTAAGATGGGAAGAATAAGAGTACGCTGGTATTCTGATGAAAATAATTCATTAGAAAACAAGCAACTAATGATGAAGAAAAGGGGGGAGTTACTGGAATATTATTTTGAATAGGAAAGGAGATTTCATGTATAGGTGAGAGACTCAGTATAGATAGGCACACAGAGTTCATGCATGAAACAAGAAGTATACTGGCTTTTAATATGTGCTTGCTTTAGAGCTATGAAAACTGGTACCCATATTATCTGGCAAATAAAATTTACATGCTTTTGTTTTGAGCAAATATATATATATAGGCATAGAGACCACTTTGTGGGTATATATGGTAGCACCAGTCTGTGGAAGCTTGTTTTTAAACAATTTTACTTTGCAAACTCAAATTTACAAGAGAAAACAGTATAATAAACCTCTATGTACCATTATCATGAATATTCTAAAAATTATTTTGAAGAACTAAAATGTATACATACCTATGCAACCACAAACTTTTGTCTTTATATGACTTTTAACTATCTTGATTAAAAAAAAAAAACTCTATGTACCATTATCGCTTCAAATTTAGCATCATTTGCCAATCTTGTTTCATCAAAACATCCAAGTTTTTGCCACGCTACTGTAATTCAAATACCAGATATTATATCATTTCATGCATAAAAACTTCAGCATTCATTTCTAATAGGATTTTTTTTCTTTTAACATAACTACCATACCACACTACACAATAAATTTAAGAATAATCTTGCAATATTACCTAATTCTCATGGCTGATAATCCTTTCTGTGCTAAGGTGCTCAGTTACTCACTCACATCAGACTCTTTGCGACTTCATGGACTCTAGCCCACCAGGCTCCTCTGTCCATAGAATTCTCCAGGCAAGAAAACTGGAGTGAGTAGCCACTTTCCTTCTTCAGAGGATCTTCCCCAACCAGGGATCAAACCCTGGTCTCCTGAATAGCAGGAGAGTTCTCTACTACTGAGCCACCAGGGAAGCTACCAATTTTCATTCCATCCTCAAATTTCACTGATTATGAAGCCTAAAAAGACATGGAGTAACTGTAAACTCTTAGTACTAAGTGTAAATGCCAGTCTAAAAAGACTACATACTATGCGATTCTAACTTTATGACATTCTGGAAGATGTAAAACTGTGGAGACACTAAAAAAATCAGTGGTTGCTAGGGATGAGCATAAGAATAGGCAGAGCACAGAGGACTTTCAGGGCAATGAAAACACTGCGTCTGATACTCTAATGGTGGATACAGGTCATTATACATTTGTCCAAATACACAGAATGTATAACACAAAGAGTGAAACCTAAAGTAAACTATATTTTGAGACATCATCCTTTATCAATGTAGGTTCATCAAGTATAAGAAATTTACCCTCTGGAGAGAAATGCTAATAATGAAAGAAACTATGCATGTGTGGGGGGTGGGGTGGGGGCAGGGGTGTATGAAAAACTCTGTACCATCCTTTCAATTTTACTATGAACCTAAAATTCCTCTTAAAAATATAAAGTGCTATAAAGATTTTTCATAGATAAATGTGTTTATCTATGTTTATTGTTTCTTGATCTATGTTTATTTATCAATGTTTATTGTTTATCCTTTATTGTTTCATGATTTGAGGTTATAGTTTGGAAAGACTACATCTTCTGGTTATAATGAAATTTATCCATGTTTTCTTCTAATGCTTATACAGTTTCACATTTTAGTTTTAGAACTCTGATACATTAGAATTTCAATTGGTGCATGAGATGAAGAATTTATCCAGTTTTATATTATTTCATTTGACGATCCAGTTTTCATATTATCTCTTATTAAAATGTTCCTCTTTAATTCACAGATTGGGGATTTTTGTCTTCATCAATATTGAATTTTCATGTGAAGTTGAGCCTTTGGGGGAACTTCAATAATTCTGTTTCATTAATCTGTCTATTCAAGCATCAATACCTTATTATTTTAAAATAGGCTTTTATAACATGTTTTAAGGTCTATTAAGTTTATCCCACTTCTCATTGTTCTTTTTATCACAGTTTCATGAGGCTTGTTTTTGGTTCACTCCTCCAAATGAAATTCATAATAAATTATCTAGCTGATGATATTTTAATTGTGTTTACATTAAAATATAGTTCCATTGTGATCAGTTCAATTTCCTTAGTGAAACAGAATGAAAGATCATCAATGAAGAGTGAAGACTAGGGAGAAGATATTGGAATATAAGGAGAGAGAAGAGGTAAAATAGTTATCTAGGAAACAGGAGAGCTGCCCTTATAAGACAGCATTAGGAATCCATTTGAGGTTTGTGGTCTTGAATTTACATGAGTATCAGCCTATAGAGTTGTGTGTTCTTCTCCAGTCGCATTCACCTGCATGAGTGCTAATGCGCAACAAATACATAACTGGGGTTGGTTTGGCCAGTTGAGGTTAGAGAAGGGAGAAAGAAGGCAAGAAAAAACTGTAAACAAAAAAGAACAATTATAATAACTAACCATGGAATTTAATTTTATAAAGAAATGAAGATTATCAAGGGCAGATGAATGGATTTTAGGTCATGGATAATTTGTAGTTTTGGTATTTATCAGAGGTAATGAGCTCATGGCATCAGTATGAATTATAATAAATAAAACTAAGTACAACTTTATATATTCCACACACCATTAATTGCTATAGATGGATAATATTTTGGGGGTCATTTCAGGTAAATATGTACAATGAACAATCTTGTTGAAAAGGAAATTATGAAAGAAATTTCATTTACAATAGCATCAATATAATAAAATATAGAGGAATAAGTTTAAATAAGTTTAAACAAGGAGGTGAAAGACCAGTACAACAAAAACTACAATACACTGCAAAAGGAAATTAAGATGTAAAGAAATGGAAACATATCCCATATTTCTGGATTGGAAGACCTAATACTATAAAATATCAATACTTACCAATGCAATCTACATATTTAATGTGACTCTTATCAAAATGCCAATGATGTTATATGGCAGCCTGGATGGGAGGAGAGTTTGAGGGAGAATGAATACATGTATATGTATGGCTGAGTCCTTTTGCTGCTCACCTGAAACTAACACAACATTGTTAATTGGCTATATTCCAATATAAAATAAAAACTTTAAAAAATTGCTAATGTTTTTTCTCACAGAAAAAAAGACATCAAATATCCAAAACAATCTTGAAAAACAACAAACTGGAAAGATTCATACTTCCTGCATTTCACAACTTACTACATGCAAAGCTATAATAATCAAAATATTATTGTACTGGCATAAAAACATAATATAGAGACCAGAAATAAACCCTCACAATTATAGACATATGACTTTAATTAAGGATGCTGAAAATATTCAATAGGAAAAGGACAGTCTTCCACAAATGCTGAGAAAACTAGATACCTACACACAGAAGAATGAAGCTGTAACTTAGCCTGACACTGTATACAAAAATTAACTCAAAATAAAAGACCTAAACATAAGTGCTAAAACATTAAAACTGCTCCAAGAAAATATTTGGGTAAATCTTTATAACATGGGAATTGGCAATGATTTCATGAACATGACATTATAATCATAGACAACGAAAGGAAAATTAAGTTGGACTATATCAAAGTAAAAACTTCTGCACATCAAAACACACAATCAACAGAGTTAAACAGCAACCCATAGAGTGTGAGAAATACTTACAAATCACATATCTGATAAGTGAACAGAAAACTCCTAAAATTCAATAGTAAGAAAACAACTTGATTCAAAAATGAGCAAAAGACTCAAACTGATATTTCTCCTAAGATATACAAATGGCCAATAAACATACAAAAAGATGATTGACATCACAAAGAATAAGGGAAATGCAATTCAAAACTACAATATGATACTATTTCATACTCACTAGGATGGTTACTATTAAAAAAGGAATCATAAAATAACAAGTGTTGATTTGGATATGGAGGAAATGGAACTCTTGTAACTGCCAGTGAGAATGTAAAATGGTGCAGCTGTTAGGGAAAACAGAATGGCAGTGTCTCCAAAAAATTAAAAACAAAATTGCCATATGATCCAGAAATTCTACTTCTGGGTATGTACCCAAAGGTATTTAAACCATGGTCTCCAAGAGATATTTGCATACTCATGTTCATAGCAGCGTTTTTCACAAGAGCCAAGAGGTGAAAACAACCTAAGCAGTTGATGGAGAAATAAATCAACAAAATGTGGGATACAGTAATATATACAATGGAATATTTTAAAAGTAAGGAGACTTTGACTCAGAATATAAATGAACCTTGAAGACATTTTGCTAGGTAAAATAAGCCAGCCACAAAAAGACAAATACCATATCATTCAACTTATATTAGGTACATGTAATAGTCAAATTCATAAAGATAGAGTGTATAATGGTGATTGTGAGGGGATGCAGTGAGGGGGCAATGGGAAGTTGTTGTTTAATGGGTGCATAATTTCAGTTTTATAAGATGAAAAGAGTTCTGGATATGGATGGTGGTGATTAAGTGCATTCATCATAATATGAATGCACTTAATATCACTGAACTGTACAATTTTAAATTAAGATGGTAAATTTTATGTGTCTTATAAATAAAAAAATCAGTTTCCATATGTGTGTATTTCTGGGTTCTCTTTTCATTCTGCTCATCTATTGGGATATCCTACCTTGCTTACTGTACCTCATAATCATTCTTATAATCAGGTAATATTATCCATAAAACTTATTCTTCTGTTTCAAAACTGTTTTGGCTATTCTAGGTCCTTTGTACTTTAATACAGATTTTATAATTAATTTTTCAACTGTGTTAAAAAGCCTACTGGGATTTTATTGGGATTACATTGATTTTATAATTCAGTTGGCAGAAACATATTAACAATAATCAGTCATTTGGCCAAAGAAGATAGAGTATCTTTCTGTTCAGATCTTAATTTCTCTCAGCAATATTTTGAGGTTTTCAGTGTACAGGTTTTGCAGATGTTGCATCAGATTTATTCCTATGTATTTCACATTTTGCAATGCTATTATAAATGGTGAATTTTTTTCAAATTTTGATTTCTTGCTGCTAGTATAGAACAATATAATTAATTTTGCATTTTATTATATATCCTGAAAACTATTAGTTCTAATAGCTTATTTTTAGAGATCATCATATATTCTGCAAGTAAAGACAGTTATTTATTTCTTCCATCCTGAATGCATTTTATGTTTTTATATTCCCTTGCTGCACTGACTCTAATCTCTTGCATAAGGTTGAACAGAAGTGAAAGCGCTCATCCTCAAGTCTGTACACCTGTATGTAAAGTGTCTGTTTTCCTATTGCTGCTTTAAAATTTTTCTGTTTATCATTGATTTTGAACCAGTTGATTAAATCTTGGTGTGATTTTCTTATGGTACTTGTGCTTTGTTAGTTTCTTAGAAATCTGGGTTTATAGACTTCCCCAGTGGCTCAGTGGTGAAGAACTCGCCTGCCAATACAGGAGACATGGGTTCCACCCCTGATCCAGGAAGACTCTACATGCCAAGGAGCAACTAAGCCAGTGTACCACAACTATTGAGTCTGTGCTCTAGAGCCTTGGAGCAGGAACTGCTGGGCCCACATGGCGCACATGCCCTAGAGCTCGTGCTCTGCAACAAGAGAAGCCACCACAATGAGAAGCCTGTGCATCAAAATTAGAGAGTAGCCCCTACTTGATGCAACTGGAGAAAAGCCCACACAGTAACAAAGATCCAGCACAGCCAAAAATAAATAAATAAGTAAAACTATTTCTAAAAATGTGAGTTTATACTTTTCATAAATACAGAAAGTTCTCAGCCATTATCTCTTCAAATACTCTTTTTCTGTTCTCCCCTCTCTTTCTTCTTCAGGAACCATGACTAAACATGTCTCAGGCAAAATAAAGTTGCACAGTAAATCACAAATGTTCTTGGTCAATTTACTTTTAAGTCTTGTTTTCCTTTTCATTTTGGAAAGCGTCTACTGCTGTGTGTTCAAGTTTGCTAATATTTTCTTCTTCAAGTTCTAATATCCTCTGAAGTCCACCCCTTGTATTTTTTCTTCATCTCAGATGTTGTAGCTTTCACTTCTCTAAATTTGATTTGGACACTCAAGAATAATTTTCATGCCTCACTTTAACTTCCTCAATATCTGCAATAGTTATAATAAATGTTCTGAAGTCTGTCTGCTAATAACAACACCTGTTTCAGTTCTGTGTTGGTTTTAATCGCTTGATTTTTCTCTTTATTATGGGTCATATAACCTTGCTTTGGTTCATACCCAACAATTATTGATTGGATGCCAAACAGTGTAAGTTCTACTTTGTTAGGAGCTGCATGTTTTTGTTCAGTTCAGTTCAGTTCAGTTGCTCAGTTGTGTCTGACTCTTTGTGATCCCATGGACTGCAACATGCCAGGCTTCCCTGCCCATCACCAACTCCCAGAGCTTACTCAAACTCATGCCCCTCAAGTCAGTGATGCCATCCAACCATCTCATCCTCTGTCATCCCCTTCTCCTCCTGCCCTCAATCTTTCCCAGCATCAGGGCCTTTTCCAATGAGTCAGCTCTTCGCATGAGGTGGCCAAAGTATTGGAGTTTCAGCTTCAACATCAGTCCTTCGAATGAACACCCAGGACTGATCTCCTTTAGGATGGACTGGTTGGATCTCCTTGCAGTCCAAGGGACTCTCAAGAGTCTTCTCCAACACCACAGTTCAAAAGCATCAATTCTCCAGCACTCAGCTTTCTTTATAGTCCAACTCTCACATCCATACATGACTACTAGAAAAACTACAGCTTTGAATAGATGGACCTTTGTTGGCAAAGGATAACAAAATGTTTTTGTAATCCTATAAATATTTTTGGACTTTGTTGTGGGATGCATTTACATTGCTTGTAGGGACTTCCCTGGTGGTCCAGTGGTTAAGACTCTGGGTTCCCAATGCAGGGGGCCTGGCTTCTAGCCCTGGTCATGGAATTAGACCCTGCAAGCCAAAACTAAGACTTGGCACAGCCAAATACATAAATAACGTATTAAAAATAAATAAATAAATTACCTAGAAACTATTTCATCCTTTTGAGTCTTGCTTTTGAGATTAGTTAGCCAAGTCCACTTAGCTCCACTTAGCTTAATCTAGCTATTACCAATACTGAAAAGGGGCCCTGAGTTGTCTGGATAGACTGAATTGTATACCCAGTGCCCATGAAGAGCAGAGAGCTCTTTCCTCCCAGAGAGATTTTTCCTCTCTGCATGTTTGAATGGGCATGATCCTTGGCCCTGTATGATTGCTAAACACTATTCCCTCTATCCTCTCAATTGGTTCTTTCCTTGCTCTCAAGCGTTTTCCTTACATTGACCAATCAGTACTCTGCTCAATGTTCAAGGATGACCATATACACATTTGTAAAGTTCTCTATGTACCTCTCTCTTCTCTGTTACTCTGACAAACAATTCTATTCACCTTGATGTCCTCAGATTCTTAGCTCCCTTTTCTGAATGCAGGGAGTCTGACAGATCCACCTTGTATTCCCTCTATCTTCAACATAGCCTGGAAACTCCCTCAAGTCAGTAAAGTGGAACAAAGATGGGACTTATCTTTTTGTTTTGTTTTCATTTTTCCCCATCCCTTATGGATCACTGTCCTAATTTTCTTGATATCCATCACTTCTCATGTTTTGTCAGGGCTTTGTTTGATTTTCTTTCCTGTTATTTTGGGGCACATGATGTGGTGGTAAACCCAGTGTCTGTTACTATATCTTGTCCAAAAAGTAAAAATCTCAGTATTTGACTCCTGTAACTTTACATGAAATTAAACAATTAAATCCTCAAGCCAATCTGAAAAAAAAATTTTTTAAAGTGCTTCCCAGACTTACGCATAAAATGGAACTTGTATTTTAATTATTTCTTTTAATTGGAATGACTTGTTCATTAATCCTGGAAAACAGCTATTTGTTTTGGTATCACAGAGATAATTTAAGCAATGATTAATAAATGTGAACTTAATATATCCAATGAACTGTCTCCTTTGTTTGCTCTACTGGCTACTAGTTAGAGAGAAATTCATCTTTCAAGTGAAAGCTCAAAATTAGACCTAATGGCAAGCCAAAGTCGGTATAAATGAAGAGCACCCCAACCCCTATGTGAAAGGTCTGTGTACTCTGCAAAACATCCTACCAGTTATGGCATTACGGTTTTTTTCCCCCACAAAAAATAAAATTTTTAATGCTTACCTATCAACAAGTAGAATATATTCTACTTTCAAATTAACCCTTGAATAAACCCAAAGCATCAAAGTTAGTTTGTTCTTCAAGAGTAAATTCTACTCTTTCCTGTATTACATTAGACTTTTGACTTACAATTACACTGCTGAAAAAAGTAAGGCAAGTGAATTTTGTAATAGACTTGAGTTTTTAGAACAATTTTAGACTCAGCAATACTCAGCAGAATGTGCAGAGATATCCTGTAGTTCCCCTACTGCCACACAGGCAGAAACTCTGCCATCAACATCCACCAACAGAGGGCACACATTAGCGTTTACAAACCTGCATTAACTCATGATGAGTACTCAAAGTACATGGTTAATTTAGCGTTCACTCTTGGCTTCCCTGGTGACTCAGATGGTAAAGCAACTGCCTGCAATGTGGGAGACCTGGGTTCGATCCCTGGATCGGGAAGATCCCCTGGAGAAGGAAATGGCAACCCACTCTAGTACTCTTGTCTGGAGAATCCCATGGATGGAGGAGCCTGGTATGCTACAGTCCATGGGGTCGCAAAGAGTCAAAGAATCGGACACAACTGACTCTCTCTCTCTCTCTCTCCCCCCGCCCCGTGCTGTACATCCTATGGGTCTGGAAAAATGGATAATGACATATATCTACTATTATAGTATCATTCAGACTAATTTCACATGCTAATAATCCTCTTGATCTGTATATTAATCCCTCCCTCCTTCCTAGACCTTAGAAATCACTGATATTTGCATTGACTCCAGAGTTCTGCTTTTATTAGAATGTCACATAGTTTAAATCACATAGTGTGTATCTTTCCATATTGACTTTTTTAAGTTAGTAACATGCTCTTCTCCAGTATTCTTGCCTGAAGAATCCTGTGGACAGAGGAGCTTGGTGGGCTGTTCTCCACAGTATGACACAAAGTCAGATACAACTGAAGTGACTTAGCATGCATGCATGCATTGGAGAAGGAAATGACAACCCACTCTAGTGTTCTTGCCTGGAAATCCCAGGGACAGAGAAGCTTAGTGGGCTGCCATCTATGGGGTCGCACAGAGTCGGACATGACTGAAGCGACTTAGCAGCAGCAGCAGCAACATGCACTTATATTTTGTCCTTATCTTTTCATGGCTTGATAGCTTATTTCTTTTTAGTGCTGAATAATATTCCACTTTTGTGGCAAACCACAGTTTGATTATAAATTCACCTATCAAAGAACAACTTGGTTGCTTTCAGGTTATATCCAATTATCAAGCAACTATAAACATCTGTGTACAAGTATTTTGTGGACATAAGCTTTCAACTCCTCTGGATAAATACCAAGTAGTCTGATTGCTGGATGGTATAGTAAAAGTATGCTTAGCTTAGTAAGAAGTTGCCAAACTGTCTTTCAAAATGGTTATATGTTTTGTATTTCTACCAGCAATAAATGAGACTTCTTGTAGCTTTTTTTCTTATTTATTTATTTGTTTTTTTGATGTGGACCTTTTTCAAAGTCTTTATTGAATTTGTTATAATACGACTTCTGTTTAATATTTTGGATTTTGGATGCAAGACACGTGGGATCTTAGCTCCCTGACCAGTGATCGAATCTGTGCCCCCTGCATTGGAAGAAGTCTTAATCACTGGACTGTCAGGGAAGTCCTTGAGACTTCCCATAGTTTTATAGATTCACCAACATTTAATATTGTTGATGTTCTGCATTTTTGCCATTCTAATAGGTGTGTGTAATGACATCACCTTGTTTTAATTGCATTTCCCTGATGACATATGATATGGAGGATCTTTTCAGAAGCTTCTTTGCCATCTGTACATCTTCTCCAGTGGAGTTTCAAAGTATCAACCAATTTTTAAATTGGTTGTTAGCTTTTTATCGTTGAGTTTTAAGAGTTCACTGTATATTTGGGTAACAGTCAGATGTGTCTTTCACATATATTTTCTATCAGTCCATAGATGGTATTCTCATTCTATTCACACTGCTTTTACAGAGTGGAAGTTTTTAATTCTAATGGAATTCAGCATAGATTGAGCCTTTGGTGTTGTATCTAAAAAGTCATCACCTAACCCAAGATTATCTAGATTTTCTCCTATGTTATCTTCTACGTGTTTTATAGCAAATGTCATGTGTGCGTTTGAAAATAATGTATAGTCTACTTTTGTTGCATCAAGTAGAATATAGATGTCCATTTTATCTAGGTGATTGATGATGATATTGAGTTCAACTTTATTTTTACTGATATTCTGCCTACTTGATACATCCATTTTTGGTGGGGAGGAGCTGAAATTTTCATCTGTGATACTGGATCCATCTATTTCTTCTTGCAGTTTTATCAGTTTTTGTCTCATTTATTTCATCATTCTTGTTAGGTGCATAAACTTTAAGGATTCTTATCTCATCTTGGAAAATTGATCCCTTCCTCATTTAAGGTCCTTCTTTATCTCTCATAACTTCCCTTGATCTGAAGGCTGCTGTATCTGAAGTTAATAAAGCTCCCCCTGCCTTATTTTGATTAGTGGCAGCATGATATATCTTTCTCCATCCATTATATTTAAAGTTGGTAGACAACATAAAGTTGGGTCATTTGGAGGGACTTACCCTGTCTCCATCTTTTAATTGGTGCATTTAGATCATATATGTTCAAAGTGATTTTTGATATACAGTTGGATTATTACCTATCACATGTTACTTTTTTTCTATTTTTTTTTGTTGTTGTTCTTAGTTCCTATTCTTGTCTTCCATTATTTGTCTGCCTTTTCTGGTTTTATTTGAACATTTCATATGGTGCTTAGTATCCCCTCCACTTTGATTGGAAAAGATGGGTAGAGTGAGCTTGAGTTGGGTATTTCTCTTCTTTCATGTGGTGGACTAGAGCTGACTTGAGTATTTTCTTCCCCCTAGGTCAGTTAGCCTTTCCTAAAAGCCCAAGTAGGTTAAGGTCTGGTTAGTTCCTCCTAAGGGCATACATTGTTAAAAATAACAGAATGCTGTGCATATTTCTAAATAGATCTTTGTTCCCTCCCTTTCCAGAAGCAGGAGGGGATTTTTCTTCAATATTCATTATAAGAATCTGGTAGAATTCTAGTACTGAAAACTCACAAAAATATGGGGATCCTGATGACTAAGTCCTTTTGGAGTTTTTATCTCTCAAACTTGTCTACATTGGGACTCTAGCAATTAATTACACTTTAGGATTTCCTACTCTGGCACTGATTCCTATGGAGGTTTCTGCTCTTGACCTGTGAACTCACTTCTCTCACAGATCTAAGAGGAGTTGCTGATTTTTCAGTATATTTAGTATTTACTTCTAGGGTGAAGTGGTGACTTCTTACATGCTGGAATGGTAACCAAGAGTCTAAGGGGTATGTTTTATTGGTGAGTCTAAAGCCTCAGCATAAATGGAAGAATTTTCTGATTCATTTAAAAGATAAAATGCTTTCAGTATAAGTTTCCTTTAGTATAATGTTTTACATTCTTTGATAATCTATTATGTGAATAAGATATACCTTATAACACTCTATCAAATACAATATTGCATTAATCAGAAGATGCCATTCTCCAACTGTGATGGAGTACCTGTGTGGAAGTGGCCATATCAAGCTTTCAGTAAATAGAAATAAGGCAATTAATCTCCTTTTCTTCCAATGGTATTGTAACAACAATAATAAAATAACTAACACATCAGGCATTCTTAACTGCCTCATATACATCAACTAATTCTTTATAAAGAACATCCTTGATATAGATCCTGTACACTAGTATTCCTGTTTAAAAGACAAAAAAAAAAAAAACAGAGACAGAAAGATGTTAACTGTCTTGCCCATGGTTACACATTTAATAACTGACAGAGATAAAATATGGACTTGGATAAACTGACTCCAATTTAGTGTAAAAGAAATTAAAAAGCCAGGTTTTGGACTCTGATTTATTGCTTACTAGCTTCATGACCTTCTGTAAGTTGTACAGTCTTTATCTGCTTATTCTCATCTGTTAAATGGTAATAACCTAACTTATTGTGTCTTATTTTAAAGAATATATATGATTGTGTGTATATATATACACACACACATGTGTATGCATATATATATACATACATGTGTGTATATATATAGCATTTAACACAAACCTAGATCTGATATTCAATAAATAGCATATATTGTCTCAAATTAGGTCTTAAACAAAAGAGTACTTTTAATTTTCTCATATTATGTTAAAAATTATTTTTAGTTTGATATATTTGAGTAGAAATTTGCATCCTTAACACATAGAAACAGGGCTGATGAAAGGAAAAAAAAATAAATGAGCAAGTGAAATTGATACTATGACCTTATATTCCTCTTATATTATGGTACCTAGGCAATGTATCCATTAAGCAAATAGTTTAGCTGTTTCAATTTGCAGCCGGTCATATATTTAACTTTTATAGAGCTATTAATGAACTGTAAGGATAAAATTTGCATTCAGACACCTGAGGTTTTCAAATAGTTTCCAGAAATTAGGTCAAAGGCACCAGGGAACAATTTATGAAAATGCTTTCAAGCTCTTAAAGGTCTTGAGCACACTCAGTCTAAACTTGGAAGTTTCATCAGAAAAAAAAAAATCTTTGAAATTTTGTTTATTGGTTCTGCAGAGTAATAAACACTGTTGGGGGGTGGGAAGAAAAGAAGTGAAGAAAGATGGAGAAGGAGGAGGTAAGACCAAAGTAGGCATGTTGATATGTATGTACTCATTACTTGGTGAACAGATAACCTTTTCTTACTAAGTAGCTTCTGTTTAACTTATTCACAAATTTCATTTCCTTGTTCTATGTATTTTCTCCTGTTGTATGTTGAATATGTAACTTTGCATTGCTCACTTGCCCTGAACAGTGCTTAATAACTGTTTTGTTACCTTTTGAGGAAAGGGGTTTGTCCTTTTTCCAACTCTGCAGTGTAAGCTTCCCAAGAGCACAGCCTATATATTCCCTATAGTCTCTGTTATTTTGTTTCACTTTCAGATTTTGTCATCAAATAGCTACCTAATCAATTTTGTAGACTAAATTGATAAGTTCAAACATCTGTAAGATTTTACCTTAAAACTAAATTAAATGCTCCTTTGGTAGTGGATAACAATGCCAGGTACTGGGTAATTTTACCTCCACTATGCTAAATTTAATTAAGCAAACCTAATAAAATGAAATGACAAATCAAAGATTGTCTTTAAATAGAAAATTCCCCTACTGCATGTAAAATGTAATTTAATTTTCCAAAATTCAGAATATACACAATTCTTCAGGGAAATGCTCTGCAAATGTGAGTCCCACCTATACTTTTTAATTAAGTTCCTCTACAAAGAAATTGTTTGCAGTAAACTCTTAAAACCTTAGGAAGAGGAGTTGTGGTAACTTTTTGAGATTTAAAAATTCAAAAATGTATAGAAAGAGTAGAATGCAGTTCTTAGATCTTTCATTTGGTACAAAGCCCCTGGTTTTCCACCAAAGCCTTTAAACATAGATTGTCATATCCTTTTTGAAAATCTAATTTCCGGTTGCTGCTCAAAAGTCATATGCTCCTCCCAACTTCCATCAGGAACCTAGATTTTAAAAGACATGTTTCTGGCGGTAAGCTGGAGGAGATAGAATGGAATGCAAAATTACTTACACCTGCAGTCATTGGTCTCAATAGCAAAATCAAGTGGCTATTTAATTCACCATTCAATCTTTAGCTGCATTTTAAGAATAGCAGGTGCAACTATTACGCAGTTTGAGCCCAGACTACAGAAGATGAATATATGGATTGGAGTAAAAACTTCAGGAAATCTCCCCAGTGTAACTTAGCAAACTTTCTACTCCTCTGGTTAAGGTAGTACAATGTCTATGCTCAATCCGCTTCATCTGGCTTAACTCTTCCCCATCATCCTGTATGAGCAACTATGTTAACAAATGTATTACAACAAAGAATAAATACATAAGGCAGCAAGATTTTATACCAAACAGCTCTTACCAAACATCTCATAGACAACTGTCAAGTTTTGGAGACTGTCATTATTTTCAATATCACACAAAAAATAGTACCTACAGTTGTCATGTATCTCAGGGTCCTTTTATAATCAAAGTAACACATCATTAGCTACTATTAACACTTCCTGTCTTTTTTGTAGTTCTTTTAAAAGTTTTTTTTTGAACCGGTAAAATATGCATATAATACAAAAGATAAACTCTTCTACCACCACTTTTCTTCTCTAGGAACAACTACTTTTATTCATTTTGTAAAATAAAATAATTTGACAAAAGAAATATTATCTATAGATGGCTCACTTTTAAGAAAGATACTCCATTGCATACTATTTTATTTTAAATGTAATGCCTATAGTTTTATATTGGTAGTTATAGAACTACACCATTCTTTTCAGTAACTGCACAGTTTACATTGCACAGAAGTATCCAAATTTATTTGAGCAGTCCCATTGATGAACACTTTTTTCAGCCTTATGCTGCTATAAAAATTCTGTACTGAATATCACTGTATATTTTACAAATGTATGAGCATATGTGGAAGATATATTCTTAGAAATGTATCTGTGGGGTCACAGGACATGTTTTTTTTTAATTTAATGACACATTATTTCCTAGAGATATGTTATAATTTATATTTCCACCACAAGTATATGAGAATTCTTTCATATTTTCACAATACTTGAAATTATTGATATTTCAAATTTTTCCATTCTGATGATATGAGTAGTATCTGATTATAATTTTATTTATTTTGCTGGTTATTTTTTTCAGGCTTAAATTTATTTTTTTTAAATCTTGCTGGTTATTAATGAGTTTAAGTACCTTTCCACATGCTTATCAGTGATTTGCTCATCTTATGAAATGTCTTTTTTTTCTACTTTGTTTTCTACCCTTTTTAGATAAATTTTAGGTTTTGGAGATGAATTTAGTTTCGTATTATTAATATATGCTTTCACTCCAACTTTTCATGGTAAGTTCTTAATTTTAATACAATCACAATATATTCACCTTTTCCATTAATGCTATTGCTTTCCCTACACATCATGAAGCTATCCCCCTATATTATCTTCCAAAACTTCACCATATGCCTTTAGCACTCAGTTCTATAATCCCCTACATCTGTATGATTTTGTGGAGAGGGAGGGTGTAAGACAAAGATCAAGTATATTTTCCTTCCTAAAAATTCTCCATGCAGTTGACAAGCATCATTTTATGAAAAATAGCACCCTCTCCCCACTGCACTGAGGTATGAACTCTGTTATGGGTTTGTTTTGCCTTCTCCATTATGTTTGACTAATCTATTATTCTATCATTGTAAGAACATACACTCTGAAGGAAAGTTATGACCAACATAGACAGTATATTGAAAAGCAGAGACATTACTTTGTCAACAGAGGTCTGTCTAGTCAAGGCTATGGTTTTTCCAGTGGTCATGTATGGATGTGACAGTTGGACTATAAAGAAAGCTGAGTGCTGAAGAATTGATGCTTTTGAACTGTGGTGTTGGAGAAGACTCTTGAGAGTCCCTTGGACTGCAAGGAGATCCAACCAGTCCATCCTAAAGGAGATCGGTCCTGGGTGTTCATTGGAGGGACTGATGTTGAAGCTGAAACTCCAATACTTTGGCCACCTGATGCAAAGAGCTGACTCATTTGAGAAGACCCTGATGCTGGGAAAGATTGAGGGCAGGAGGAAAAGGGGACGGCAGAGGATGAGATGGTTGGATGGCATCACCGACTCAATGGACATGGGTTTGGGTAAACTCCGGGAGTTGGTGATGAACAGGAAGGCCTGGCGTGCTGCAGTTCATGGGGTCACAAAGAGTCAGACATGACTGAGTGACTGAACTGAACTGAACTGAAAAATGATATGATTTTCTCCTTTTATTCTGATATTGTGGGAAACCAATTTTCAAAAATTGAACAAATCCTGTAGTAAACACAAACCCAGTCTACTACATTTTGCCTGCCTGCCTGCTAAGTCACTTCAGTCATGTCAGACTCTTTGCAAACCTATGGACTGGGGCCCACCAGGCTCCTGTGTTCATGGGATTCTGCAGGCAAGAATACTGGAATGGGTTGCCATGCCCTCCCTCCAGGGTATCTTCCCAATACAGGGATTGAATCTGTATCTCTTATGTCTCCTGCATTGGTAGGCAGGTTCTTTACCACTAGTACCACCTGCATTACCTCTTTATATCATGGTATTTTGTTTACCAATATTTTGTTTATGGTTTTGCATCTATGTCCATGGGGAAAATTGGTATATAATTTCACTTACTCATAATGTTCTTCTTAAATGTCACCTATTGCTGCATAACAATTTATACCCATGTTTAATAGGTGCATTAGTCAGCATTCTCCAGAAAAAGAGAAATAATAGGATATTTTTGGAACAGATTTCTTTACAAGGAATTGGCTCCTATAAATATGAAGGAAGTTCAAAATTCCCACAATCTACTGTCTGCAAGCCAGAGACCCTGGCAAGGCAGTCACATAAATCAGTTTTAGTCTGAAGGCCTGAGAAGTAGGGATGCCAGTGGTGTCGATTTCAGCTCAGATTTAAAGGTTTAAGAACCAGAGGTTTGGAGGGCAAATGAAGACCAATGTCTCAAGTAATCAGACAGGATGAATAAAAGGGACCAATGCCTCTTTCTCCTGTCTTTTGTCCTAGTCAGGTCTCCAATGAGTTGGGTGATGCCTACCCACCCACACTGGAAAGGGCAATCTACTGTATTTAGTCCACTATTCAAATGCTAATCTCATCTAGATACACTCTTACAGACACACCCCAAAATCATATGTAATCTGGGTACCCTATGACCAGTCAATGGGGTTTTGACACACAAAATTAACCATCACAGTAGCCTAAAAAATATTTCCCTATTATTTCACAGTGTCCATAGATCAGGAATATACATGCATCTTAACTGAGTCCTCACTTTCAGAGAATTTCTCACAGGCTGCAGTCAAAATGTTAGCCAGGTTGGCAGTCATCTCAAATTTCAAGTAGGGAATGATTGGTTTCCAAGCTCACTCACTTGATGGTTGGGAAAATTTAGTTGTTTTAGGGTTATAGGACTATGAACTCCTGTCTGTTGCTGGTTTTTGACTGAAAACTGTCTGAGTTCCTTGGTACATGGTCTTTAGGGCAGTGTGCTACATGGCAGCTGGTTGTTTCATAGTGATCAAGCTAGAGAAAGAGAATATCACAAAGATATCACAGGCTTTTGCAATTTAATCTTGGAAGTACCATCCCATCACCTTTACCATATTCAATTCAAAGAAAAGTCACTAGGTCCAGCCCATAGTCAACTAAACGGGATTGAACAAAAATGATAATATCACATGGTTATGCTGGCCTCATGAAACACGCTGAAAATAGTTCCTTCTTTCTCAGTTCTCTATAATTTTGTGTATTATTTGTATGCATCTTTCTTAGGAATAATCTATGATTGCTTAATATTATAATATTTCTTCAATATGATATATTTGTTTAAATATATCTAATATTGCTTGACATCAATTCTGTTAATAAGAATACATCCCCAAATGATTATATGTAAAATATATTTCATATCAATTATATGTTTTAAATATATTTTATAATACATATCATAATATGTATCCCATGAAGCATTCTGGGACTGAAGTTGATAAAATTTATTTTATATCAGGACCCAAAAAATGAAGGTCACCCCAAGGACCCAGCTCACATTACAAATCTAAGCCTAAGTTAGCCTGCAATTAGGGAAAACACTTGTCAAGGAAACCTAACATACACAAATCACAATGCTCCCACTGAGCTTAGGTGAACTCACCTTACCCTAAAAATAGGATCCAGTAGCCTTGTAAAGAAATCCCCAGGGAGAGAGGAAAGGAACAAGATAGAAGTACGGAATTAGGAGGCACAAATTATTGTGTATAAAGTAAATAATCTACAAGGATATATTGTACAGCACAGGGAATATAGTCAATATTTTATAATAACTACAAATGAAGTATAATCTTCAAAAATTGTGAGTCACTATGTTGTACAGATGAAAATTATATACTATAAATTTACCATACCTCAACAACAAAAAACCGAAGTTCCCAGCCTCCCGATCAGTCATGCCCGTTTCAGCACTGCTGCTTCTAACTCTCTATAAAACTCACTCTTCCCAAAAGACTTTGGGAAGACTCAGTTCAGTTCAGTCGCTCAGTCCTGTCTGACTCTTTGCGACCCCATGAATCACAGCACGCCAGGCCTCCCTGTCCATCACCAACTCCCGGAGTCCACCCAAACCCATGTCCATTGAGTCGGTGATGCCATCCAACCATCTGATCCTCTGTTGTTCCCTTCTCCTCCCACCTTCAATCTTTCCCAGCATCAGGGTCTTCTCAAATGAGTCAGCTCTTTGCATCAGGTGGCCAAAGTATTGGAGTTTCAGTTTCAACATCAGTCCTACCAATGAACACCCAGGACCGATCTCCTTTAGGATGGACTGGTTGGAACTCCTTGCAGTCCAAGGGACTCTCAAGAGTCTTCTCCAACACCACAGCTCAAAAGCATCAATTCTTCGGCACTCAACTTTCTTTGTAGTCCAACTCTCACATCCATACATGACTACTGGAAAAACCATAGCCTTCGCTAGACGGACCTTTGTTGACAAAGTAATGTCTCTGCTTTTCAATATGCTGTCTAGGTTGGTCATAACTTTCCCTCCAAGGAGTAAGCATCTTTTAATTTCATGGCTGCAGTCACCATCTGCAGTGATTTTGGGGCCCAAAAAAATAAAGTCAGACACTGTTTCCACTGTTTCCTCATCTATTTGCCATGAAGTGATGGGACCGGATGCCATGATCTTAGTTTTCCGCATGTTGAGCTTTAAGCCAACTTTTTCACTCTCCTCTTTCACTTTTTTTTTTTTTTCTCTTTCACTTTTATCAAGAGGCTTTTTAGTTCTTCTTCACTTTCTGCCATAAGGGTGCTGTCATCTGCATATCTGAGGTTATTGATATTTCCCCCAGCAATCTTGATTCTAGCTTGTGCTTCCTCCTGTTTGTAAGGCACTGTACTCCCTTAATCCATGGTTTATTTTTCCTTGAATAAGGGATATCAAACTCATTACTAGCAATTTTAGTCATTTGACAGTTTTGGCAATGAGATAGGACCCAAAGACAGCTGCTGGTAATTCTGGGTACAGCTCCTAGATGCAAATAGATAAAGATACACATGGAGTCCTTTTGGTTCACTGCATCTTGAGCTACTCTCCAGGATTGCTAATGAGTTTCTTTCAGGTCAGTCACCACATATTTTGCATTATGAGCTCTTCGAATTTGTTCTAATCCTTCCAGGTGGAATACTGGGGTATGGGAGACTCCAGATTTTTCATGAGACTTACTGGGCCACAGCATTTGGGTTTGTGGCAAACTCTGTCTACAAGAGAAGTACCTTCTGGAGGTCCTGACAGGTCTCCAGAACTGTGCACAGGAAGCCAGAAACATAAATCTGGTTGAATTAAGGAGGATTATTTCAACAAGGGAAAATAATGGGTACAACTCAGCTGAAGAAAGTCTTCCCTAGTGGCTCAGACAGTAGAGTCTGCTTGCAATGCGGGAGACCCAGGTTCGATCCCTGGGTTGGGAAGTTCCCCTGGAGAAGGGAATGGCAACCTACTCCAGTATTCTTGCCTGGAAAATCCCATGGATGGAAGATCCTGGTGGGCCCCAATCCATGGAGTTGCAAAGAGTCAGACACTACTGAGCGACTAACATGCACAGCTGAAGAAAGTAAGATGGTAGCTGTTAGGGGATTCACAAAGTCTCAAGGTCAGTCCACAGTATAAACTGCTAGGGAACTTGGAGAAATACATTAAGGCAAGAAATTCAAACTGCTTTGACCAGTGACACTTCAAAATCTTAGCAGGCACAAGTCAGACTATTAGAAGCCATTAGGGCATCTACCAATATAAATAGTTCTTTACCTGAAAGAAATAATAGGTCTATTCCTAACAGGAATCTCGGCAGCCAAAGCTGCAAAATTGGTGGGCATGACTTTAGTACTTATACGCTGTTAGAAGAGACAGATTAGGATGGAAGAGCAGGAGGACAGACATAGAGCTCATGTCCTCTCACAAACACATCAAAAATACATCCACATGTGGAAGAATTCTCACTGGAAACTAACTGGAAACTGGCAGAAGGACTCTAATATGACCAAGGTTGTAAGAAAGACACGCACATAATCAGGTAGGATGAAAACAAAAGTTATTGGGTTCAGACCTTTGCCCCTGGGAGGGGTCTCAAAGGAAAAGACAGATCACAAGGGGCAGACAGCCACACTGGAGAGTGAGTGGGTCAGGCTACAGACTGGGTGACTCAGTCCTCGAGTTCTAAACATAGGAGACAACCCCCTCCCCCACCCCAGGCAGACTGGAGAAATGCTGGGACAGGTAGAAACACTGGAAAGCCTAGATTCTACTCATGCAGGTTTTAGCCTGCCCCCAGGCAGGACTTCCCTGGTGGCTCAGATGATATAGAATCTGCCAGCAATGCAGGAGACCCAGGTTTGACCCCTGGGGCAGGGAGGTCCTCTGGAAAAGGGAATGGCTACCCACTCCAGTATTCTTGCCTGGGAAATTCCATGGACAGAGGAGCCTGGCAGGCTACAGTCTATGGAGTTGCAAAGAGTTGGACACAACTGAATGACTAACAGGCAGGACTGAGAGAGGTCTGCCCTAGTGGTTGCTAGGTTTCCCTACAACTGCTTCACCACACTGAGCTCCATCGCCCAAACCAAGTATACACCTTGGTCCTGATCACTCCAAGCCACCGTGCAGCATTGGATGCAGGGCTGCCAGGACCTAGGAAAAGACTCAGCCTTGGGAGGAAGAAGCAAGCGAATCCTGGAACAGAGCCCGGGTGGGGCAGTGATGGCCACGGTTGGTGCTTACTCAAGTGGCACCCCAGAAGCAGACTGAATTCTGATGGCAGCATGGCTTCTAGGTTTCCTGTGACAGCCTCACTCTCTGCCTCAGCCAAAGTCGAGTAAATTCAGTTCAGTTCAGTCACTCAGTCATGTCTGACTCTTTGCGACCCCATGGACTGCAGCATGACAGGCTTCCCTGTCCATCACCAACTCCTGAAGCTTACTCAAATTCATGTCCATCACGTCGGTGATACCATCCAACCATCTCATCCTCTGTCATCCCCTTCTCCTCCTGCCTTCAATCTTTCCCAGCATCAGGGTCTTTTCCAATGAGTCGGTTCTTCGAATCAGGTGGCCAAAGTATTGGAGTTTCAGCTTCAGCATCAGTTCTTCCAATGAATATTGAGGACTGATTTCTTTTAGGATGGACTGGTTGGATCTCCTTGCTGTCCAAGGGACTCTCAAGAGTCTTCTCCAACACCACAGTTCAAAAGCGGCAATCCTTCGGCACTCGGCTTTCTTTATAGTCCAACTCTCACATCCATACATGACTACTGGAAAAACATGACTAGATGGACCTTTTTTGGTAAAGTACTGTCTCTGCTTTTTAATATGCTGTCTAAGTTGGTCATAGCTTTTCTTCCATTCACTATTCACTCCATGACACAGTAAAGCACTATATCTGGGGTGGTCACCATCAGGGAAAAGATGCAACCATGGGCCACATCTGATTGGAACTGCAGATGCCAAATTGGCCACCTGATGGGAACAGCAGGCTCATTGGAAAAGATCCTGATGCTGGGAAAGATTGAAGGCAGGAGGAGCATGGGGAAAGGGAGGATGAGAAGTTTGGATGACATAACCAACTCAATGGACATGAGTTTGAGCAAACTCCGGGAAATGGTGATGGGCAGGGAAGCCTGGAGAGTTGCAGTCCATGCGGTTGCAAAGAGTCAGACATGACAGAGTGAATGAACAACAACAGATGCTGACACAGGCAGAGGATCAGATCTATGTAAGCATAGGAGCCTTACTTGCTTCAGTGTTCCCCTTCTTCAGGGCAAAAGTCCTGGTACAGAGACAAGGAAAAACACACATTAAAGTAAAACAGAACCAGCTAGAGCTTGACACTGAGAGTTTCTACTCCAATAACTTGGGATCAGACCCCGCCCCTGACGGGGAGATGATGGTGACTGAGCAGAAAGGAAGTCACACCTCACACCCTGCACAGGATCTAACTCCTCCATCTCCAGACCCACTGCCTACCACAGTGATAGCTGTCAGCACACTCTGAGGAAAGATGTGACTGTCTTCCACATCAAACAGAAACAAAAAGAAGACATGAACAGAGAAGAATTAAAAGAACAACAACTGGAAAACAATAAAATGATGATAAGTACATACTCATCAATAACTACTTTAAATGTCAATAGACTAAATGTTCCAATCAAAAGACAGAGAGAGGCTGATTGAAATAAAAATGGGAAAAGTACAAATACATCAAGCCAAAATAGCATGTTGTAAGAAAAAAGAGGGGAGGGGGTCAATGACAAAATCAAAGAGGAAATCAGAAAATATTTTAAGCCAAATGAAAATGGAAATATAACTTTCAAAAAATCAATGAAACCAAGAGCTTCATTTTTTGAAAGATAAACACACACACACACTCACACCTTCTTTATCCATTCATCTATCAATGGACATAAAGGTTGCTTCCATGTCTTGACTACTGTAAAGAGCATTGCAAAGAACATTGGCATGCATGTACCTTTTCAAACTATGGTTTCCTCTGGATATATGCCCAGGAGTGGGGTTACAAAATCATATGGCAGCTCTATTTCTAGTTTTTTAAGGAACCACCATACTGTTCTCCATAATGACTATACTAATTTACATTCCCACCAACACTGTAGGAGGGTTCCCTTTTCTCCACACCCTCTCCAGAATTTATGCTTTGTAGACATTTTGATGATGGTCATTCTAACCAGTGTGAGGTGATATCTCCTTGTTGTTTCCATTAACATTTCCAAAGAGTTAGCCAAGTTGTGAATGCAAAGGAAAAGTTCATGAAGGAAATTAAAAGTGCTACTTCAATGAAAATATGAGTGATAGGAAAGAAAAATAGCCTTATTACTGATATAAAGACAGTTTTATTGGTCTGGATAGAAGACCAAACCAGCCACAACATTCTCTTAAGCCAGAGTCCAATCTAGAGCAAGGTCCTAACTGTTCAAATCTATGATGGCTGAGAGAAGTGAGGAAGCTGCAGAAGAAAAGTTTTAAGCTAGCAGAGGTTGGTTCATAGGGTTTAAGGAAAGAAGTGATTCCGTCACATAAAAGTGCAAGGTGAAGCAGCAACTGCTGATGTAGAAGCTGCAGAAAGTTATCCAAAAGATCTAGCTAAGATAATTAACGAAGGTGGCTACACTAAACAACAGATTTTCAGTGGAGACAAAACAGCCTTCTATTGAAAGAAAATGCCATCTAGGATTTTCACAGCTCAAGAGGAATAGTCATTGCCTTTCTTAGAAGCTCCAAAAGACAGGCTGACTCTCTTGTTAGGGGCCAGTGGAGCTGGTGACTTTAGGTTGAAGCCAATGCTCATTTACCATTCTGAATCCTAGGGCCCTTAGGAGTTATGCTAAATCTACTCTGCCTGTGATTTAGAAATGGAAGAAAAAGCTGGGACAACAGCACGCCTATTGACAACATGGCTTAGTGAATATTTTAAGCCCACTGTTGCGACCTACAGATAAGAAAAAAAAAAAAACTGATTCCTTTCAAAAATATTACTGATCATTGACAATGCATGTGGTCACCCAAGATCTCTGATGGAGGTGGACAAAGAGATTAATGTTCTTTACATGCCTGGAATATAACATCCGTTCTGCAGCCCATGGATTAGGAAGTCATTTTGATTTTCAAGTCTTATTATTTAAGAAATACATTTCATAAATGCTATAGCTGTCATAGATAGGGATTTCTCTCATAGATCTGAGCAAAGTAAATTGAAAACCTTCTAGAAATCATTCATCATCCTAGATGCCATTAGGAACCCTTGTGATTCACAGGAAGAGGTCAAAATATCACCATTAACAGGAGTTTGCAAAAAGTAGATTCCAGCCCCCATGATTGACTTTGAGGGGTTAAAAACTTCAGTGGAGGAGGTTAACTGTAGATGGTGTGGAAATAACAAGAGAATTAGAAGTGGAGCCTGAAGATGTGAATTAATTGCTGCAATATCATGATAAAACCCGAATGAATGAGGAATTGCTTCTTATGGATGAGCAAAGAAAATGATTTCTTGAGACTGTATTTACACCTGATGAAGATGTTGTGAAGACTGTGGAAATGACAACAAAGGATTTATAATGTCACAAAAACTTAGTTGACAAAGCAGTAGCAGTGTTTGAGAAGGTTGACCCCCATTCTGAAAGAAGTTCTACTCTGGGTAAAATGCTATTAAACAGCATTATGTCCTACAGAGAAATCATTTGTGAAAGGAGGAGACAATCATGAAGCAATCTTCATTGTTGTCTCATCTTAAGAAATTGCCACAGCCACTCCAACCATTAGCAATAGCCATCCTGATCAGTCAGTAGCCATTAACATCAAGGCAAGACACACTACCAGCAAAAGGATTAAGATTCCCTGAAGGCTCAGATGATGGCTAGCATTTTATCTTTTAGCAAAATAAAGCATTTTTTAAATTAATGGATATGCATTGTTTTTTAAGACATAATGCTATCCACAATTAAGAGACTACAGTAAACATAACTTTTATATGCACTGGGAAACCCTTGCTTTATTGTGGTGGTCTGGAAGTGAATGCACAGTATCTCCAAGGTACGCCTGTATTTTTTCATGGCATATTTTTGTAGATCTTTTGCTGATTCCTCATTAGCAATTATTTATCTTCAAATAAACCAAGTTATCCATGGACCAGCAGTTTACAGGGGTTTATGTGGCAGAGGGGCTAGTATAGTATTCTTTTACTTATGACACAGAGTTGTGTATGTTATTGAAATCTCTACTTCTACCCAACCAGCCATAAACTACGTCCTGTTTAATACTTCAATAAGCCTCAACTGGGCTTCCCTAGTGGCTACGACAGTAAAGAATCTGTCTGCAATTCAGGAACCCAGGTTCAATCCCTGGATTGGGAAGATCCCCTGGAGGAGGGCATGGAAACCCACTCCAGTATTCTTACCTGGAGAATCCCATGGACAGAGGAACCCGGTGGGCTATAGTCCATAGGGTCACAAAGAGTTGTGACTAACACATTTTCAAGCCTCCTTTTATTATTATTATTATTTGCAATGTTGTGTGGCTCGTGGGATATCAGTTCCCCAACCAGGGATTGAACCTAGGCAATAGCAGTGAAAGCCCAGAATGCTAACCACTAGGCCACCAGGGAACTCCCAAGCCTGCATTCTTTTTATTTATTTATTTGACTTTATTTTTTAAATTTTTTTATTATTATTTTTTTCCGATTATTTTTATTAGTTGGAGGCTAATTACTTTACAATATTGTAGTGGTTTTTGCCATACATTGACATGAATCAGCCATGGATTTACATGTGTTCCCCACCCTGAACCCCCCTCCCACCTCCCTCCCCATCCTATCCCTCTGGGTCTTCCCAGTGCACCAGCCCCAAGCACTTGTCTCATGCATCTAACCTGGACTGGCTATCTCTTTCACACTTGATAATATATATGTTTCGATGCTGTTCTCTCAGATCATCCCACCCTCGCCTTCTCCCATAGACCCCAAAAGTCTGTTCTATACATCTGTGTCTCTTTTCCTGTCTTGCATATAGGGTTATCATTACTATCTTTCTAAATTCCATATATATGCATTAGTATACTGTATTGGTGTTTATCTTTCTGGCTTACTTCACTCTGTATAATGGGCTCCAGTTTTATCCATCTCATTAGAACTGATTCAAATGTATTCTTTTTTAATGGCTGAATAGTATTCCATTGTGTATATGTACCACAGCTTTCTTATCCATTCGTCTGCTGATGGACATCTAGGTTGCTTCCATATCCAGGCTATTATAAACAGTGCTGTGATGAACATTGGGGTACACTTGTCTCTTTCAGTTCTGGTTTCCTTGGTGTGTATGCCCAGGAGTGGGATTGCTGGGTCATATGGCAGTTCTATGTCCAATTTTTTAAGGAATCTCCACACTGTTCTCCATAGTCCAAGCTTGCATTCTTTCAATGCCTAATGGAATGCAAGAAATACGCAGAGGTAACTCTGTAAATGCCCATGCTTGCCTTTCTAAACAAGAGATTGACAAATTTAGCAATACCACTTTGAAATTCATAGCTGCAGACTTTCTTCCTACATGTGTTTCTTGATATTCTCTGAGTTTTCAGTATTTGGCCAGTTTTCCCCATATATCGTGGCACAGAGTTATAGAAGGCATCTAATTTTACTAAAATTTGCAGGTCTTTTGTTTAATGAGAATAATGTTTTGGCATGGATTTTGACAGCATTAGCCATTCTTTTATTTATTCTTAAAACTGATGTCTAGAAGACTCACCTTGTTTCCACTGTGCAACTTCAATACTTTAGAGAGTTCATTGACTCCCCTCCACAATTTAAAAATAATTCTCATTTGTCTCTTTATGTGTTATAATAAATATTAAATAATCCATTTAATTTAGGAATTTATTATTTTAAAGTTCAGATTTTTTAACACTCTATAAACCATTTGTCAAATATGTTTCCTTCCATAAGAGTTTTAGCTATATCATTAACCTTCCAGCTTACACAAACTTACATATGTATGTATCCTCAGTTCATCAAGAAATGTGTAGTCTTGCAAATCACAAGTGACCTTTTCAATACTGTGGATGACTTTTGCAGTATCAGCTACAGACTCTGCTTTAGTTTCTTTCTTAATATTGTCATGCAGAATAGTCTAAATGGCTGTCACCTACAAGTTTATAATGAACTCTGTGTGCTAAACACTGTGTCAAATCAGTTCATTAGCGGCTTTACCAATCATTTTCTCTTTTCATTGTTTCTTTCCATCACTGCTACCAGCTATGGCCTAATTCCAAAATGTCATCTAACAATATAAAATAGCTTGGAATGATGAGATTTTTAACAGATGAAAGATTTTCCTTTAATATTCTAGATGTAATACTATTGCCAGTAACTATGGAGTTGACTACTTCTATGACTATGAAGATGCCTGTGTTACTATATTAATCAATAGATAGGTAGAAATACATAGAGTGATCAGTATAGACAAATAAGATATGTATGTGCATGCAAGCATGAAAATAAACATCAAGCTCATAACTTATAACTGTCTGTATAGCCAAAGCTATCTTCCCAGGTAGCGTTAGTGGTAAAGAACACAGCCGGCCAATCCAGGAGACATAATAGACATGGGTTCAGTCTCTGGGTCGGAATGATCACCTGGAGGAGCATATGGCAACCCACTCCTGTATTCTTGTCTGGAGAATCCCATGGGCAGAGGAGCCTGGTGGGTTATGGTCCATATGGTCACAAAGAGTTGGACATGACTGAAGCAATTTAGCAGGCACGCATGCATAATCAAAGCTATGGTTTTTCCAATAGTCATGTACAGATGTGAGAGTTGGACCATAAAGAAGGATGAGCACTGAAGAATTGATGCTTTCGAACTGTGGTGCTGGAGAAGACACTTGAGAGTCCCTTGGGCAACAAGGAGATCAAACCAGTCAATCTTAAAGGAAATCAATCCTGAGTATTGGAAGAACTGATGCTAAAGTTCTAATACTTTGGCTTCCTGATGTCAAGAGCTGACTCACTGGAAAACACCCTGATGCTGGGAAAGATTGAGGGCAGGAAGAAAAGGAGGTGACAGAGGATGAGATGGTTGGATGGCATCACCAACTCAATGGACATGAATTTGAACAAAGTATGGGAGAAAGTGAAAGACAGGGAAACCTGGCACACTGCAGTCCATGGGGTTGCAAAGAGTCAGATACAAATTAGCGACTTAACAACAACAACATAACTGCATGCAATTATCCCTTTATAAATTAAGTTGGTTCTACTGGATTTGTTTAACAGATGGAATATAGAATTATTTACCTTGTATAAAAAATAATTTAGATTTCCAAGGCTAGGTAATAAAAATTTATATAACTCATATAACTCAGCACTGAAATAAAATACTTGGGATGACCCCTTGATGGAATTGGTAGTGGGTTATTCTCAAAGAAAAATATAGTATAGAAAAAATAGTTTAAAATAAGTTTTACTCCCAAAGATGTTCAACAAATTATTGTTTTATAAAACATATTTTTAAGAATGGTAAAGCTAATGAAATGCATGCATATTAAATTATGTTTTAATAGAGTCCTAATATCCTATAGAAAAGCTTATTGTAGTAAACTTAAAGACAATAATTACAGAACACAAAAGTATGTAATATTGGTGGTGATGGTGTTGGTATTAGTACTGATAGTATCAACAACTACAGCTAATATTCATTGAGCACTCACTGAAAGCCAAGTATTATGAGAATGTTACATGGATCATTTCATTTACTGTTCATAAGAAATTGGAGAAGTATATGGTATTATCATCCTAATTTAACAGATATGGAAATAAAGATCAGAGAGGTTATATGAATTATCCAAATCTCACATAGGTAGAAAGTGAAAGTTAAGAAAAACAATTAAACCCTATTGATTTAATTAAAAATACAGAGGTTTCTCTGGTGGCTAAGTGGTAAAGAATCCACCTGCCAGTGCTGGTGACATGGGTTCAACCCTTGATCCCAGAAGATTCTACATGCCACGGAGCAACTAAGCCGCTGTGCCACAACTACTGAGCCTGTATTCTAGAGCCCAGGAGCTGTAACTACTAAAGCCTGTGTGCCCTATAGGCCACACTCCACAACAAGAGAAGGCACACCACAATGAGAAGCACATGCACTGCAACTAGAGAGTAGCCCATGTCCTCCACAAATAAAAGCCCGCATAGCAACAAAGACCCAGTACATTCAAAAACAAATAAACAAATTGTTAAAAAAAAATACACAAGTTTCCCTTATGTATGTATTGGAAACTATCATATTGTAAAAAAATAAAATTAGATGAAGTGAAAAACATAAACCTTGTGTACATATACGTGTGAACACAATCACTAAAAAGCTAAATCAGTACAGTTCAGTCATTCAGTTGTGTCCAACTCTCTGTGACCCCATGGACTGCAGCATGCCAGGCTTCCCCGTCGATCACCAACTCCCAGAGGTTCTCAAACTCATGTCCATTGAGTCAGTGATGCCATCCAACCATCTCATCCTCTGTCATCCCCTTCTCCTCCTGCTTTCAATCTTTCTCAGCATCAGGGTCTTTTCCAGTGAGTCAGTTCTTCACATCAGGTGGCCAAAGTATTGGAGTTTTAGCTTCAGCATCAGTCCTTCCAATGAATATTGAGGACTGATTTCCTTTAGTATTGATTGGTTTGATCTCCTTGCAGTCCAAGGGACTCTCAAGAGGCTTCTCCAACACCACAGTTCAAAAGCACCAATTTCTTCAGCACTCAGCTTTCTTTATGGTCCAACTCTCATATCCATACATGACTACTGGAAAAACCAAAGTCAAACCTTTGACTAGACTAAAAGCTATTTTTGACTAAAAAGCTAAATAGCTGTCCTTTTTTAATGAAAATATCTATGACTGTCTTGTTCTCTGTGTTACATATGTTTATATTGAACACAGATTTCTATTTGGAAAACTAGGTTTTACAGACATAACAGCTATCAGACAACTATATACAAAGAAAAACACATAATTATCAAGGGGATAATTTGTATTTCAGGTGCTATAACAGTTTATAAAATTATTAAAATGCTATATTAAGTATCAAGTAGAAAAAAATTCTAGATTCCATGAGGTTGAGGCACTGTAACAATAATGAATGCAGTTTTTTATAAGCATTAGAAGCAATCTATGAATAGAAGCTTGTAAATCACATAAAAGTAGAATAGATTTAAATATTTACAAACTGTGATAGTTTTACAAGTTCATAAAATCAAACATTTTTCACACACTATTTATAGTGACCACATTGTGTATACAGTCACGTTGTTAGTCAAGTGAGTTGATCTCATGTAACACCAGAAGCTTGAGGAGTTAGTCTATAACCTTTACATCAGATTTCAAAGAAGTGAAGAATTTGGACTCAACATCAGTACCAGATTTGATGTATATTTATATTTAAATACTATTTACCTATGATACCAAACAAACACAAAATGTTGCTGCCAAGAAGTTGGAGACTGCAATGCTGGGAGACTCACATACTAGGCTGTTATTTAAAAATGGATGTTCCTTTTCCATAGAATTTTCATATAAGTGGTGATCCAGAAGGGTGTGTATGTATGCGTGTGTGTGTGTGTGTGTGTGTGTGTGTGTGTGTGTGTGTGTGTGTGTGTGTGTGTGTGTGTGTGTGTATTACTCTTGCCTTCTTGCTTAAAATGAGAGGGGGAAAACTACCCAAGCACACACCCATGGAAGTGACTTATGTGTTGGGATAAGGCTGGGAAAGAAAAGAAGTATGCTCTGAATATTACATTTATGAATTTGTCTGGATGTCATCCAAAATCATTGAAAAGAGCAAACAGACCTACATGCCAAATCCCAGAGTCATGTTCAAGTTGTTCGGCATGCATTCCAGACTGAGAATCAATGTTACAAACAGCTACAACTGCCAGCAGCTTTGAGAATAACTTGAAAACATGACATTTTGGATTTTAGAAATATTTTTCATGGCAATAGAGATGGTAAAACACATACATTTATGTAGCACACCACTTTGTCTGCTGTCAGTAATTGCTGGCTTGGGCCTGTGAGATGTCTCTATCAATCCTTGGAAAATAAAGTTAGAAGTGAGCCTTCTATGGGGGAGCAAAATTTCCATCTGTATTTTAAGTATCTAAATATTCTAAGTGCATTATTTCTGACACAGTAACAGTGACGTTTTTAACTAAACACTTGAGTTTGAGGTAATTGTAGAGTCACGCACACTTATAAGAAATAATATGGAGAGAACCTATGTATCATTTAATCAGTTTCTCCCAATGGCAACATCTTGGAAAACTACAGTACAATATCACAACCAGGATACACACTGACATTGACACAATCAACACAGAACAATTCCCTTACCACAAGGATCTTTGAGTTGCCTTGTTATAGCTATACTCACTTTAATTCATCCCACCCTGCTCCTAACCTTTGGAAACCTCTAATCTGTTCTTCATTTCTGTGATTTTGTCATTTCCAGTTTCTTTTAGGAAATATTCTTTATTGGTTTCTCTTTCCTATCTTTCAGTCCTTTCTCTGTGACTTTTATTCATATATCTTTCAACTAAAGTACTGGAGGTTCAGTGTAAGCTTCCCCTTTTCAAAGTAAATAAATGCCCAGGGAATGTAAACCAAGTGTAGGCAGAATGATCAAAAATTTAACTATTTATTGAGTAGGAACTGTTCTAGGCATTAGAGGACATAGTGAAGATGACAGACAAGTTCCAGTCCATGTGAAACTTACATCCTAATAGGGAAAAAGGCACAATAAATAAATTTTAATATAGGTCAGTGGAACAGGAGAGCAAGCCCAGAAATAAACCCATGTACTTATGGTCAACTACTCTATACAAAGGGGGCAAGAATATACAATGGAGAAAAGACAGTCTCTTCAATAAGTGCTCCTGGGAAAACTGGATAGTTACATGTAAGAGAATGAAATTAGAACACTGCATAACACATTACACAAAAAATAAACTCTAAGTGGGTTAAAGACCTAAATATAAGGCCAGATACTATAAAACTCTTAGAGGAAAAGATAGGCAGAACTCTCTGTGACATGAAACATAGTAGGAAGATCTTTTTTGATCCACCTTCTAGAGTAATGAAAATAAAAACAAAAATAAACAAATGGGGCCTAAGTAAACTTAAAAGCTTCTGCACAACAAAGGAAACCATAGACAAAACAAAAATGCAGTCCATAAAATGGGAGAAAATATTTGCGAATAAAGCAGCCAACAAGGTATTACTCTCCAAAATATACAAACAGCTCAATATAAAAAAAATTTTTTTTTCATTTGTTTTTATTAGTTGGAGGCTAATTACTTTATAATATTGTAGTGGTTTTTGCCATACATTGACATGAATCAGCCATGGATTTACATGTGTTCCCCATCATGATCCCCCCTCCCACCTCCCTCTCCATCCCATCCCTCTGGGTCTTCCCAGTGCACCAGCCCTGAGCACTTGTCTCATGCATCCAACCTGGGCTGGTGGTCTGTTTAGCACTTGATAATATACATGTTTCAATGCTATTAAAAACAAATTAAATGGGCAGAAGATCTGAGACATTTCTCCAAAGAAGACATAAAGATGGCCAAAGAGCACATGAGAAGATGGTCAACACCATTAATTATCAGAGAAATGCAAATCAAAACTACAATGAGGTATCACCTCACACCGGTCAAAATAGCCATCATCACAAGGGGTGTGATGGGGGTGGGGTGGGAGCACTGGGATGGGGGTGGGAGGGAGGGGATATGTGTATACTTATGGTTGATTCTCATAGTAGTAACAACAAAACCGACACAACACTGTAAAGCAATTATCATCCAATTAAAGATCTGAGGGATCTTCCCAACTCAGGAATCAAACCCAGGTCTCCCACATTTCAGGCGGATTCTTTACTGTCTGAGCCATCAGGGAAATCCCTTACAGTATTGGTGGAAATGTAAATTGGTATAACCACTATGGGGAGCAGTGCAGAGGTTCTTTTAAAAAATAAAATGAAAACTATTATATGGTTCAGCAATCCCACTCCTAGGCATACATCCAGAGAAAACCATAATATGAAAGGTATGCACCTCAATGTTCACTGAAGCACTGTTTACAATAGCCAGGTCATAGGAGCAGCCTAAATGTCCATCAATAGATGAATTAATAAAGAAGAGGTTTTACACACACACACACACACACACACAATGGAATACTACTCAGCCATAAAAAGAATGAGATAATGCCATTTGTAGCAACATGGCTGGACCTAGAGATTATCATACCAGTGAAGTAAGTCAGACAGAGAAAGATATCAAACATATGATATAACTCTTATGTGTATATAACTCTTATGAGTGATAATGATATAAATGAACAGATTTACAAAACAGACTTACAGATATTGAAAAGAAACTTACGGTTACCAAAAAGGAAACATTTGTGGGGTGAGGGGGAGGGAATAATCAGGAGCTTGGGATGAACATACATACACTACTGCATATAAGATAGATAACCAACAAGGACCTACAGTATAGCACAGGGAACTCTAGGCAATATTCTGTGATAACCTATGTAAGAAAAGAATCTAAAGAAGAATATATGTATATGTATAACTGAATCACTTGGCTGTATACCTGAAACTTACACAACACTGGAAATCAACTATATTCCAATAAAATTAAAATTAAAAAATAACAAAAGAACTTAAAAAATGATTAAATGTACAAATTTTAAAGTCTTTACTCTTATGTGATATTTCTCAGTTACATGTTCATGTGTGTATATATATTCAATGGAAAACAATCCGCTAGGCTATACACTCTATGAAGGCAAATACCTTATTTGTCTTGTTTGCTTTTTGATTAAAAAAAATGATGACTAGAACATAGTAGGTCATTATTTGTTCAACCACTAGTTATAGTAAGCCCATACTGTAGTCATAGGCATGGTTTTAGGTACTGAGAATATAAACAGTAATCAAACAAAACTCTCTGCCCTCATAGAGCTTTGTGAATTCCAAAGGTAGTTGGCACCAAACAGGTTTTCAATAATCTGTCAACTGCTGCTCTTGCTACTGTCATTATTTGTACTATTTGTAACATTTACTTCAGCTGATTCACAGATATAATTATTGCAGTAATTCCAGAACCCAAGGACAGATGTGCGAGAAAATTCAGTGTACATTGCTGCAAATATTTTATGATCTTTCCTCCCATAACCACAAGAGATGTTTTGAGCTTCCTCCTGGTGACCAGTATTGTAGCCTTTCTTTCCCCAGCAGAGATACCTAGTCTGATTATCATGCCAATGTTTATTCTGAGCACACCATGAGAGTGTATGTAGGTTATCATTCAAATACAGGGGAGAGCTACAGTTAGCATTGTAGAAAACAACACCAAACAGAAAACAACTTGGTTTATAATACATCTTTTTTTATTAAGTTACTTTTCTATTTGCTTTTAGAGAGAGAACATACATCTTTCTTTGCATTTCTAAATATCTTCTAGATTGATTTGGGGGGGGTGACTGAGTAGATAAAGCACAGAAATTTATAGAGTACACAGTTTTGTCTTACAGTAGACAAAACTGTGTGCTCTATAAACTTGTATGTAGTTGCTGACATAAGACATAATAAATTCAATTATTATGACATAATCCAATTCCCAAAGATTCCCAAGTTTGAGAATTGGACTGGGTGCAAAAAGCAACTATCAAGGATATTTGATTCAACACATATAATAGCAAGTTGCCACTTAATATCATCACGCTTAGACATACTTCCAGGGGTGGTTTGAGGCTACCTGTTCTTCTTTTGATGAAATGAGAGTGCTTTCATCTAATAACGCCTCCATCTCCAAGAGTGATATGTAATATTATTTTGTACATAAATGAGCACTCTGAGACTTTTCTCTCCTGACCCTGCTCATCCTCTCTCCTCTGTTTAGGTGTTAGTTGTTTGCAGAAAGTATTGTTTGAGGATTTTTCTCTCTTTCTAACCTCTCTTCTGGTGGGGACAGAAAGATCTAAGGATCAAATGTAACCTCAGGGGTAGTCCAAGCTTTCCTTTGACTGAAAGGCATAATTCAAAGCAGAACCCAGGCTGATAGGATGACATTTCTAACTGTTTGAATTTCTGGTGGTTTATTCTATACAGATGTAAATTTAACATTATCTGGCCTTTAAAGGAAGAGCACACAAGAGCAGGACAAGACCAAACCAAAAATAGCAGAGAGAAACAGACTTCTGTGGAAATGTCTGACATTAGTAAAAAGGTGTTTCATTACCATTGCCGCTATCCTAATCTTGGCAATCACCTTATGCCTGAAACCATATTAAAAAACCCTTATCTGAAATACTTGCTTCCACTGTCTCTCAAGAGATTGTCTCTCCTCATTCTATCAGTCCATCTTGTACATTTCCCTGGAATTGTCTTCCTTTTTGCCTGTCATCAAGTTGCTGTAAAAACAAATAAAAGCAAAAAGAAAATTAACACCTACCTTGGCTATTCAATCTGGGTTGGAGTCCTAGAGTCTGTAGTTTTAAAGCTTCCAGGTCATTCTGAGGTATAACAAGATTGAGGAATTGCTGGAATGCAAGTAAAGTTCAAAGTCTTTGATTTCACATCCAAAGTCCAACTTCATCTGACCTTAATGTTATTATATTTACCTGAAAATGTATTTAAAAAACAATAAACTTCATTAATTTTAAAATCTTCTAACTGACTTGAGTGTGAACAAAGATTTCTTTTTACTTATCCTCAACAAGTACAATTTTCATGCAAGTCTGGTAGGATATAAAATGCTAAACTATCAATTCTCTAACAACTCAACTTGAAAAGGCAGTTTTTTTTTTCTTAGAATTCTAGAAGGCCTTTGGCGATAGCTCTGTATATATCAGAAAAGAATTGAAACAATGCACTAAATGATATTGCTGCAAGTAAAACCTTCATTATTGAGCTGCTTAAGACAGACTATTTGCTAAAATATGTGTCTATTTTGAGCATGTTTGATGGTTTATTCAAAATACTTACAGCAACAGTGAGGCTTGTTGTGAAAACCTCATTGCACTACTAAACCCAAATATATGTAAGCCAGTTCATTGTGTGCAGTCTAAAGGAAGACAAGGTGTTGACTGGAGCAAGTTATTCAAAATATTGATGGCATACAGAGAGCAAATGATCTTAATTTATTCAAAATTTTGCTGATTATTCAATTTCCTCATTAGTCAATTCTGAAGATATCAGAAGTGTCTGATGTTTACCAATAATGCTTTCTTGTTGTTCTCTTTCAAATCTCAGGCCATTGCTGAAACCTGAATTATTGATGGTTCATATTTTTTTTTTAATTTCATATCACTTTGGCACACATAATGGTAATTGTGGTCCACAATCACACTGAATCTATATTCATACTAGATATGTGGGCTAAGCAACTCTGTAAAAGATAATTTTTTTTCTGAAATTAAAATGTCTGCTTCTATTTCTTCAATTGTAAAATGGGTACTGTATTAGTTATTAGTTGATGTGTAGAAATTACCACAAAACACTGGTTTAGGGCTTCTCTGGTGACTCAGTGATAAAGAAACCACATGCCAATGAAGGGGACATGGATTCAATCCCTGGTTGAGGAAGATCCTACATGCCAAGGAGCAGCTATGCCCATGTGCCACTATTAAGCCTGCACTCTAGACGCTGGGAGCTACAACTACTGAGCCCACATGCCACAACTACTGAAGCCTGCTCACCATAGAGCCTGTGCTGCACAACAAGACACGCCACTGCAACGAGAGGCCCACACACAGCAACTAGAGAGTAGCCCCTGCTTGTCACAACTAGAGAAAGCTGGCGCACCAATGAAGACTCAGCACAATCAAATAAATAAACAAACAAATGATAAAAAAAAATAGTGGTTTAAAGCCACCAACATATTTTTGTGTGAATCAGGAATTTGAGAGCAGCTTAATTAGCTGGGTGATTTTGGCCTAAGATTTCTCATGAGGAGGTAACCAATAGTGCTGGTTTCCTTGGGACTGTGGGGGTTCCCAAAATATGGGACTTTCTGTTGTAAATCTGAGACAATCTCTGGAAAACTAGAAACTAGAGGATGCAAGACTTAATGTTAAAATCCAATAAGAATCTGGATGACCTGATTTTATAATAACTAGCTCATTCTTAGGAATTCTCAAACTTTATTTAGATTTCAACAGTAGCATAACCACTGACTCATTTCATCCTTTAATCATCTGGAATCATGCTCCATTACTTTTTCCTCCTCTTCCAAAAATTATGAAACAAACAAGCCCTAAATTATTATTCCCTCCTTTAAGTATGCTATCTCTTTGTACTGTATGAGCTCCAGGTAATACATATAAAACCTCAAAGTGCTTGCAAATATCAAAAACCCTTCTGAAGAAAGTTATCAAAATTCAGTTCAGCTCAGTCATGTCCGACTCTTTGCAACCCCATGAATCACAGCACGCTAGGCCTCCCTGTCCATCACCAACTCCCGGAGTCTACCCAAACCCATGTCCATTGAGTCGGTGATGCCATCCAGCCATCTCATCCTCTGTTGTCCCCTTCTCCTCCTGCTCCCATATCAAAATTAGTTCTCTGCTAAACAATATATGCCTTAACCTGCAAAGTATAACTCCTTCAATGACCAAACAACATAGACCCTAAAACAAGATTCCCATGGCTCCTTCCTCCTACAGAGTTTCCAAAATCTTACTTAGGAATACTGTATTTCAACTCTCTGAAGAATAATAAATGCCAGAGGTATTCTTGGGTAAGACAAAGAAAGCCTAAACTATGTAGGATAAATTAGAAGAATGAGGCAATTCACTATGATATTACATATATTCCCGTGACTATATTTCTTTGGGATTATGTAATTTGATTTTGTAATACTTTAGCCAATTAGGGATGAGAAAAGGTGTTTGAATATTACTTTAAAATCAACAAAATGACATATCACCAGTTAAATTACTACAGTTTCCCAAATTGTGCCCTAAGGGGAAATGCATATTAACTTGTACCCTAAGGACAGATAGTTTCAAGGGGAAACAAAAGAGATGAACCTCATCAGGATAAAAATACTATTGTCAGGGGTGGCAAGGTTGGGGGGTGGGAGGGGAGGGAGGCTCTGTATGCTTAAAGCTGATTCACATCGTTGTACAGCAGAAACCAACACAACATTGGAAAGCAATTATCCTCCAATTGAAAAAAAATACTATCGTCAATATTTAATACCATTCTTGTACAACTGTATACACTTGCTAATGATTCATCATTAGTTTCAGTGTTCTCTCTCATGCATTGGCTGCAATGACTTAGTTTTGACACTACATCTCACTAAAACCATCTCTGCTCTCCTCAAATTAGGCATCAACCCTTTATTTGAAAGCAATGGTATATGGGCTGTATGAAGGAGGCCAACTCTCCAGAAGTTACTCCATATGATATAGCAGTCTATTAATTCAAGTCAAATTCTCCATTTGGACAACTGTGTTAGGGATAACCTATTTTCTCTTTGTAACCCTAACACAGTTGTCGAAGGAAAACTGACTACATTTTCCAATTTTTATAAATTGTGGTATACATCTGAAACTACATGGTTGATGGAGTGGTCTTCAAAAGAAATCATTTTTGCATATTACAATAAATCTCCAAAACTGAAAGCAACCAAGTGTGTCTCTTTCTCGCAACCTCAAAGAGCTTCACTGACATAATATTTTTATGCTATATCCTAAAGGTTCCTCTTTTATTTTCTACATCATGTGAAAAATAGTTCATGTGCCCGGTCACACAAAAATCTTTAATTGTCTTCACAACAAGCCCTCCAACAATGAAGAAAGAGTTCCCCTTGATGAAAGGTTGTTAATCAACACATGGTGTGAAAGTCAAAAATATGAGATCTGTTATTCTTGATACAGCCCTATTTTCATGCCCTCTAAATAACTCCAAAGCTCAGTATTATTATTGTAAGTTATGGAAGGGATGAAGCAAAAGGATAAATGCATTCACTCACCATATACAGAATGAAGAAATATTAATATTTCTATTAGCATCTAATATTTCTATCTCTGGTCCTAAATGACATTGTAGAATTAGGACACAAAGGGGAAAGAAAATAATCCAGAAAAGGTAGTAGAAAAGGGAAAGAAATGAACGCATTTTCAATACCACTATAGTTATGATCTTCATGTAGCTCCTATTACATTTTTTCTTAATAAGCAACACAAAAACTCTTCATGTATCCCCAAGTACCCTTGTCTTTCAACACATTGATTCCAGCAGTTAAAGGAATTCTAAATCTACAGTAGCTTCAAACTACTGTTTGAATAACTGAGTTTCCCATCTGATTCTTTTCCAGAGGGAATAGGTGCTTGACCAGTTAGAGACTGTTTTCTTAGAAAGGATGTTCTCAGAAGCCTCAGCATGGCACATAATCACATAGTGAACTACAAACTTTCATTGAAATAGAAATAAGTTATATAAATGAGCTGGTGAGAAATCCCTTCACCAAAGGAATGCTTTCAAGTAAAAACATTACTGATGAAAATAAATATTAGCTTTGTCATATTTCATAGTCACCTGTCTCCACTTAACCGTCTAAAGAATGAACAAAACAAACCCTAATGTGGCACACACTATCTCCTTTGTCCTCTGAATTATCTCTGGATAGATATAAAGAGTGAAAGATGTTAACATTCTCATCTACTAGTCAGGGCTTTATCCAGGAGGACAGATATGTCACCCACCCTGAAACAGGAAGATTGCTGAGGTTGTCACAGAGAACTTGATTACCTCTGATACGAAACTTGCTCAATTTGTATGTTCATGAGATATACTGTCAGATTAAATACAGATGCCCCATTTGAGTACACAGGCAAAGATAATGTACACACATATGTACCATCAATCCAGATAGATTCATATTTTTTCAAAGTTTAAAATCTATTTCAAAAGTACATGAACTGACTTCTTCCTGCTGTGTGGATTGTATATTACTAGAAAAGGGATACAGCCCTCCTCTTGGGTACTGTTCCAAAGAAGCAATGCCATCTCAAATAACATATTGGCAAGGTAAATTTCTTTCTGGATATGGCAAAACACACACACACACACACACACACACAAACTAGCCAGAAATCCTTTCTGTTATCAAAGCTTTTGGATAAGAAAATAAGAAAGCTAAACTATTCTGTATTGTTTTCATCTCTCTGACCAATTCTGTCTTTACTACACCTAAGAACAAACATAATATTGTTAATAATAAAGAAATAAAACTCTGTAAAAGCCACTATGATTGAAGCCTAGACTGAGGTTTTGACCTTTTCAAAGCTCACTATATTAACTGCAATCTTTAATTGAAAAATATTTCTTTTTATAGTGTGCGGGACTGAATCAGAGAAGGGAATATGTCAAACAAATAAAATTCCTTCCCCAAAATATATCACACATTAGGAGAGAAATGGAAAACCTTTAAAAATAAATTTGAATCTTGAATGGTAGCATGAGACAGTTTGCTATTTTTATCATAATCTTTTTAGAGAATCTATAAAGTTTTTATTTTCTTTGAAAACTCCAAGGGCATAGTGTTATAATCCAGAGGAAAATATTATAATCAGAAATAAGAGGTGTTCTTAATCAGGTCTATTACTATGTATATGTTTCAGGCACTGCCACAGCCATGCAGGCTGATTATGGCTGACCTTGTGTATTTGCTTCTTTATCCACCATTGTCTATTGAAAGGAAAATTGTTCCCATTTATTTCTTTAAACCTGAGGGTACAAAGGGGCTATCTAATCACCCATGACATATGACTTTAATCCTGTTCAAGAAGGAGAGCAATTGTAAATTACATAGCATAAGAAGCACATGAGTTATGGGAAATCACTACGGTGGTGTGGGGTTCTTTTCCAATTAGAAATTTTCTATAAAACTGTAATCGGTCAAGTATATTTTCAGGTATGATATTCCTTAAAAAAGATATAAATATTGGGGATGATGATGTGCTCACAGTGAGTTCAAACAAAACTATGACCCTTCCAGTTTTCCTTCTTTGGCCCCCAAGGATAGACAGGACTGTCATGCACTCTCACGAGATATTAAAACACCCATATTTGCTAAGTTTACTAATAACATCTGTTGTAATTAAGAAGAATAGGCACCTCTATTAAATGTGTTTTTAAATGAGTCATGTTTCAGCTCTACTATAAAAGAATTTGTTTTGAAATTTTGACATTTTTTTTTTTTCAGAGAGAGCTTGGTAAAAAAAAAAAAAATAAGTGGTGTTTAAAATGTTTGCAAGCTCTATTTGGACAGCTGTGACTCTCCTGTTAGAATATAACTTTCTTTTTTTTTTTTCATTTATTTTTATTAGTTGGAGGCTAATTATTTTACAATATTGTAGTGGTTTTTGTCATACATTGACATGAATCAGCCATGGATTTACATGTATTCCCCATCCCGATCCCCCCTCCCACCTCCCTCTCTACCTGATCCCTCTGGGTCTTCCCAGTGCACCAGGATGTTTCGAGAGAACAGCATCGAAACATGTATATTATCTATGGTGAAACAGATCACTAGCCCAGGTTGGATGCATGAGAAAGTTTTCTAACTTTCTAACTGTTAGAAAGTTTTCTAACAGGGGTAAGGTGGCTCAGGGGTAAAGAATCGACCTGTCAATGCAGGAGATGCAGGTTTGATCTGTGGAAAATCCCCTGGAGGAAGAAATGGCAACCCACTCCAGTATTCTTGCCTGTGAAGTCCCATGGACAAAGGGGTCTGGTGAGCTACAATCCACAAGGTCGCAAAAGAGCTGGACACCACTTAGTGACTAAACAACAAAACAAAGAGTGAATTATGTTCCCCAAACCCAAAACTACTATTTATGCCTTGGAGAGAGGGCCTTTGGGAAGAAATTAATGAAAAGACAGCTGTGTGTAAGCAAGGGCAAGGAAAAAGACCCTCTTGCCAAGCTGGCACCTTGAACTTGACTTCTAGCCTCCAGAACTATGAGAAATAAAGGCTTGGTGATTAAGTCACTCAGCCTATGGAATTCTGTTATAGCAGCCAGAGTAGATTAATACAAAACTCATCAAATGAATAGCTATACAAATGATTTAATAGGTCTTATCAAATATGTCTTTTATAAATATTTATATATTTATCAAGAGAGTTGGAGACAATCACCATCTCTAATGATAAGTTCCATGATCAATAACCACTCTCAAGAGTAGGTATCACAAAGCTATGAACTTGAGAGAGTTTGGGTCTATACTGTTTTAGCAGTTATAAAGTCCTGGCCTTTCAATTATTTTTCTTATACTTTTGATATGTTATCAGAATGTGACAGTACTGGCTTCAGTTGCAAGAAGATAAATTTCACTGTGAAGATATGGTATTCTCTTTTTAATGCTGTTCATTCGCTAACTTTAAAACTTGTATGTGTTAATTTCTAATAATTTCAACTGACTCTATGTTCTTGTTTTATATCCCTAGAGATTCAAAGAGAAAGTCTAAATGTGAAGAATCTTAACAAAAGTCAGCTTCAAATTATCTTTCCAGTCACTCTTCTGATTTCAATCACATTCCCAAGCAGCTACACAGCATTATTGCTTCTCTAAGGATACCACGTTCTTTCATATCTTGTCTTTGAATATGCTTCCCCCTTTGCATGGAGGACCTTTCTGAATCTCATAAAATCCCACTAATCTTTTAAAGTTTGGGGATAATTTCATTTAATCCTGAAGACTTTCCAGGCCACCTAAGAAATCATGCTGCCTTTTAGTGCCACAGAGAAAGAAATTGCTTAAAAATAATTGGAGCATGTTAAAGGGATACAGATGCCAACTGAAAAAGTTCACAATGGCCACAGCTGGAAGAAAATGAGAAACAAAATAAATACTGGGTAAAAGATAAAAAAAAATTTAAATATTGGAGTATAATCTAAAGTATGAAATAAATATCCACAAGATCATACTTTTATATATAAATCAGTGATTGAATAAATAAGGGTGGGAGGAGGAGGGACAAATCTACTTTGAAGAAGAATTCTAAGTAGCTTACATAGATACTCCACTCTCAACAAAATGGAGCATAATATCTCACTCTTTATTTATTTATTTATTTATTTAAACACCTCACTCTTTAAATGTGAGCTGTTGATAGTGACTTATTTCTAAAGGGTACAGTTTGGAAAAGGGGAAACAGAGTAACCTTACAAAGGATAAACTTGACAAACACTACCTCACCCAGGTGATCAAGTTTAATACCAACAGTGGTAAGTCAAATTGATAGTATGTAAGGTTATGAATTGATGCTTTTGAACTGTGGTGTTGGAAAAGACTCTTGAGAATCCCTTGGACAACAAAGAGATCAAATCGGTCAATTCTAAAGGAAATCAGTCCTGAATAACCATTGGAACGACTGATGCTGAAGCTGAAGCGCTAATACTTTGACCACCTGATGCAAAGAACTGACTTATTGGAAAAGACTCTGAAGCCAGGAAAGATTGAAGGCAGGAGGAGAAGGGGATGACAGAGAATGAGATGGTTGGATGGTATCACCAACTCAATGGACATGAGTTTGAGAGAGTTGGTGATGGACAGGGAGGCCTAGCGTGCTGCAGTTCATGGGGTCACAAAGAGTCAGACATGACTGAGCGACTGAATTGAACTGATGTTATGAAAGTGGCATTTCACCTGTTATCTTTCTCCCCAAAACCAGTAACTCCCACTTAATCATAAGAAAAACACTAGACAAATCCTAATTGAGAGATATTATACAAAATACCTGATCAGTAATCCTCAAAACCATCCAGATCATCAAAAACAATGCAAGTCTGAGAAACTCTCAAAGCTAAAAGGAGCCTAAGGAAACATAAACTCCAAATGGATTAAAGATCTAAATGTAAGACCAGAAACTAGAAAACTCCTAGAGGAGAACATAGGCAAAATACTCTCTGACATAAATCACAGCAGGATCCTCTGTGACCCACCTCCCAGAATATTGGAAATAAAAGCAAAACTAAACAAATGGGACCTAATGAAACTTAAAAGCTTTTGCACAACAAAGGAAACTATAAGCAAGGTGAAAGACAGCCCTCAGATTGGGAGAAAATAATAGCAAATGAAGCAACAGACAAAGGATTAATCATAAAAATATACAAGCAACTCCTGAAGCTCAATTCCAGAAAAATAAATGACCCAATCAAAAAATGGGCCAAAGAACTAAACAGACATTTCTCCAAAGAAGATATACAGATGGCTAACAAACACATGAAAAGATGCTCAACATCACTCATTATCAGAGAAATGCAAATCAAAACCACAATGAGGTACCATTACACGCCAGTCAGGATGGCTGCTATCCAAAAGTCTACAAGCAATAAATGCTGGAGAGGGTGTGGAGAAAAGGGAACCCTCTTACACTGTTGGTGGGAATGCAAACTAGTACAGCCGCTATGGAAAACAGTGTGGAGATTTCTTAAAAAACTGGAAATAGAACTGCCATATGACCCAGCAATCCCACTTCTGGGCATACACACTGAGGAAACCAGATCTGAAAGAGACACGTGCACACCAATGTTCATCGCAGCACTGTTTATAATAGCCAGGACATGGAAGCAACCTAGATGCCCATCAGCAGACCAATGGATAAGGAAGCTGTGGTATATATACACCATGGAATATTACTCAGCCATTAAAAAGAATTCATTTGAATCAGTTCTAATGAGATGGATGAAACTGGAGCCCATTACACAGAGTGAGGTAAGCCAGAAAGATAAAGACCATTACAGTATACTAACACATTTATATATATGGAATTTAGAAAGATGGTAATGATAATCCTATATGTAAAACAGAAAAAGAGACACAGATGTACAGAGCAGACTTTTGGACTCTGTGGGAGAAGGCGAGGGTGGGATGTTTCGAGAGAGCAGCATCAAAACATGTATATTATCTAGGGTGAAACAGATCACCAGCCTAGGTTGGATGCATGAGACAAGTGCTCGGAGCTGGTGCACTGGGAAGACCCAGAGGGATCAGGTAGAGAGGGAGGTGGGAGGGGGGATTGGGGTGGGGAATACATGTAAATCCATGGCTGATTCATGTCAATGTATGACAAAACCCACTACAATATTGTAAAGTAATTAGCCTCCAACTAATAAAAATAAATGAAAAAAATAAAAAATAATAAATGTAATTGCTAATCTAGATGGAATTTTGGAACAGAAAAAAATAGGGAAATAACTGAGGAATTCTGAATAAACTATATATATATGTTAGGTAATAACAATGTTATTAGTATTGGTTTGTTAAATGTGACATATGTACAGTACTAATGTATAATATAAATAGGGAAAACTAATATATAATATAAATAGGGAGTGGGCATACAGGAGATTTCTGTAGTCTTTGCAATAATTTTGTAAGTTTAAAACTGTTCTAAAATTGGTAGGTATATTAAAAAAGCTATAATAATCATGAATCAGTTATACTTCAACAGAACCGCTACAGGGCTCTCCTCAGCACTCATTGAAATGCATTTTAGTTTCATTTTACCCTCCCCTAGCCTCTAAGCCAGAGAAGGCAATGGCACCCCACTCCAGTACTCTTGCCTGGAAAATCCCATGGACCGAGGAGCCTGGTATGCTACAGTCCATGGGGTCGCGAAGAGTCGGACAGGACTGAGCGACTTCACATTCACTTTTCACTTTCATGCACTGGAGAAGGAAATGGCAGCCCACTCCAGTATTCTTGCCAGGAGAATCCCAGGGATGGGAGCCTGGTGGGCTGCCGTCTATGGGGTCGCACAGAGTTGGACACGACTGACGTGACTTAGCAGCAGCAGCAGCCTCTAAGCCCCTCCTATCCCCAGCCTCTGGTATATAGCACACTCAACAATAGATCTATGGAGTGAATTAGAAATATGTATTTAGATATATAATTAATGATCAAATCACTGCAACATAGTGAGAGATTTTTTAACCAGAGAAATAATATAAATTGGCAATGCTATTTGTAATCAACTTTACACAAGTCTCAATAATAAACTGAATTTACTGAAGTTGTAATAGTTATCTCTTGATCCTTCATATGCATACAGACGTGCACTTGAACTTGGTTTCCCTTAGAATTAAAATATTTTTAAATAGTCCTTGATGGACTATTTAATGAGTTAATCTATTAACTTTGGATTTATTTCACATATGCCCTCTCATATCTCCTTCTCATGAAGGAAAATAACCTTCATGTTGTCTTCTATGACTCTGTCCCAAATCCTAGACAACTGGTAAGATGCAGAGTGATAGAATGAACTGACCCTGTAGTTAGACTACTTGGATTTCAATAGATCTGTTGCTTTCTGGATGAAAGACTTTGGACAACTTATTAACCTCCATAAGCCTCAGTTTCCTCGTGTGTACAACAGAGATAATCATAGTAATGCCTCCCAGGATTACCGTGAGAATTAAATAAGTTCATGTCTGTCAATGACTTAGAGTATTGTGTGGCAAGTGGTAGGCAATCATTAAATATCAGCTATTATTACTATTAAATTTAAAGAACAATTATTCTAAAAACAGCTTTCAGTTGAGCCTACTTCTTTGGATTTTTGCAGTATACACTGTGAATAAATTAATTGTTGTTTATTTCTGATTTTATGCTAATTATGCTACATTAAGGGCAAGGTTTTATTGATCATTATGACCAAAGTTAATTATTAGGCTAGTTATGACTGATTGCTAGAATCTAAGCTTCATGATGGCAGATACTATTTAATTTACTTCCCAATTGAAACCTCAGCACCTAACATCAAACTTGGTACATAGTATGGTTATACAGGATTTATACCCAACATGAACTAGGCTACACAAATCATTCAAGATTGAGCTTAAACTAAACAATTTGTGATATACTTTCAAAAGTCTAGGCTTTATTCTTTAGTCTTAAATTCAATTGGTCCGGCCTCTATTGTTAGTCTAGAATAATTTTTAAAAGTTTTTCCTCTATGAAAGTAATTGTTGCTGTACAAATACATAAAGAGTTACAGATGGATTTTCCTTTTAAGCAGCCTTGAAAGATGTATTGAATTGGTTTAAGAATCTATTATCTTTGGATTTATTTCACACATGCCCTCTCATTGCTTCTTTCAGTGTCAGCCATACTAATATCTCCTTATTATCAGTGCATATATACAGCTTGCAAGATAAGACATTTGACTGTAGTTTAAAGTAGGGACAGAGGGGAAGAAAGGAGAAGAAAACAAGTGAAATACTGAGAGATGTTAAAATGGTTTTAAATATATTTGGTTATATTTTCAAGAGAATAAAAAAAGGTCCTTTCTGTTCCATATTCCTGTAGATAAATATAATTTTTATAAAAACAATTATAAAATATTTATTGAATGTACATATGTGTAAGGCATCATGGAAAAACTGTGTACAGAATAAAAACATCACTCCAATATGGCCCTTTCCCTCAGTGAGCTTAACATGAAAAAAAAATGGGGTAGAATGATAGAAAATGTATATCAACAACTATAATACAAGCAGTAAAATTCTGCTTTGCTTCTAAGTTAATATTTTCAGAATCAACTTATTCTTAGGGATATCTTCTTTCTGAAGCTATAGATTAAGGCTTAGGTTTAATCAAAGGATATATTTAGCAATCATGCTATATATATATTATATATATGTATACATGTATATATATACATATGTATAACTATACATGTATGTGTGTGTATATATATATATATCTCAAATCCCAAAGAAAAGTAATGCCAAAGAATGCTCAAACTGCTGCACAATTGCACTCATCTCAAATGCTAGTAAAGTAATGCTTAAAATTCTCCAAGCCAGGTTTCAGCAATACATGAACTGTGAACTTCCAGATGTTCAAGCTAGTTTTAGAAAAGGCAGAGGAACCAGAGATCAAATTGCCAACATCCACTGGATCATCAAAAAAGCAAGCGAGTTCCAGAAAAAACATCTATTTCTGCTTTATTGACTGTGCCAAAGCCTTCGACTGTGTGGATCACAATAAATTGTGAAAAATTCTGAAAGAGATGGGAATACCAGACCACCTGACCTGCCTCTTGAGAAACCTGTATGCAGGTCAGGAAGCAACAGTTAGAACTGGACATGGAATGATGGACTGGTTCCAAATGGGAAAAGGAGTACTTCAAGGCTGTATATTGTCACCCTGCTTATTTAACTTATATGCAGAGTATATCATGAGAAATGCTGGTCTAGAAAAAGCACAAGCTGGAATCAAGATTGCCGGGAGAAATATCAATAACCTCAGATATGCAGATGACACCACTCTTATGGCAGAAAGTGAAGAAGAAGTAAAGAGCCTCTTGATGAAAGTAAAAGAGGAGAGTGAAAAAGTTGGCTTAAAGCTCAATGTTCAGAAAACTAAGATCATGGCATCCTGTCCCTTCACTTCATGGCAAACAGATGGGGAAACAGTGGAAACAGTGGCTGACTTTATTTTGAGGGGCTCCAAAATTACTGTGGATGGTGACTGCAGCCATGAAATTAATAAACGCTTGCTCCGTGGAAGGAAAAGTTATGACCAACCTAGACAGCATATTAAAAAGCAGAGACATTACTTTGCCAATAAAGGTCCATCTAGTCAAGGCTATGGTTTTTCCAGTCATGTATGGATGTGAGAGTTGAACTATTAAGAGGGCTGAGCACCAAAGAATTGATGCTTTTGAACTGTGAGAAGTCCCTTGGACTGCAAGGAGATCCAACCAGTCCATCCTAAAGGAGATCAGTCCTGGGTGTTCATTGGAAGGACTGATGTTGAAGCTGAAACTCCAATATTTTGGCCACCTCATGTGAAGAACTGACTCAATGGAAAAGACCCTGATGCTGGTAAAGATTGAGGGCCGGAGGAGAAGGGGATGGCAGAGGATGAAATGGTTGGATGGCATCACCGACACAATGGACATGGGTTTGGGTGCACTTCGGGAGTTGGTGATGCACAGGGAGGCCTGGTTTGCTGCAGTTCATGGGGTCACAAAGAGTCAGACATGACTGAGCGACTGAACTGAACTGATATATGTATATGTATATAAATCTGTTTTGACTGTCAAATACTATACTTTCCATAACCTATGCCTCATATCACTTTCCCTTAAGTCAGTATTTTTAGGTTGTAAAAGTCTAGAAGGCAGAAACCATGAATGTAATATGTCAAGGTTATAATGTATAAATCTGCCTATTATAATGTCAATGCTTAACTTTTTAGGTTCTGCTATAAATATTTAAGAAAATACATATATAAGGACCCCAAATGGTTTCTATTTTCTAACTCAGAGCCAACTTTATGAAGTTTAACCTTCCCTGGAAAGTCAGCTAAAGTTACACATAATTTGCAGATAGTTTTTCTTTTCTAAAATGTGTGTATACTATTATTTGAATAAGAAATATAATAGCTTCAAATAGAAAAAAAAAATGAGTTAAATACTCAAGATTTGTTTCTTTTTATCCCTAATACATAATGCACAGTTTATACACTGGCAAATTTTGTCCATTATAAAAATTTTTGTTTGCATATGCATTTCTATTAGATTCTAAGTTCTATGAGCATGGTAATATTATTGTTTCAGCTATTTATGTAGAGGTAATTAGTAGTAGTCACCATATTTGTTGAATGTATGAATAAAAAGCTTCTCATAATCCTACATTCAAAATAAATGTGTCCATTTTCCACATGCTCAACTATGTATTGTTAACATGCTATCTTGAAGATATAATTCTATATTTTTCTCTCATCAACTAATATTATATAGCATACATTTTCTGTTTTGCACAGCCTTCATAATCATCTGAGTAACTGCATAATAATGCATTGATATGATTTTTCATAAGTTTCTTTACTATTCAAATTTCACTGATATATAATGTTAGAGTGGAATTGTTTATACACAAACTCCTTTTTTTCTGACACGTATTTCTTGGAGACAATTTCCATGATAGAAGTGGTTGTGTGCAGATAACACTTATAAAAGCTGGATTAATAAAGGCTGAAGAAGGAAGTGGCAAATCACTCCAGTACTCTTGCCTGGAGAATTCCATGGACAGAGGAGCCTGGTGGGTTACAGTCCATGGAGTCACAGGGATTGGACATGACTGACTGACTAACACCCAATATAAAAGGCAATTATTTTTAAAGGGGCTGGGAAGCATCCAAAAGCAAGGCAAAGTCAGTGGAGCTTCTTGAAAAACTGTACATGCAAGAGACAAGAAAGGAAAAAGTTTGTACTTTTCTGAGGGAGTTCCTCAAACCACAAAGCCATGGTGAACAGAAAATTATAGCTTTACCATTTTGACAGTTATACAGCTTTACCAGTTTCCTGACACAAGGATCAAACCTGCATCTCCTGCACTGACAGGTGGATTCTTTACCACTAAGCCACGTGGGAAGCCCAGCAGGCTGCTAAGAATAAAGTCTGCAGTTGAATAGCACAAGGGTTTGAGAGGCCTATGAAATCTCTGCCCAGGTGGATTGAGGAAATTCTTCTCCTGTATGAGACCAATCCATGAAGACTGGGAGAGGTGGTGTTTTCATCTACTGTGTAAATACCAACATCAACATAGAGACTTAAGGAAATGAAGACAAAGGGAAACATTATCCAAACAAAGGAATAAGATAAAGCTGACCCTAATGAAACAGATATAGGAATCACCAGATAATTCAAAATAACCATCAGAAGAATACTCAAAACATCAGGAAAATAATGCATTAGCAAAATGAGAAGTTCAGCAAGGAGATAGATGTATGGTAGACTATTATGCATGTTTAAAAAAGAAGAAAATTGTTCAATATAGAACAACATGGATAAACATCGAGGACATCATGCTAAGTGAAATCATCCAGTCACAGAAAGATGACCTTCAATAGAAAGGATCCTACAGTTCCTAAAATAGTCAAACTCATAGAAGCAGAATGTAGAATGGTGGTTGCAAGGGGCCGAGGGAAGGGAGAAATGCAGAGTTGTTATTCAACTGGTATAGGGTTTCAGCTATGCAAGATGACTAAGTTCTAGATATATCATGTACAACAGTGTGCCTATAGGTAACAACATTTTGTTTTACACTTAAACAACTGTTAAAAGGTTATGTCTCAGATTAAGTATTATGGTCACAATTTTTAAAAATATTATATAACCAGTAAAAATATCCATAAAGTAAAGAAAAGAATAAAAAAAAAAAAAAGAAAAGAAAAGTTAAATAATTCCCAGATAATAAAAAACTTACAGAACATATCACTAGCAGATCTGCCCCACAAGAAATACCAAAAATGTTCTTCAGGTTGAAATGAAATGACTCCAAAGAGTAAGCTGAAATCTCACCAAAAAAATAAAAATGAAAGAACAGCAATAAAGGTAACAGCATAGGTAAATATTATGAAGTAGTATTAATTTATTTATTGTTTCTATCTCCTATGGTCTCTCTGATTTAGAAGACAAGTGCATAATACAATAATTTCAAACTTGTTCTAAAGTGACTGATAATGTACATAATTTGTATAAATTATACACAAGTATTATACACAAGTATGTGAATTTGTATAAAATACAAAAAAAAAACAGAAGAAATGGAGCTATATTTGAGTAAACTTTCCTGTCATTTAAATTAATCTGGTAATAATTGAAGCTAGATTATTTTAATGTTAACTGCAAACAATTTAAAGTACACTATTAGGATGGTGCAAAAGTAATTGCGATTTTTGCATTGGTGAAATTTGCCTTTGATACTGGAATACATTTTAAATAAATGTGATAATGTTATACATTTTATGCACATTTCTCACTTTCTTTTTTTATAATGACTTATTACTTGCTATTTATTTTATATTTATTTTAGACTATGGAAATGATGCTAGACAAAAAGCAAATTCGAGTGATTTTCTTATTTGAGTTCAAAACGGGTCATAAAGCAGTGGAGACAACTCCCAACATCAACAACACATTTGGCCCAGGAACTGGTAACAAACGTACAGTGCAGTGATGTTTCCAGAAGTTTTGCAAAGGCGACAAGAGCCTTGAGGATGAGGAGCACAATGGCCAACCATTGGAAGTTGTCTGACAGTTTAGAGCCATCATCAAAGCTGATCCTCTTACAACTACACTGAGGTTGCCAAAGAACTCAACATCGATCACTGTACACTGTACACTGTTTGGCATTTGAAGCAAATAGGAAAGGTGAAAAACCTCGATAAGTGGGAGCCCCATGAGCTGACAAAAATTCTTTAAAAATCAGCATTTTGAAGTGTCATCTTCTCTTATTCAATGCAACAAAAATGAACCATTTCTTGATTGGATTGTGACATGAGATGAAAAGTAGATTTTATACAACAACCAGTGACGACCAGCTCAGTGCTTAGAGCAAGAAGAAGCTCCAAAGCCTTTCCCAAAACCAAACTTCTACCAAAAAAGGTCATAGTCACTGTTTGGTGGTCTGCTGACCGTCTGATCCAAAACAGCTTTCCAAATCCCAGGAAAACCATTATATCTGATAAGTATGCTCAGCAAATCAATGAGATGCACTGAAAATATTAATGTCTGCAGCCAGCATTGGTCAACAGAAAGGGCCCAACTCATCTCCATGACAACACCTAACCCCACAGCGCACAACCAACAATTCAAAAGAGGAATGAATTGGGCCACAATGTTTTCCCTCATCTGTCATATTCACCGACCTCTTGCCAAATGACTACACTTCTTTAAGCATTTCGACAACTTTTTGCAGAGAAGACGCTTCCACAACCAGCAGGACACAGAAATTGCTTTGCAGTTCAGTTCAGTCACTCAGTCATGTCCGATTCTTTCCAAACCCATGGACTGCAACACGCCAGGCTTCCCTGTCCATCACCAACACTCAGAGCTTGCTCAAACTCATGTCCATCATGTCGGTGATGCCACCCAACCATCTCATCCTCTGTCATCCCCTTCTTCTCCCCCCTTCAACCTTTCCCAGCACCAGGGTCTTTTTAAATGAGTCAGTTCACCGCATCAGGTGGCCAAAGTATTGGAGTTTCAGCTTCAAATCAGTCCTTCCAATGAATAATCAGGACTGATTTCCTTTAGGATTGACTGGTTTGATCTCCTTGCAGTCCAAGGGACTCTCAAGAATCTTCTCCAACACTACAGTTCAAAAGCATCAATTCTTCAGCACTCAGCCTTCTTTATGGTACAACTCTCACATCCATACATGACTACTGGAAAAACCATAGCCTTGACGAGATGGACCTTTGTTGGCAAAGTAATGTCTCTGCTTTTTAATATACTCTCTATGTTGGTCATAACTTATCTTCCAAGGAGCAAGTGTCTTTTAATTTCATGGCTGCAGTAACCATCTGCAGTGATTTTGGAGCCCAAGAAAATAAAGTCTGTCATTGTTTCCCCATCTATTTGCCATGAAGTGATGGGACCAGACGTCATGATCTTAGTTTTCTGAATGTTGAGCTTTAAGCCAACTTTTTCACTCTCCTCTTTCACTTTCAAGAGGCTCTTCAGTTCCTCTTTGCTTTCTGCCATAAGGGTGGTGTCATCTGCATATCTGAGGTTGTTGATATTTCTCCTGGCAATCTTGATTCCAGCCTGTGCTTCATCCAGCCCAGCATTTCTCTTGATGTACTCTGCATATAAGTTAAATAAGCAGGCTGACAATATACATCCTTCACGTACTCCTTTCCCAATTTGGAACCAGTCTGTTGTTCCATGTCCAGTTCTAACTGTTGCTTCCTCACCTGCATACAGATTTCTCAAGAGGCAGGTCAGGTGGTCTGGTATTCCCTTCTCTTTAAGAATTTTCCAGAGTTTGTTGTGGTCCACACAATCAAAGGCTTTGGCATAGTCAACAAAACAGAAGTAGATATCTCGAACTCTCTTGCTTTTTCAATGATCCAGTGGATGTTGGCAATTTGATCTCTGGTTACTGTTGAGGAACCAAAGATCAACCCATAGAACTATGAGCTAATAAATGTGTGTTGTTTTAAGCCCCTAAATGTGTGACAATTTTCATACAGCAATAGAAAATTAATACATTCCTTGTTTTCTAACTGCTACATATGCCTTATCATCCTTGGGAGATTCCAAGCTGCTTGAATAATAGAACTAGGTCTTATACACAGCACACAGTGGATAGCTGATAAAGATCAGAAAGAATTAACTGAATAAAATACTGAGATCCAATTATATTGGTGACTTAATTCACATGATATCTCTGACTTCCTTTACTCCAATAATGTTCAATATCTTTTAATGATAATATTAAATGGGTTTAAAATTATATACCTGGGGTAAAAAAGAAATCATAGATAAGAGAGGTCACAGCCATTTCAAATTCCACTTAGGATGCAAGATATATTTCATCCCTTTTTCTGAATAATTACATAGCTTACAACACTATGAGGGAAGACAACCATTTTGTATCCATTATTATTGTTTTACAACTTACTTTCCTTAGACACATTTCAATAGAAATAAGATAAACACTGTGTTTTTTCAGATCTCAATATAAGTTACAAATGTTCATTAATTTCTAAAGTATCCTTATTCATTAAGCCAGCATGTTTAGTCCCAATTTACTTAAAGAGTACTCTGGAAATAATGAATTTTCAGAAGTGTGTGTGTGTAAACACACTTCCTTTCCTGAAGAAAATGTACTTATCATTAATAGCTCTCTTATTAGACACTGTGCTGGGAATATTCAAGTGATAAAATTGTTGTGAAGTTAATATAATCCCCATCAATTTTTAGAACAAAGTAAAAGTAACTTCCTCTCATATAAAGATCATGAACAATTAACAAGGAAAATCATAATTTCACAGATAGTTGCCCATCTAAATTCATTCAGACTTAGGGAAGAAGTAAGGCTACATTAAATTTTAATTAAATTTCACAGCTGCTGAAATATATTCATGAGGTACTTGATTGACATTCCTAACACAAACAGAATGATCTATAAAAAGGGCTGTTGCATTTTAAGGTCAAGCATGTCATTTTCATCTTCCTATGTTCAAAATGTGTCATATTGAAAGATTGTACCTGTTTCCTTATTTTCATATTCCTTTTCTTATGACTTCATCTACAGAAATGAAACATGCAAATACCTAAAATTAGACTGGAACGTTATTATGGTTTTAAGATATGGGAATGGGTTTTCCAGAAGTTACTTATGATCCTGCTTTTGCCAACTGGACTTATTAATCCTATATGAAGCTTTGTATGATTAGTTTTATAGTTAAAGTCTATTAATATACCTATTGCAATAATATAATAACAACATTATTGCTTTATAAGCTAGTCTTAGTTAATCTCTATAAGTATTCTCATTACAGACCTTACCTTCCAATATTTCTTGAGTTCTAGGTATGGAAGGAGGCAAACAAAAATTCATCTATGGATATAGGTGAACATTACTCTATGCAAAACAATATAAGAAAATTTTGATTTACTTAACAGATGTTTTAGGAAATGAAATTTGTTTTATAGAAAGAAGAATTTTACTTAAAAATTTAGTGTAACATTTAAAGAATACTTGATTCACCTTCCAAGTAAAGCAATAAGCACACTTGCATTTTATTTGATTGGGGTAAGAACACTTGACATGAGATCTACCTTCTTAAATTTTTACATGCACTAACACATTATTGCTGATTATAGGGGTGATGTTATACAGCAGATTTCTAGAGCTAATTCATCTTGCTTGACTGAAACTTTATGCCGCATTAGTAACTCTTTTATTTTACCCTACCTGGAACCACCATTCTACTTTTTGATTTTATGAATTTAACTATTTTAGACACCTCATATAAGTAAAATGATGCAGTATTTTTCCTTCCACTTCTTTATGTGATGCAGTATTTTTCATTCTCTGAAATATTTTGCTCTTATTTCATTTATCATAATATCCTCAAGGTTCATCTGTATTTTAACATATTGCATAATTTCCCCCTCTTTAAGACTGAATACCATCATATTGTATGTATACATCCTGTTTTCTTTACCCATTCACCTTTGGATAAGCGTTTAGGTTGTTTCCACATACTGTGTGTTGTTAAGTTGCTTCAGTTGTGTCCAACTATTTGTGATTCCATATAGAGTAGCCAGCCAGGGTCCTCTGTCCATGGGATTCTCCAGGCAAGAATACTGGAGTGGGCTGTCACTTCCTTCTCCAGGGATCAAACCCACATCTCCTAAGTTTCCTGAATTGAACTGCAGGAGGATTCTTTACCACTAAGCCACCAGGGAAGCCCTTCCGCATGTTGGCTATTGTGAATTACGCTGCAAGGAACACAGGCTAACATCTCTTTGAAATTGTGATTTCAATTATTTTGTATAAACACTCAAACACTCAAAAAATCTGTAGGATTACCAGATCAAATGGTAGTTAGTTCAATTTTTAACTTTCTGAGGACCCTTCTTATTGCTTTCCATTGTAGTTGCTCCTTTTTTTAAATTTAATTTTTATTTTATATTGGAATATATTTGATTTATAATGTTGTGTTAGTGTCCACTGTACGGCAAAGAGATTCAGTTATAAATATACCTATATCCATTCTTTTTCAGATTTTTTTTCCCATATAGGTTATTATAGAAAATTGAGTTCCCTGTACTATATAGCAGGTCCTTGTTGACTATATGTTTTATATATAGTAATGTGTATGTGTTAATCTCAAACTCCTAATTTATCCCTCCCCCCTACTTTTCCCCTTTGGTAACCATAAATTCGTTTTCAAAGTCTGTGAGTCTATTTCTGTTTTTTAAATAAGTTCATTTGTATCAGGCTCCACATTTAAGTGATATCATATGATATTTGTCTTTGTCTAACTTACTTCACCTAGTATGGTAATCTCTAAATCCACCCATGTTGCTGCAAATGGCATTATTACATTCCTTTTTATGGGTGAGTAATATTCCATTGTATGTATGTACCACATCTTCTTTATCTATTCATCTGTTGATAGAAATTGATGATGCTTCCATATCTTGGGTATTGTAAACAGCACTGCAGTGAACAGTGGGACTCATCTATCTTTTTGAATTATGGTTTTCTCTGGATGAATGCTCAGAAGTGGGATTGCTGAATCATGTGGTAGTTCTATTTTTAGTTTTTAAGGAACCTCCATACTGTTCTCCAAAGCAAAAAGAAATAAAAGAATCCAAATTGGAAACAAAGAAGTAAAACTGTCACTGTTTGCAGATAATTTAATACTATAAATAGAAAATCCTAAAGATGCCACCAGAAAACCACTAGAGCTCATCAGTGAATTCAGGTAAAGTTACAGGACACAAAATTAATACACAGAAATTTCTTTCATTCTTATTCACTAACAATGGAAGATCAGAAAGAGAAATTAAAGATATAATCCCAATTACCATCACATTAAAAAGAAAAAAAATAAACAAACCTAGGAATAAACCTCCCTAAGGAGGCAAAAGACTTGCACTGGGAAAACTGTAAGACACTGATGAAAGAAATCAAAGATGACATAAACAGAGGGAATCATATACCATGTTCTTGGACTGGAAGAATCAATACTGTCAAAATGACTATACTCCTCAAGGTAATCTACATATTTAATGCAACTCCTGTCAAACTACCAATGCCATTTTTCACAGAACTAGTACAAAAATTTGTAAAATTCATATACAAATACAAAAGACTCCAAATTGCCCAAGCAAACTCAAGAAAGGAAAACAGAGCTGGAAGAATCAGACTCCCTGATTCCATTTTTCATTTCTACCCACATTGTGCAAGAGTTCCAATTTTCCACATCCTCATCAGTATTTGTCTCTTGACTTTTTGATAATAGCCATCCTGACAGGCATGAAGCGATATGTCTTTTTTTTTTTTTTTGAAGTGATATGTCTTTTATGAAAAAATAGTCAGGCTCTTAGTCCTTTATTATTATCTATCAACTTCCTTTTATGGCAGATAATACACAGCAGCTTTCTCTGGTTCTTTCTTGCTTTTGTTCCTGAGATTTAGTTATTACATTTTTGCTTTTAATTTGCTTGGTTTTCTTTTTATCGCTAATTTTTCCATTCCTTCTCATGAACTTTCAATATAATTTCCACAGGTTTTACTATCATTCAGTTATTTTATCATTTTTATATTATTATTCTTGTACTTATCTCTCCAGGAAATCCACACTTCTCCCCAGACTGGTTGTTTTCTAGGTTTGTGAAACAACTCATTCTGAGACTTACTTCTGCCTTTCTCTTTTGTTGTATTTCCTGATTTCTGGGGATCATATCTTTCTATTTCCCTAAAACTCTTTTGTGTGCATGTGTGTGTGCAGAACAACCTTCATTAATTCCATCAAGTTAAAGTGGCACTTGTTTTTAATTATTCTACATGTTTTTAAAAATTCACAAGTTGATGAAAAATAATATAAATATATAAAAAAGCATAAAGCAGCTATATAGTGGAAAAACACAAGACGATGAACACTTTCTATATGTCTGTCTCTTGAGCCACTTGTTCCAGTCTAGATAGTTTGTCTTCTAGGTCTGATGAGTGCCATTCTAACATCTCCCTCCAGTATCATCTTGAAGAATATTTTTACTCTTTTGTGTAACTACTGCAGTTTTCTGTAAGTCCATTTATCTTTCTTAACTCCCTCCTTATGGAGCACATATCTGACTATCTTCTGAATATGTACTTATGAAAATGCCTTCATTCTACACCTACCTTAATTTTTGTTTGTCAAGTATAGAATTCTAGGTTTAAATTCATTGTAATTTAGAATTTTGAAGGCACTGCTCAATTATATTCAAGTCTTCAGGGTTTCATTGAGAGATATAAAGAAATTCTGGATGGTGTTAGGTGACTTTCTTATTTGTCTTTGGAGATTTGAAATTTCTCTGCTGCTGCTCTTCTGAAAGTCCACAAATATGAGTATGCAGTGAGCAGACATTCACTTAAATCTGCTACATCTTTTGTGATCTAAAAACACTGAAATTAAATTTTGTTGGTAGTGAGAGTATGCAAAGAGTAGTGACTGCTTGTGGAGTATAAACTTGCAGGAATTTAAAACAAATATCCTTTTAGCCAGTAATACTGCTCCTGTAAATCTATCTTAAGGAAACTGATCCAAAATGTAGAAAACAATCTTAAACAAATATATTAACATAAACATTATTTATCATGATAAAACTAAAAATGATCTGTATCAGCAACAACTATTTAAATTGTGATAATTATATGATACAACTTTAAGGCAATTCAATTGGTTTTGAAAATAACATGGAAAAAATATTACTTTTATTTAAAGGAGAAAATATTGGAAATTTTGCCTCAAATGCCTCTGATGTATTAGGAAGGATTCTTTGAAATTTTCATTTAAAGAGAGTCTCATCATTTAAAAGTGAACTGTGTTTGGCTAACATTTCCATTGTCTAGATTGGCTTCAGCAATATGTGAACCAAGAACTTCCAGATGTACAAGCTGGATTTAGAAAAGGTAGAGTAACCAGAAATCAAATTGCCAACATTTGCTGGATCATAGAGAAAGCAAGAGAATTCCAGAAACAAAACATATACTTCTGCTTCATTGACTACACTAAAGCCTTTGACTGTGTGGGTCACAACAAGCTGGGGGGAATTCTTAAAGAGATAAGAATACCAGACCATCTAATCTGTCTCCTGAGAAAACCTGTATGCAGGTCAAGAAGCAACAGAACCAGACGTGGAACAACAGACTGGTTCAAAATTGGGAAAGGAGTGTATCAAGGCTGTATACTGTAATTCTGCTTATTTAACTTATATGCAGAGTACATTTTGCAAAATGCCAGGCTGGATGAATCACAAGCTGGAATCAAGACTGCTGGGAGAAATATCAACAACTTCAGATAGGTAGATGACACCACCCTAATGGCAGAAAGTGAAGGGAACTAAAGAGCCTCTTAATGAGGGTCAAAGGAGGAGAGTGAAAAAGCTGGCTTAAAACTCAACATTAAAAAAACTAAGATCATGGCATCCAGTCCCATCACTTCATGGCAAATAGATGAGGAAAAAGTAGAAACAGTAACAGACTTTATTTTCTTGGGCTCCAAAATCACTGAGGACAGTGACTGCATCCATGAAATTAAAAGATGCTTGCTCCTTGGAAGTAAAGCTATGACAAATATAGATAGTGTATTAAAAAGCAGAGATGTCACTTTGCTGAAAAAGGTCCATATTGTTAGAGCTATGGTTTTTCCAGTAGTCTTGTACAGATGTGACAGTTGGACCATAAAGAAGACTGAGTGCTGAAGAACTGATGCTTTCGAATTGTGGTGCTGGAGAAGACTCTTGAGAGTCTCCTGGAATGCAAGGAAATCAAACCACTCCTAAAGGAAATCAACCCTGAATATTCACTGGAAGAACTGATGCTGAAGCTGAAGCTTCAATACTCTGACCACCTGACATGAAGAGCTGACTAATTGGAAAAGACCCTGATACTGTGAAAGATTGAAGGCAGGAGGAGAAGCAGGTGACAGAGGATGAGCTGTTTGGATGACATCACTGACTCAGTGGATGTGAGTTTGAGTAAACTCAGGGAGACAGTGAAAGACAGGGAAGCCTGGCATGATGCATTCCATGGGGTCACAAAGAGTTGCACACAACTTAGCTACTGAACAACAACAACATCTTGAGAACACTTTTTAAAGATCTACATCTTTTCAGATATGTTTGGCATCATCCTATCTATGAAAGAAAGTGGAATACTTTGGCAGGGTATATACATTATATATAAATGCATATATATATATAGTATATGTATGTATAATCTGTTTGCAAAAGAGCTATTTGTTGTTTTACCAAAAGAATTCTAGTAACTTATAAAATTCAGAAAATTTGCCAACTTCTTTTCCAGACATTTTTTCCAACGATATTCACTATGGACATACTGTGTCTTCACCACTGTTCATGAAGATCCTGACCTAAATTCTCTAGCCAGTCAATTTGTAGAAGAGCATATGTACTGATCTCATTCTAATTTTCCTTAAGATGTTCTTATCTCTTTAAATTCTATACATTTATTAAATAATTCACAATTAATATGTATTTTTATCCTGTGGGTTCTCTTTGGATAGGTTGATGAGTTCCTAAGTCTAGTGCTTGCTTGCTTTGTGAAACAAGACGACTGAATTTTCAAAGAACACCCTTCAATTTTAAAATTTTGAGATTTGTTGAAACTGTTAGCACTTAATATATAGCAAGTGCAATTTTTATAATTTAAGACCTATCCAAATCAAGCTATTGGATTAAATAACATAGAAGGGCTAAATATAAGAATATCTATTGTAACCATATAAAGTAGAAGCAAAAATCTGTGTATAGCTCTTATTTCATGTATCTATGTTTTTTACTTCAGTTGATACTTTCCAAGGTTCTAATACCAGAACAAAGAATGAAGGGATGAAACCAAAGCAAAATCAACACCAAATTTTGGATGTGACTGGTGATAGAAGCAAGGCCCAATGCTGTAAAGAGCAATATTGCATAGGAATCTGGAATATTAGGCATGAATCAAGGCAAATTGGAAGTGGTCAAACAAGAGATAGCAAGAGTGAATGTCGACATTTTAAGAATCAGTGAACTAAGATGGACTGGAGATTAAATTCATGAATTTAACTCAGATGACCACTATATCTACTACTGTGGGCAGAAATCCCTTAGAAGAAATGGAGTAGCCATCATAGTCAACAAAAGAGTCCAAAATGCAGTACTTGGATGCAATCTCAAAAACGACAGAATGATCTCTGTTCGTTTCCAAGGCAAACCATTCAATATCACAGTAATCCAAGCATATGCACCAACCAGTAATGCTGAAGAAGCTGAAACTGAATGGTTCTATGAAGACCTACAAGACCTTTTAGAACTAACACACCAAAATGATGTCCTTTTCATTATAGGGGACTGGAATGCAAAAGTAGTAAGTCAACAAACTCTTGAAGTAACAGGCAAATTTGGCCTTGGAGTACAGAATGAAGCATGGCAAAGGCCAATAGAGTTTTGCCAAGAGAATGCACTGGTCATAGCAAACACCCTCTTCCAACAACACAAGAGAAGACTTCTACATGTGGACATCACCAGATGTCAACACCAAAATCAGACTGATTATATTCTTTGCAGCCAAAGACGGAGAAGCTCTATACAGTCAGCAAAAACAAGACCGGGAGCTGACTGTGGCTCAGACCATGAACTCCTTATGCCAAATTCAGATTTAAATTGAAGAAAATTGGGGGGGGGGCGAAACTAGACCATTCAGGTATGACCTAAATCAAATTGCTTATGATTATACAGTGGAAGTTAGAAATAGACTTAAGGGACTAGATCTGATAGACAGAGTGCCTGATGAGCTATGGACAGAGGTTCATGACATTGCACAGGAGACAGGGATCAAGACCATACCCAAGGAAAAGAAATGCAAAAAAAGAAAAATGGCTGTCTCAGGAGGCCTTACAAATGGCTGTGAAAAGACAGGAAGTGAAAAGCAAAGGAGAAAAGGAAAGATATACCCATTTGAATGCAGACTTCCAAAGAATTGTAAGGATAGATAAGAAAGCCTTTCTCAGAAATCAATGCAAAGAAACAGGAAAACAACAGAATAGGAAAGACTAGAGATCTCATCAAGAAAATTAGGGATACCAAGGGAACATTTCATGCAAAGATAGGCTCAATAAAGGACAGAAATGGTATGGACCTAACAGAAGCAGAAGATATTAAGAATAGGTGGCAAAAATACACAGAAGAACTATACAAAAAAGATCTTTACAACCCAGATAATCATGATGGTGTGATCACTCACCTAGAGCCAGACATCCTGGAATGTGAAGTCAACTGGGCCTTAGGAAGTATCACTACGAACAAAGCTAGTGGATGTGATGGAATTCCAGTTGAGCTATTTCAAATCCTAAAAGATGATGCTGTGAAAGTGTTGCACTCAATATGTCAGCAAATTTGGAAAACTCAGCAGTAGCTACAGGACTGGAAAAGGTCAGTTTTCATTTCAATCTAGTGATTGAGAATCTAGTGATTCTTAGTAGAAAGGCAATGCCAAGGAATGCTCAAACTACCGCACAATTACACTCATCTCACACACTAGTAAAGTAATGCAAAACATTATCCAAGGCCGGCTTCAGTGATACGTGAATCATGAACTTCCAGATGTTCAAGCTGGTTTTAGAAAAGGCAGAGAAACCAGAGATCAAATTGCCAACATCCACTGGATCATCCAAAAAGCAAGAGAGTTCCAGGAAAACTTCTATTTCTTCTTTACTGACTATGCCAAAGTCTTTGACTGTGTGGATCATAATAAACTGTGGAAAATTCTGAAAGAGATGGGAATATCAGACCACCTGACCTGCCTCTTGAGAAACCTGTATGCAGGTCAGAAAGCAACAGTTAGCACTGGACATGGAACAACGGACTGTTTCCAAATGGGAAATGGAGTACTTCAAGGCTATATATTGTCAGCCTGCTTATTTAACTTATATGCAGAGTACATCATGATAAACGCTGGGCTGGATGAAGCACAAGGTGGAATCAAGATTGCTGGGAGAAATATCAGTAACCTCAGATATGCAGATGACACCACTCTTATGGCAGAAAGTGAAGAAGAACTAAAGAGCCTCTTGGTGAAAGTGAAAGAGGAGAGTGAAAAAGTTGGCTTAAAGCCCAACATTCAGGAAACTAAGATCATGGCATCCAGTACTATCACTTCATGGCAAATAGATGGGGAAACAGTGGCTGACTTTATATTTTTGGCCTCCAAAATCACTGCAGATGGTGATTGCAGCCATGAAATTAAAAGACGCTTACTCCTTGGAAGGAAAGTTATGAACAACCTAGACAGCATATTAAAAAGTCGAGACATTACTTTGTCAACAAAAGTCCATCTAGTCAAAGCTATGGTTTTTCCAGTAGTCATGTATGGATGTGAGAGTTGGACTATAAAGAAAGCTGAGTACTGAAGAATTGATGCTTTTGAACTGTGGTGCTATAGAAGACTCTTGAGAGTCCCTTGGACTGCAAGGAGATCCAACCAGTCCATTCTAAAGGAAATCAGTCCTGGGTATTCATTGGAAGGACCAATATTGAAGCTGAAACTCCAATATTTTGGCCACCTGTTGTGAAGAGCTGACTCATTTGAAAAGACCCTGATGATGGGAAAAGATTGAAGGCAGGAGGAGAAGGGGACGACAGAGAATGAGATGGTTGGATGGCATCACCGTCTCAATTGACATGAGTTTGGGTAAACTCCTGGAGTTGCTGATGGACAGGGAGGCCTGGCGTGCTGTGGTTCATGGGGTCGCAAGGAAACAGACACGACTGAGAGACTGAACTGAACTGAATAGAAGAAGTCAATAATACTTAAAAAAACAACAGTTAAACTCATTGAGACAGAGAACAGAATGGTGGCAGCCAGGCAGTAGGAGAAATTGTATCTTTTGTCAAATGTACAGTTTTTCAATTATAATAAAAATAAGTTTTGAGGATCTAATGTACAGGGTGCTGATTATAGTTAATACTGTATTGTAAACTTGAAATTTCCTTAGAGCATTATCACCTAAAAAAATGTGCAAGGTGATGGATGTGTTAAGTAACTTAACCATAGTAATCATGTCAAAATGTATACATATATCAAATCATCAAATACATACTGAATGTACTACAATTTTATTTGTCAATTATACCTCAGTCAATATTGGAGGAGAGAGGTAAAAGACTATTACCATGATCTGGCTCTATTTTCATATCAGCCATTCTCCAAAAACTGTTACATTTATCATCTCATTTAACCTCCAAAGTAAGAATTTTTAGGATAAAATTGTAAATACCAGACTAAGATAATATTATGGATGAAGGGGAAAGAAAGCAGAGAAAATGTAAATAATTTTACCAAGGGCATATAGTTAGTAAGGGTTGGAGCAAGAATTTAAACACCAGCAATCTGACTTCGGGTTAGGAACACTTCAGGTTACTTACCTCTATTGTATTCTGAGATGTTAGAGAACAGATAACCCCCAAATAAACTAACCTAACTTTTGACTAAGAAAACTAGTAATTCAGTAAAATAACTGGTTGATTCTCTTCTCTCCAGAAACTGCTTACTTCACTCAATGTATTGAATCAACAGATAACAAATTAATATATTCTACATTAGCATTGATCACACATAAAAAAACAAAAGAATGGAAGGAGACAATTGGGGGTATATGGACCAATAGACATATAACATGCAGGTTGTTTAGGTAGAAGATAGTGAGAAAATGAACTGCATCTGGCAAAAATTCTATGTCCTATATTTCCCTTCTCCAAGGTTGAAGCAGCAATATTTTCTACTGTTTTAAATTTCTACAATTAAAGCATCTATCAGATAATTTTAAATAATGACAATAAAAGAACTAAACCAAAAAGATTAGAATGCAATAAAGTTTAGTGCTCCCAAATTTGCTGGGTTTCAGTCATCCCCTTCTTGACTTGGCAGCATATCAAGATACGTACGAGCTAAACTACAGAGTGGCTCTGCATAGCATTTCCTCTCTCCTCTGCACTCTTTGAATGCACTGGCCAGAGATTTTTTAATTTCATACATCATTTACAACTAGCTGTGTTGATTCCACAGTCATTATTGAGCTCAGCCTGAGTGCCAAAAAGGAACACACCAACATACCGAAACGTACACTGTTGGCATTGTCACAGCGCAAAATAAACCAAGTCCACTGCACTAACTATGCCACTAACTGGAGAAGTCACAGACCTGGAATATAAAGTACCCAAGAACTAATTAATCTTTCTACTTGTTTGTTTGCCAAGGCAAGCTGGATATGGATGTCAATTCATAACAAGTTGCAGACATTGTGGAAGTCATAATAAGTAGCTGAAAAACCCAAGGCAGAAGTTTCCTTAATAGCATGAGTGTCAGGTACAGGCATGCTTGATACTTATCAAATTTAACTGTCTCACTTACTAGACTCCCTGTTGGTCAACAAGTCAAATTTTAAGCTTTAGTTGAGATAATAAATGATGGTGGGAAAATATCATTTACTTTGGAGTTTGAGGTTATTTTTAAAACCTTTTGTTTTTCAATTGCACTCTTCCCTGTCTGCCCCCTCCCCCCCATTCCAGATCCTCTGTAGGGAAAGTAAAACACTGAGATTTTTCAATGATTTTTAGTTTATGCCAGGCTATGCATACTGACATATTCTGCCCTTTGGATAAAACGTCTGTCTTTCTGAAATACATGTCCAGAGCAAAGTTAGCATAACCTATGGATCAGTTAGGGTTCTCCAGAGAAACTATACCTATATATCTATATTTATCTGTCTGTTGGGAGCTTGTTTTATTTTAAGGACTATGATGATGTGATTATGAAGGCTGGCAAGTCTGAAATTCGTTGGGCAGGCCAGAGGATGGAAATTCAGGTAAGAGTTGATGATGCACTTTTGAGCCTCAAATCCATAAAATGGGCAAGAAGAGTGGAAACTCGGGCATGATTTTTATGCTGCAGTCTCAAGGTAAAATTTCTTCTTTGAGAAACCTGTCTTTTCCCTTAAGGCCTTGAACTGATTGGATGCAGCCCACCCACACATTATGAAGGATAATCTGCTTTAAAGTCAACTGATTCCAAATATTTTCCCAGTAATATTTAGACAAGTGTTTGACCAAACAACTGTACACCACAGCAACATAAACTTACCCAACCTGACACATAAAATTACCCATAAACCTCCCAAACACACATATGTACACATACAGATACAGACATGCACAACACTGCCTTCATTATTACTGTGTTCTAAACAACTGAGATAATCACATTGGATATTTTTTTTTTAATTTAGATAACATATTTTAGTACTGAAAATTCAAGAAGTATTAAAAATAGAACTTTCCTTAGTGGCTTTCTGAGAAGTGTGTGCTTCTTTTCTCTGAAATTAAGTGTATCACAGTTAATATGCTGGTTTATTGAGGATGAAGTAGGATTCCTGTGAGGAGGTTGCTTCCTTTTTCTATCATTCATAGGGGTTGACATTTCCAAAATGTCTAAAACGCATAGGCAGTTTTGCTTAGCTATTAGCACTGAAGATGAACTTATTAATTATAGCATTCATCTCATTGGCAACTGACCAACACTACTTGAACCAAGCTTAAAACCTTTCAAGATAAAATATCATTTATCAACTGTTCAGAGTTTATTATTGGCCTAACACATAGTATTTGTATCCTGAAGCTGTCTTGAAATTGTTGTTACATTTATATAAGTTGTTTTGGTTTTCTATGATAATTCAGGAAGATCACTCTGGCATTCTTTTTTCTTTTTTAATTTATTTTTTTAACTGGAGGAAAATTGCTTTATTAACGCATATACATGGATTCTAGAAAAATGGTACTGATGAACCTATTTGCAGGGCAAGAATAGAGATGCAGACCTAGACAATGGACTTGTGGACACAGTGGGGGAAGGAGAGGGTGAGATGAATTAAGAGAGCAGCACTGAAATACATGCACTGCCATGTGTAGAACAGATAACTAGTGGGAAGTTGCTGTTCCCTGGTGGCTTAGTGGTAAAGAATCTGCCTGCAATGCAGGAGACATGAGTTCGATCCCTGGGTTGTGAAGATCCCCTAGAGAAGGAAATGGCAACCTGCTCCAGTATTCTTCCCTGGAAAATCCCATGGACAGAGAAGCCTGGTGAGCTACTGTCCATAGGGTCGCAAAGAGTCAGATGTGACTGAAGCGACTGAGCACAGAACAGGGAAGGTGATGTATAACACAGGGAGCTCAGCCTGAAGCTCTGTGATGACCCTGAGGGGAGGGATGGGGGGTTGAAGTGGGAGGGAGGCTCAAGGCAGAGGGGAGATATATATATATATATATATATGTGTGTGTGTGTGTGTGTGTGTGTGTGTGTGTGTGTGTGTGTGTGTGTGTGTGTGTGTGTGTGTGTGTGTGTGTGTGTGTGTGTGTGTGTGTGTGTGTGTGTGTGTGTGTGTGTGTGTGTGTGTGTGTACATATTAGCTGATTCATGTTGTATGGCAAAAACCAACACAATATTGTAAAACAACTAACCTTCAATTAAAAATAAATTTTAAAAAAGGAAAAATAAGACATCATTTACTCAATACAATTTTGGAAAAGAAACACTTTTGTTACACCAACATGTTTGACTGGCTAGTTAATGATTACAGGCTGCAAGAAAGCCATTTTGGACAGCTTTTACATTATACTGCTTGCCATCCATGACACAATCATTCAGAGCCTTGGATGGTTTACCTATATAGTCACAAACAATGTGATGGCAGATGGATTTTTGTATCCACCACCTGCTATATTTGGATCAGCATCTGTATTTGAAGGATGATTCTATAATATTTAGTTACTGGCCAGTTTCATTTATTATTGAAGTTTATGTTAACAATTTTTTTTCTAGAAAAACCAATGCTCTATTCCCATAGGTTACCAGCTTTATCTGTTTCTCTTAGAAAACTATTTTGTACCTTTTGACCAAAATCTCATTTCTATCAATAGCAAACTGAGGCTACAATTTAGCCTAGTCTTAGGCAATTAAAACACACACTTTATTAAACCTTGGTCATGCCCATTAAAATTAATTGAGACCTTAGCCCTTTGCCGAACTCTTCTTAATGAGCTTGGAGGAAAAGATAATAAATCCAGAAAACAAGATCCTTCTTTAATGACTATGGTCCATATCTCTTTTGGTTGGTTTATACTGAAACTTATTTTGTATTTCTACTTTAAATTTTTATGATTATCTTCCAGGAAATGCATACGTGCTTTTTAAAATTAAAAAAGTAATTTATGTGCCAAAAAAAGAAAAACACTGTTATGAAAACACAAGCTAAAACAATTTAAAAGAATAGTACTCACATAAAGGTCAGGTTTTGCTAGTTAAAAGGACAGCCTAGCCAGTGGATTATTAAAAGCTTCATTAATAGTCAATGAATTGCTGGCTACAGTCATACTTTTGCACAACTGCTAAACCAAGGACAGAATTTATTCACCTAATTTAAATATTATACTCACAGTGTTCGAGTGATTTCATTAGACAGGTGTATCAACTAATACATGACAGAGTTGTCCTCCTGGATTTTGATATATTTTTATGTACAATGATTCTACAGAGGACCCAAAATAACCTTTACTTCTAATGTGATTAATGTATAATTAGATTTAGTTACTGAAGGAGCTAGAGATTTGAGACATATTGTAGGCAGAGTCTCCTAATCTCCTTTGTATATATCAGTACCTAACTAATGTATACCTGCATTCCATTAACTCCCTTTATGTTCATTACAAAATTTTCAAATATATCTCTATTAAAAAGAATAAAAAACATAATGATACCACAAGAATATATGACCATATTACTGAATCTTAGGGAAAAAAAAATGCCATGTGTGTAAAAGTATTCATATATTCAGCCAAGCAATTAACATGAACACATGTAAGCAACTACATGATTTTAGTAGTAGTTTATGGACACATAATATCCACAGCTCTGGTCCTGACCTTTAATATTTTCTGAAGTGGTAAATGATATTTTTATCCTTCTCCAAATAAACATGCAGCATTAGAAAATGAGAAAAATACATTGTGCTTTCCTTAGTATGTGTTCAAGGTAATGAGAACAAACAATTGTACTATGGAATCATGTCAAAGTTTCTGTGCTGACATCAGTGATTCAATAATGTTTCTCTACTAAATTATCTCACTAATCTTAACCATAAAAATCTATTCTTCCTTTTTCACTATCAGCCTTACTATGCTACTGAAAGAGTAGATATGATATGACTCATAGCTCCCTGAGAAAACCAATGAGGTCTGGACAGACAACACAACAAAGGTTTTTGATATCAATCAAACAATTAATATTTATTGAGTATCTCAAGGCTGCTTTTGGAGTCAGAATACAATCAGAGCTACACATTCCACACACATGAAAAATAAAACGTTTTACCTCTCTCAAAAAATATAAAGCTAACTAACTAGGACTAAACCATATTCTTACATGACAAAAAATCTCCCCTAATCTACTGACTTGATATGTTTTTATTTAATATATCACACAATGAAAAACAATAATGTTGTACAGTGCATCTGCAATGGATGCTTGAGCAATATTAATACTCACTGAATTATTAAACTAAGCCATGGTTTTATATAGGCACTAAGCCAGACAGAATTATGGCAATATATTTTAGATTGCTGTTTCTCAATACTGTCATTGAATAGTGTCAACACTGTATATAGTAAATAATCAAAATACTGTAGCTATGCATTGCCTTGAGAAAAGCAAATATCTCATATATCAGTAATGTCAGAAATTTAAAACACAAAATCAGATGAGAGCCTATGAAAGAAACAGGAATATTGGAGGATCTCAAAGTGCTCAAAATAGAAACATAATGAGCTCTATGCGTTGCTTACATATAAATGTCCTATTCAAAAATACTTTTTTGAATATAATAGCAGTATATATTTTATTAGGTGAAAGAAGCACTTGGGTATATAAATTTAGAAAAGGGAAAAGTATATAAACTTTGCCCAAATCCTTTTTTTTTTTAAATGAAGACCCAGACGACCTATTCAGGTAACAAATACGTCAAAATTTCATGAATTATTTGCTTTGTTCATACGTACATTTTAAGATGATTTTTCACAATAACAGAAAACTAGTAGATCTAAATAATATAAATATTTGCCCATTCCTTTTCAGTTCATCTCACTGTTGAAGACATTTAAAACAAGCAGAAGTCAAATGAAACATGCTCACTAACCACACTCTTTCACAGTAGAAGTGATCCTGTACATTCAATAACTCTATTGTTTTCTGCACTCAGTATGCTAGCAAAATTGGAAAACTCAGCAGTGGTCACAGGATTGGAAATGGTCAGTTTTCGTTTTAATCCCAAAGAAGGGAAATGCCAAAGAATGTTCAAACTACCACACAACTGCACACATTTCACATGCTAGCAAGGTAAATACTCAAAATCCATCAAGCTAGGCTTCAACAGTACATGAACTGAGAACTTCAAGATATACAAGCTGGATTTAGAAAAGGCAGAGGAACCAGACATCAAATTGCTGACATCCGTTGGATCACAGAAAAAGCAAGGGAATTCCAGAAAAACATCTACTTCTACTTCATTGACTACACTAAAGCTTTTGACTCTGTGGATCAAAACAAATTATGGAAAATTCTTAAAGAGATGGGAATACCAACCACCTTACCTGCCTCCTGAGAAATCTGTATGCAGGTCAAGAAGCAATAGTTAGAACCAGACATGGAACAATGGACTGGTTCAAAACTGGAAAAGGAGTATGCCAAGGCTATATATCGTCACCCTGCTTATTTAACTCATATGCAGAGTACATCATGCGAGATGCCAGGCTGGAGGAAGTTCAAGCTGGAATCTCCAGCAACCATGTTGCTGGGAGAAACATCAATAACCTCAGATGTGCAGATGACAACACCCTTATGGCAGACAGTGAAGAAGAACTAAAGAGCCTCTTGATGAAAGTGAAAGAGGAAGGAGAAAAAGCTGTCTTAAAACTTAACATTCAAAAAACTAAGATCATGGCATCTGGTCCCATCACTTCACAGCAAATAGATGGAGAAACAATGGAAACAGTGGCAGTTTTAATTTTCTTGGGCTCCAAAATCACTGCAGATAGTGACAGCAGCCATGAAATTTAAAGATGCTTGCTCCCTGGAAGAAAAGCTATGACAAACCTAGACAGCATATTAACAAGCAGAGGAATCATTTAGCCGACAAAGGTCCATCTACTCAAAGTTATGATTTTTCCAGTAGTCATGTATGGAGGTGAAATTTGGACTGTAATAAAGGTCCAAAGCACCAAAGAACTGATGTTCGAACTGTGGTGCTGGAAAAGACTCTTGAGAGTCCCTTGGACAGCAAGGAGATCAAACCAGTCGATCCAAAAGGAAATCAACCCCGAATATTCATTGGAAGGACTGATGCTGAAGCTGAATCTTCAATACTTTGGCCACCTGATGCAAAGAGCCAACTTATTGGAAAAGACCTTGATGCTAGGAAAGATTGAAGGCAGGAGGATAAGGGGATGACAGAGGATGAGATGGTTGGCTGGCATCACCGATTCAATGGAAATGAGTTTGAGCAAATTCCAGGAGATATGAAAGGACAGGGAAGTCTGGCATACTGCAGCCCATGGGGTCGCAGAGTCAGACACGACGGAGTGACTGAACAACAACAGCAACAAACTGAGATAGAGCTACTGAGATTATTTTAGGAAAAAAAAATAAAGATTACAACAAACATTTCCTGAATCCTGACTTATTCATCATGTAAACTGATAAAATATCCTGAAATATTGTAAAGATAATTTAAGAAGATAGTTAAGAATCCAACCTTTAAACAGTTTGTTCATTTGATTTGAAGCATAGTTCACGTTGACTGTGTCCTTAGTGATTTTCTGTTTGGATGACCTGTCCAGTGCTGCAAGTGGTATTGAAGCCCCTTCCTATTACTGTATTATTGTCTATTTCTCCCTTTAGATCCATGTGTATTTGCTTAAGATATTTAGGCACTCCAGTATTAGGTGCACATACATTTATGATTTGGGGAAGGAAATGGAAACCCACTCCAGTATTCTTGCCTGGAGAATCCCATGGACAGAGGAGCCTAACAGGCTACAGTCTGTGGGGCTGCAGGAGTCGGACATGACTGAGCAACTAAGCACCGCACAGCACATTGTGATTGTTTTATTCTCCAGATGGATTGACTCCTTTATCACTGTGTAATGACCTTCTTTGTCTCTTCATGCCATTTTGGCTTAGAGCCAGTAGAGCCACGTCTTCTCTCTTTTGATTTCCATTTACACGGAAAGTCTTTTGACTCCATATGTGTCTGGAAGCTGAAGTGAGTCTCTTGTAGGCAGCATATAGTTGGGTCTTATTTTTTTACACATCCAGCCACTCTACACCTTTTTATTGGAGAATTCAGTCCACTTATACTTACAGTAGTTATTGATAAATAAGAACTTACTAATGCTATCATATTGCTTTCTAGGTGTTTCATAGTTCCTTCCTTCCTCTGTTGCTGCCTTTGGAATTTTTGGTTCTCAGTGGTGGTATTCTCTAATGACATTATATTTATCTTCTGTGAATCTACTATACGTCTTTGCTTTGTGTATACTATAAGCCTTACATAAAATGTCTTATAATAACCTCACACTGATAAAAACTTAACTTGGATAAAATACAAAAAATTTACCCTTTCATTACTGCTTGTTATGTTAATGTCACAATTTACCCCTTTTTATAGTGTGTATTCATTAACAGATTATAGTAATTGTAGTTGTTTTTAATAACCTTGCCTTTCAACCTTTATATTAAAGTAGTTGACACACCATCATACAACAGTATGAGAGTATTCTGAATTTGACTACATTTACAAGAGTGGTGTGTTTTTTCATGTTACTAATTTGTGTCCTTTAATTTCAGCTTGAGTCATCTCAGCATTTCTTATAAGGTTGGTCCAGCAGTGATGAACTCCATCAGCTTTTGTTTGTCTGGGAAAATATTTGCCTCTTGTTCATTTCTAAAGGACAGCTTTGCCAGCTAGAATATTCTTGCTTGGCAGCTTTTGTTTTTTTGTTTTGTTTTGTTTTCAACACTTTAAGTATTCTAACCTACTCTCTAAAACGTGGCCTAAAAGGTTTCTGATGAGAAATGCACTAAAAGCCTAAGTCTGGTTCCTTTTTAGGTTACAATCTTCTTTTCTCCTGCTGCTTTTAAGATTCTTTGATTTTTGAAAGATATATTTATGTAATAAAATCACTTTGCTGTACACAAAACTAACACAATATTGTAACTCAACTATACTTCAATTAAAAACATTTTTAAATATGTATTTGTCCGACTCTTTGTGACCCCATGGACTGTAGCTCACCAGGCTCCTCTGTCCTAGGCAAGAATACTGGAGTGAGTTGCCATGCCCTCCTCCAGGGGATCTTCCCACCCAGGGATCAAATCCAGGTCTCCCTCATTGCAGGCAGATTCATTACCATCTGAGCCACCAATGAAGCCCCGAATCTTTATCAGATTGGGTAAATCACAGATCTTCATGTTTTGGGGGGCAGTTACCATAAGACTGCTGTAATCCTTTGATGGTACCAAGTTTCCTTGATTTTTCATTTTCACTGAAGCCTTGCATTGCTATCTTCAAGACTTGGTTGAACAATTTTGACCTGGTTGTATTTGTAGTTGCAGCTACCTCCTCCATGCTTGACTAAATGACTTCCATCAGCCCTGCTAGGGTTTCTGAGGTTTTCTCAGACCTATGGTAGCCATACACCACATTTCTTTCTTCCTCTTATAGCAGAATGTTTAAGATTATACACTGTCTTTCCGCCCTGAACACATCTGGCCTGGTCATGACAGCCTCCTTTATGCTTTCCCAAGGGTGGAGGTAAAGCTCAATTTTATGGTCTTTCTGAAGCAGATTTGGGTGGGTTTTCTATGTATGATCACAGCCCCTTTGCCAAAGCTTAGTTTCACCACCACCAGGAGTGTGCACAGATAGCTGGCCAAAGAATGCAGCAAGGGGTGAGGCACACGGTGAGTTCACTGTACCTATAGGTCATCCGAGGGATCTGAGGGTGAAGTGAACCCAATTCATGGGCAGGCTTCTTGATGGAGTCTGTGATGCAGTTAATAGGATCCACATCCCATTAATGCCTTCTGAGAGTCCTATCTCTGCCAACCTCTTCTTGCCTCGCCCCCAACACATAGCTTACAACTCAATACTCTGGATGGGGTGAGAGAGAACTGGGCAACTTGGCAACTTCTCACATAGCTGGGTAAGTCAGGAGCTCATGCGTATGCTCTCCTTTTTCCCTGAGGGAGAAATCACAAGCTGAGAAGTTCTCTCCTGGCACTCATCTGTTCCAGTTTGGGAAAGCAGGGAGATGGGTAAAGTCAAATTGTTCCTCTTACCCTCTGCAATGCACCCAATCTCATGTTTTTGTTTCTCCAACGAAAGGGGATTCCCTGATAGCTCAGTTGGTAAGGAATCTGCCTGCAATGCAGGAGACCCTGGTTCGATTCCTGAGTCAGGAATATCCATTGGAGAAGGGATAGGCTATCCACTCCAGTATTCTTGGGCTTCCCTTGTAACTCAGCTGGTAAAGAATCTGCCTGCAATGCGGGAGACCTGGGTTCAATCCCTGGGTTGGGAAGATCCCCTGGAAAAGAGAAAGGCTGTCCACTCCAGTATTCTGGCCTGGAGAATTCCATGGACTGTACAGTCCATGGGGTCGTGAAGAGTTGGACATGACTCATATTTTCGTTTCTCCAATAGCATGCTAGAATTCTCTGCTGGAAACCTGGGATTCTGCAAAGCCTCTCTCCTTTACAGTCTAAGATAATGTTCTCTAGGGTTTCCTGGACCATGGCCAAGATGGGCTGGGGCCAGTTTACAGGACACTGCAGAATCCACAGCCAGGACTAAGGTCTAATTATGCCTATTATCTGATGTATACTTGGGCAAGACTCCTTCTGGGCCCTTTGACTGGATTTCACAGCTCACACAAAGGAACTTTTAGTCCATGAATAAATGACAAACTGTTGCTGAAGGGTAAATACAACAAGGGATATCTTATTCAGGCATGTTGATGACATGATTTACCTCTCTATCATTTTTGGAGGATAATTTCACAGAGTATATAGATTTCTGGATGGTTATTATTGTTACTGCTAATGTTATTATTATGGTATTATATCTCCCTTCTTGTTTGTGTGGTTTCTAAAGAGAAGTTGAATGTAATTCTTACCTTTGTTGCTCTATAGGTAAATGATTTTTTCCCTCTGGCTATGTTCAGAAGTTTTTCTTTATATTCGATGTTCTTTAGTTTGAAAATAATAAAGCTGGGTAGAGTGGGGGGTGGCATTTATCTTGCATAGTGCCCTCTGAACTTCCTGGATCTGTAGTTTGTTCTCTGACATTAATTCAGGGAAATTTTCAGTAATTATTATTTCAAATATCTCTTTTGTTTCTTTCTATCTTTTCCTTCAGTGATTCCCAATACACATATTTTATAATTTTTGTAGTTGCTCAAAATTATCTGTTTTTCTCCAGCTTTGCTTTGCTTTTTTTTTTTTAATTTCCATTGACATATCAGGCTTCCCTGGTGGCTCAGTGGTAAAGAATTCTGTCTGTCAATGTAGGAGACATGGGTTCAATCCCTGGGTTGGGAAAATTCGCCAGAGAAAGAAATGACAACCCACTCCAGTATTCTTGCCTGGGAAACCCTATGAACAGTGGAGCCTGGTAGGTTACAGTCCTTGGGGCCACAAAAGAGTTAGATACAACTTAGCAACTAAAAAAAACTGACATATCATCAAACTCAGAGATTGTTTTCTTCAGCTATATTCAGTCTACTAATAAATTTTCAAAGGCATTTTTGCTTCTTCATCCTGCTTTTGATACCTAGCAGTTCATTTTGGTTCTTGTTAGGCTTTCCATCTCTCTGCCTACTTTACCCACGTATTCTTGCAGTTCACTTTATCTATAATAGCCCTTAGCATATTAATCATCATTGTTTTAAATTCCAGATCTGGGGGAGTGAATTCACCATCAAGGTAGCATAAGACATTGCTTGTTTTTTCCTCCCCTGCCTCAACAACAGAAATTCAGTATCCATCTATAAACAGAGTGCCTCTGTGATTGTTGTGGGACCCAACACCATGTGCCTAGGTACAAGAGAAAGATAAACAAATTAAGAGATGTTTTTAAAAGCAAATTTATAAGCGTTTAGCTAGAGTAACTAGGAAAATAAGAGAAAGACTCAAATGAGTGTTTGAGGAGGAGATATTACAACTAATACCGCAGAAATACAAAGTATCACAAGACATTAGTATGATCAACTACAAGCCAACAAACCAAATAATCAGGAAATGGTAGAAATTTTCTAGAAACATATAACTAACCAAAACTGAAACATGAGGAAATAGAAAAATAGGAATAGACTAGTGATGAATAAGTATACTGAATCACTAATCAAAAACCTCCCAACACAGAAAAGCCCAGGACAAGATAATTTCCCTGGTGAAATTTACCAAACATTTAAAAGAATTAATGCCAAATCTATCAAATTTTTCCAAAAAATTGAAGAGGAGAGAATACTCCAAAACTCACTTTCAGTTCAGTTCAGTCCCTCAGTCGTGTCTGAATCTTTGTGATCCCATGAATCACAGCACACCAGGCCTCCCTGTCTATCACCAACTCCCAGAGTTTTACCCAAATTCATGTCATCAAGTCGGTGATGCCATCCAACACCTCATCCTCTGTCGTCCCCTTCTCCTCCTGCCCCCAATCCCTCCCAGCATCAGAGTCTTTTCCAATGAGTCAACTCTTCGCGTGAGGTGGCCAAAGTATTGGAGTTTCAGCTTCAGCATCAGTCCTTCCAATGAACACCCAGGACTGATCTCCTTTAGGATCGACTGGTTGGATCTCCTCGCAGTCCAAGGGACTCTCAAGAGTCTTCTCCAACACCACAGTTCAAAAGCATCAATTCTTTGGCACTCAGCTTTCTTCACAGTCCAACTCTCACATCCATACATGACCACTGGAAAAACCATAGCCTTGACCAGATGGACCTTTGTTGGCAAAGTAATGTCTCTGCTTTTTAATATGCTATCTAGGTTGGTCATAATTTCCTTCCAAGGAGTAAGTGTCTTTTAATTTCATGGCTGCAATCATCATCTGCAGTGACTTTGGAGCCCCCAAAAATAAAGTCTGACACTGTTTCCACTGTTTCCCCATCTATTTCCCATGAAGTGATGGGACCGGATGCCATGATCTTAGTTTTCTGAATGTTGAGCTTTAAGCCAACTTTTTCACTCTCCTCTTTCACTTTCATCCAGAGGCTTTTTAGTTCCTCTTCATTTTCTGCTATAAGGGTGGTGTCATCTGCATATTATTGGTATTTTTTCCCTGCAATCTTGATTCCAGCTGTGCTTCTTCCAGCCAAGCGTTTCTCATGATGTACACTGCATATAAGTTAAATAAGCAGGGTGAAAATATAGTCTTGACATACTCCTTTTGCTATTTGGGACCAGTCTGTTGTTCCATGTCCAGTTCTAACTGTTGCTTCCTGGTCTGCATATAGGTTTCTCAAGAGGCAGGTCAGGTGGCCTGTTATTCCCATCTCTTTCAGAATTTTCCAGTTTATTGTGATCCAAAACTCACTTTAAGAGGCCAAAATCACCTTGAGAACAAAGTCACATAAGGACACTACAGGAAAAGAAAATTATAGACCATTATTGTTGGGGTCCTTTAATGGACCAGAACCTGGTTGTACGGAGTCAATGATAAGAAAGTAAAAGAGAGAAAGAGAGAGAGAGACAAAAAAAAAAAAAAAAAAAAAAAACTCTGATGGAGCAAAGGTGCTTTAATGATTTTTCTATGAGTATATATAGGCTGTGGTACAAGAAACTTCTTTCGGGAATGATAGAGATCAGAAAACCAAACGTACAGCAACCGTTACCAAGGGAACAGGGGGTAATGTTAGTCACAAGGTCAGGAGACAACTCATATCTCAAGAAAGGGGAACGAGACTAAGCAGTTTTGTCCTAAAGAGAATGTTTACTAAAGGAGACCCAAGCCTACCTCACACAATGACCTCAGTCCCTGGGAGCAGTGTGCTGTTCCGCTTGAAGAGGGACAAAGAACTCATGAGAGACAGCACGTAGGAATCCTCCCATCAAACATTCCCTGACAATGATGAATATAGATGCAAAAATTCTCATTAAATATTAGGCCAAAAAAAAATATTAGGCCAATCAAATTCAGTAACACCTTCAAAGGATCATACTCTATGACCAAATGAGATTTATCCCTTGGATGCAAGGATGGGTCAGCATATGCAAGTCAAAACATGATACAATAAATTAATAGAATAAAACCTGAAAATTGTATCATCTCAAAAGATGAAAATAATTTTGAAAAAATACATCTTTTCACTGATAAAAAATCTCAACAAAAACAACAGAAAAGCTCAACAAATTGAGTACAGAAGGAACATACTTCAATATAATAAAGGTCATATTTGACAAACTCACACCTAACAACATACTCAACAGTAAGCAACTGACAACATTTCCTCTAAGATTAGAAACAAGAAAAGGGTGCCCACTCTCACCACTCGGTAGAAGTCTGAGCTAAAGCAACCAGGCAAGAGAAATAAGTAAATGGCATCCAAAAGGGAAAGAAATAAAATTGTCATCATTTGCAAACAATATAATCTTATATATAAAAAATCCTAAAGATTCTACAAAAAAAACTATGAGAACTAATCCATTCAATAAGATTATTTTCACTGTGATCTATTGAAAGTCAGCCTTCAACACAAGGGTTTGATAAAATAAATACAAAGTAAATAAAATTTAAAAAATAAAATAAAAAATAAAAATAAACTTGTTTGACACAAAATCAGCATATAAAAATCAGTTTTGTTGCTACACACTAGAAACAAAATATCTAAAAATTAAATGAACAATATTATTCACAGTAGCATCAAAAAATAAATGCTTAGGAATAAATTTAACCAAGAAAGTGAAAGATCCCTACACTGAAACTGCAAGACTTTGATGAAAAAAATTGAAGAAGACACAAATGGAAAGATACCCATGTTCAAGGATAGGAAAAATTAATATTGCCAAAATGTCCAATCAAATAAAATTCCAATGGCATTTTCCTCAGAAATAGAAAAAATAATTCTAAAATTTGAATAGAACTAAAAAAGACCCTGCATAGCCAAAGTAATCCTGAGAAAGAATAAAGCTGGGACATCATACTTCCTGACGTTGAATTAAACAAAAAAACTACAGTAATCAAAACCGTATAATCTTGGCATAAAAATAGTCATACAGACAAATGTATAATAAAGAGCCTAGAAATAAAGCCCTCAATTAAAATCGGCTAGTAGGTGACAAGAGTCCAAGAACAATTGGTGGGTAAGGGATAATATCTTCAAAAACTGGTGTTGAGAAAACTGGATAACTACATGCAGAGCAATAAAATTCAGCCTCTAACATACATAAATTAAAAACTTAAAGTAGATTAAAGATTTAAACATAACAACTGATATTATAAAACTTCTAAAAGAAAATCCAGGGAAAAACTCTTTGATACTGGCCTCACTAATTAATTTTTTTGTAATTTTTATCATAAGCACAAGCAACAGAAACCGAAGTCAAAAAGTGACATTACATAAAATTAAAAAGCTTCTGCACAGCAAAAGGAACAATTTACCAAATAAAAAGGCAACCTACGGAATGGGGGAAAATATTTGCAAACCATGTAACTTATAAGGAGTATGTGTGAAATATGTAAAGAACTTATACAGCTTAATAACAAAAACAATAAAACAATCTGATTTTTAAAAATGGGCAGAGGAATGGACTGTTTTCCAAAGAAGACATACAAATAGCCAACAGGTTCATAAAAAGATCTAAACATCACTAATCATCAGGGAAATTCAAACCAAAACCACAATGAGATATGACCTCACATCTATTAGAATGTGCTTAGTCACTCAGTCATGTCCAATTCTTTGTGACACCATGGACTGTAGCCCGCCAGGCTCCTCTGTCCATGGGGGTTCTCCAAGCAAGAATACTGGAGTGGGTTGCCATGCCCTTCTCCAGGGTATCTTCCCAATCCAGAGATCAAAGCCAGGTCTCCCACATTGCAGGTGGATTCTTTACCATCTGAGCCACCAGGGAAGTCCTCACATCTAATGAAATAACTAACATTAAAAAGAAGTAACAAATTCTAGGAAGATGTAAAGAAAAGAGAAGCCTCATGCACTGCTAATGAAACTGTAATTGGTACAGACACTATGGAAAACAATATGGAGGCTTTATAAAAATTTAAAAATATAACTATCATATGATCCAACAACCCCACTTCAGTATATACACCCAAAGGAAATGCAAATAGGATACTGAATAGATATCTGCACTCACATGTTGATTGCAACATTATTCACAGTTGCCAAGATATTAAAACAATCTAAGTGTCAACAGAAGAATGGATAAATAAGTTGTGATTATAGACACATGCACCCCCACACTCACACACTAAACATACACACAGTGAAATACTATCCAGTTGTAAGAAAGATGGAAATCCTGCCATTTGCGACAACATGGATGGATCTTAAGGACAATGTGCTAAATGAAATGATTCAAAGAAACACTGTATGGTATCAGTTATACATGGAATCTAAAAACTGAACTTGTAGAAATAAATAGTAGAATGGTGGTTATCAGGGGCTGAAAGTGTGGGAAATGGGTTGATGTTAGTCAAAGAGTACAAACTTCCAGTTAAAATAACCATGTTCCAGGGATCTAGAACAGCACTGCACTGTTGTAAGAATATTGTGTTATATACTTAATAGTTGCTAAGAGTAAATCTTTAATGTTTTCACCACAAAGAAAAAGAAATGGTAATTGTGTGATGTGATAGAGGTGTTGATGCCACAGTAGCAATCAATTTGCAAAATAAATGTATGAAATCAACATCCCAGACATGTCTATTTCTGATACCATCAGTCTTTTCAAATCGTGTTTATTGCCTTTCAGTATTTCTTGTCATTATTTCTTGCTCACTAGATCTAATGTACTAGATTAAAAAAATTACTAGAAATATGCTTTTCGTAATATGGTGGTAAGGTGTAAAAGGAAAGGAAATACTCAATATTCCTATGATTAGGTCTTAGTCTTTAGTGAGACTATGCCTTTAAAATGTGAGTTTCACAATTGTTGCTGTTTTTTCCTTCCACTAGGTATGACAGGATGGTGAGAATGGGATGTAGTTGGGTATTTACCTTCTCCCAACGGGCTTCCCTGGTGGCTCAGTGGTAAAGAATCTGCTTGCATTGCAAGATACCTGGTTCGATCCTTGGGTCAGGAAAGTCCCCTGGAGAGGGGAATGGCAACCCACTCCAGTATTCTGGCCTGGAGAATCCCATGGACAGAGGAGCCTGGTGGGCTATAGCCCATGGGGTTGCAAAGAGTTGGACATGACTGAACAACTAACAGTTTCAAGTGTAAGGCAAGAATTGACTAGAGTTAGCTATTTCCCTTGCCTCAGTTCAGTTAGGCCCCGATTATATCTCAACAGATTGCATGATCAGTCATGTCAGACTCTTTATGACCCCATAGACTGTATCCTGTCAGGCTCCTTTGTCCATGGAATTTTATAAGCAAGAATACTGGAGTGGGTTGCCATTTCCTTTTCTGGGGGATCTTCCTGACCCAGGGATCAAACCTGCATCTATTGCATCTCCTGCCCTGGCAGGTGAATTCTTCACCACTTGAGCCACCTGGGAAGTGCATCCCAACAGGTTAGGCTTTGGTTAACTAGTTTCTCTTGAGTGCAGACCTATTTCAAATGGTTTCTTTACCTCTCCCCTGCTGGAAACTCAAGAGGACTTTTCTCAGATATTAAATATGGGAATTTGAAGTAAATCTCACAATTTTGTGGGGACTCCCCTATGACTAGGTGCTCCTGGAGTTTTTTAACTTTCAGAATTGTCCATGCTGAGCCTCCAGAAATTCTCAATTATAGTTCAGGTTTTTCTTCCCAGTACTGGATCATGTGGCAATTTCTGATGATGAGTCTGCTCTAATAAGACTTTCTGTCTCTCCGTTATTGGGGGCAGTGGTTTGCCCTGTGTCCTCCTCTTTCTTATGGCTCCAAGAAGAGTTCATTTTTCAGTCTTCTCAGTTTTTTATGTTGTTAGGACTGAGCAGCAACTCTAAACTTGTTATATGTGAAATGAAAAACAGAGGTTAAGTGCAGCTTTATGTTTTAGAAATCTTCTATTTCCTCCTTGATTTTTGACTTTGTTGTGTACATTATTGAAATTGGATTATGAAGTCTTCAACTACTATTGTTGAATTGTTTATTTCTCCTTTTAATTCTTCTTTGTGTATTTTAAAACTTTGGTATTAAATAGATATATATGTATCATTGCTATATCTTCTTGATGGAGTGAACACCTATCTACACCAGTCTTTGTCTTAGAGATTTTTTTGTTTGATATTAGGTTAGATACCACAGCTCTCTTATTGCAAGTTTCTGCATGTTGTTTGTCCACCATTTTACTTTCAAACTATTTGTGTTCTTCAATCTGAAGTGTGTCTCTTGCATATATTTCAATTATGGTTAGTTTTTCTTTTATCCATTCTGCCCATCTGCACTCTTTAATTGAAGAGTTTAATCTATTTTATTTATTACTTATACAGTAATGTGTATCTGCCATTTTTCCTGTATTTTTATGCATGTCTCACAGCTTTTTTGTACCTGTCATCCTCCATCACTGCCTTTGTGTTAAATTTATATTTTATACTGTACCTTTTTTCATCTGTTTTACTGCATGCTGAACTATTTTTCTAGTGATTTACCTTGAAATTTTAATGCATATCATTTAACAATGTAGCTTAGATAAATACTATTGCAATTTCAATAGCATATAAATCTTTGCCCCAATATGGCAATATAGCTCTGTTTCCTCCACCCTCCTTTGTACTATTACATAAAAGTTACACTTTCATACTTTATGTTCTCATTACCCAGATTTATATTTTTTCCTATATGTGTATGTCCTTTATATCAAATAAGAGGGGAAAAGTATTAAAATGCATTAATATTGTCATTTATATTTACCTATATAGTTAATTACCTGTCCTGGTACTCTATTTCTTTATATGGATTACCTTTACTATCCAGTGTCCTTACATTTCAGCCCAAAATATGATGTATAGGGTACATCTCCTAACAACAAATTTTCTCAGTTTTTATTTATTTGGGAATGTCTTGATTTTTCCTTCTTTTTTCAAAGGTAACTTTTTTAGATACAGAAATCTTTATTATATTATTTTTACTAGCATTTTGAATATGTTATTATACTTTTCAAATTCAAAATTTCTGTGTGGCTTTTTATTTTATAATGCATATTTTCTATTTTGTTGCAGGAGACATGGGTTCGATCCCTGGAGAAGGAAATGGCAACCCACTCCAGTATTCTTGCATAGCAAGTCCCATGGACAGAGAAGCCTGGAAAGCTACAGTCCACGGGATCTCAAAAGAGTTGGACATGACTTAGTGACTAAACAACAAAAACTTCCTCTATTTATATTCTCTATATCTTCCCAACCCAGGGATGGAACCCAAGTCTCCCGCATTGCAGGCAGATTCTTTACCATATGAGCCACCAGGAAAGTCCATTCAAAGAGACATTATTTGCACACTTGTAGTTATTTAGACAGTTTTCTTTTTAAACACATTTTAAATAGCTGAATTAAGGTTTTCATGTAATAATTTCAATATCTGTATTTCCTTTGGGAAAGTTTTTACTGACTGCTGTATTATGTATAGGTCATGCAGTTTTTTGCATGTCTTGTAATTTTTGTTAATAACTATACATTTTACATAATACAATGTAGAAACACCAAAAATCAGATTCTTTGCCTTCTCAGGTTTTGTTGTTGCTACTGTTTGTTGACTTTACTATTCATCTGTTTAGTAACCTCGCTGAACTTATTCTGGATTTCTTTATTTGTATCTTGTATTACCACCAAAATCATCATTCAGACACCTTAATGGTCAGCTAGTGACTGGACAGATATTTCATTAATTGTCTGGAACCAATAAACCTCCTAGTCTTTGCTGATAAGCTCTGTGTGCCTTTTGGAATGTAACTTTACCATTCCCAAGGGTGGGAGTTATAATTTTTCTGGATATTAAGCTGTATTTCTTGAATAAATTTTCTCCAGACTATTCAACATTTGGTTAACTTCCACTGCTAGTTGAAAACACTGCCATAGCCATTACTTCCTGCTTGGAGAGTGCCTCAAAGTTAGCCAAGGTTGAGATTTTAAGGCCATCTCAGGACTCTCCTGGGTATGCCCGCAGCCCTAAGCATAGTTCCTTGCATATACAATCTTCTATTTTCCCAGGGATATATTGGAGCTTTTCAAAGGCTTCTATGGATATCCCATTCCCCAGTTTTTCCTTTTAAGTTTTTTGGTTAGCTTGTAGTTTGCCCCAACTGTTACCCCCATCTTAGGCAGATATGATTTTACACAATTGCCACTGAATATTTTTGAAAAACATATTTAGAGAAAAAATAAAACTGTTCACATTGTGTAAGCTTTGAATCTGGTCAAATTGACAAGTCTTGTGACTAGGCATTTCCCAGGGAACTGCCAGCTAGGTCAAATTACAACTCCTTGACAATGGGCTATTAAAAGAGCTTCAATCTCTGTAATTCCTCCAGTACCTCCTAGGCTGCTGGTTTTTACTATGATAGAAGACTGTTGCTATTCAAACTACCATGGAACTTGGGAGATGGGATAGAAATAGGGAAAGGTAAAACATAATAAAGCACATTTTTCTTACTGATATCCTGCTGTTAATCTTAAATAAACATTCATCAGATTGTTGCAAATCTTTTGTTAATTGCCTGAGTTCTGAAAAAGTAGACTTTGACAGTTTTTACTAGTGTTCATCTTGCTTTGATGGGTTTGCATGCATGCTCAGTCATGTCCAACTCTGTGACCCCATGGACTATAGTCTGCCAGGCTCCTCTGTCCATAGGGACTTTCCAGGCAAGAGTACTGGAGTGGGTTGGCATGCCCTCCTCCAGGGGATCTTTCCAACCCAGGGATCAAACCCACATCTCTTGTGTCTCCTGCATTGACAGGCAGGTTCTTTACTACTGAGCCACCGGGAAACCCTGGCAGAGGATTTTCAAATCAAGGTTTTGGCTGTAATGAGCTCTTATTTGGAGGCTCTGAGGGAAAAATCTATGTCTGAGTTCATTAAAGAATTTGCTGTGTTCAGTTTATTGTGATTGTAGGACTGATATTCTTATTTTCTAACTGACTGTCAGGCAGAAGACTCAGTCAACCACTAAAAACTGTCAACTATTTTTGGCACATGGTTTTTCCATTTTCAAATTTGCAATGACAAATCGAATTTCTCTTGTGTATTTAATGTCTGCCCTCATATTTTGCTGTCAACCACATAAATCCATCTGCTTTTAAAAGGGCTCATGTCATTAGATTGTGCGCACCCTGATAATTTCCCTATCTTAACTGATTATACACACACACACACACACACACACACACACACAGAGGTGGGGGGGGGGGAACCTAGCTATATGTATATGGAGAGAGAAAGAAATCTATCTAATCATGGCAGTGATACCATGTGAACATGAGATCTGGGAGGGCCATTTAAAAAAATACTGTGTAACACACCATCAAATTCAGAAAGTACTATGAAAGTGCTTACAATAATAATCAGATACACTAGTATGAAGCCCTTGAAAGCAGTGGCTGTCTTGCTCATAATTTTAGCTTCACTAGCTAACGTAATGCCAGTCCTAGAATAAGATCTTCACAAATGTTTGTTGGATGAATTTAACCCTTGACATGGTAATAAAGAGCTATGAAATTAAGGGGTACAATGACTATCACCCCTTTAATGATTATAAATAAGCCAGCAAGGAACATGGTTACATACTCGAGTTGTTTTTTTCACTATAACCAGAAATCGATCAAATGAAGTGTTCTATTTCATACAGTATAAAAATAGATGCTAGTAGATGTATAAATCAGGAACATAGGTAGCTAGAATTTCATGGAAGAAGTTAAGAATAAATTCAACATACCATTGTTCATTATTCAGTAAGACAACATTATAAATTTCAATATTTTTCTACAATGTATATTATTATATGAAAAATTTAATAGTTATAGTCTGTAATTCTACTTTTGTTGACTCTGCTTGGGAGTTTCTTCCTAATTGCCAAAGTTATTGATGTTATAACAAAACTTGACCTTTGTTTTGGAAGAATTTAATTATTAAGTTTGCAGTTTGGTCTGTAAAATTCATAAAACTTTTACTCATATTTGTAGCCTTTCTAGGCATGTCTGTTTTCTATAGTAACTGCCCCCACATGAGAAGCACATTCTGCATCAAGCAGAATATTCTGGAATTTTTCTAAAAAATTAAAGCACCTCCTTGAAAACTACCCAAAACATATGCAAAACATATGTAAGTACTCATATCTTGCAGTGGATGCTGTGGTTTGCTTCCCATAACCTCCTCTTTTTCTCTAGAACTGAAACATTCATTTTTCTAGCTGCTCTGAGCATTGGTGTCCAACAGCTCTCAACTATGTTCCTTTCCAGAACTTACCTTAGGCTGAAAAGAGCTTCCATGTCTATGGTCACTCCCGTGCCAGGGATCCTTTCACATTCAATGACTGGTTGTATAAAAAGAGTATAAAAGCCTGAAAGAGTATAAAAGCCTGGTTTGACTCTTCTTAGTTCAGGACAACTCTGAAAGGTCAAATCAATTCCAGAGTTCCCCAGGGGATTACCCTTTATTGAAACTGCTTCAGTGTTCTCTCTGCCCCATCCTATTTTTTTCTACTCTTCAACATGTTGTTCCAGATTGCATAATGTAATTCTCTGAATCCAAAGTCCCAACTTAGAATCTGCTTCCCAGGTAACCTAATCATGAAGACCCCCACAGGTCTAAAGGATCAAATACCTCAATTAAAACCAAATTACACTTAAAATTTTTAGAAATTTCTCCATATAATTTTGTTGTCATGTTATTGGCTGTCATATGTTAAGCTGGATTACAATCTGTATTAACAACATAATTCAAATTAAGCAGATTTAGTCCGTGTATACAGTGAAGTAATAGGTGGAGAAACCATAAGAATCCATTATACCAAGTATATTAGCAAACTAAAGAAGAATCTAAATCCAGTATTGTCAGTACACAGATATCTGGAGACAGTGTTCGAATTCCACCATACATGTAAATTCCCAAGAAACACCCAAGTGTAGAGAAACAAGAAAGTAAAGGCAGAACATGTTACATTTCTGTTCTATGTATCACCCAATATTTATTAGATCCATCCCACTTCCTCACTTAGTTGATGTGCTCAACTGGCAAACAGCCCATACCTTTCAGTTAGTAATAACCTTGACATTGCACACACTATCTTTCATTTAAGCTCTCCAAACATAAGTGTCAATTGCATCCATCTGCCACATCCTATTATCTGACAGTCGATTGATTTAGTGATGATCTAGCACAGTGAGTGCTGACCATACATTGTTCTTTTCCATCCAACTTTCCTAACAGCAGTTACCACTTTGTCATTCCCTCCCAGTATATTCCCACACTTTCCATCTGAAAGTCTAAATAATTTTCTATTATCAAAAGTCTTCAATGATTTCCTTGTCTCTTCCAGTCATGAAAAGGCAATAAAACCGGCACCAGAGAAGGGAAAGACATCATCTACTCCTACATCTCCTCTTCCTACACATAAGGAGTTTGGTAATACAATCACAATTCAGTAAGGGAGAGGATAGATCATGTTCACAATTTTGTAAATGCTGTGTCCTGGATCTCACAGAAACTGTACATTATACTCTGGGCTTTTAAATTTAGAAATGAGGAGAATGAAGAGAGGTTAATTGGAAGAGTACAGGTCCCATATACATATATTCTTTTGTCAAGAAAAAAAAAACCAGTTACAGAAATAATTATTGCAGAACACAGACAAAAATCATATATAATATAAGCAGAGGATTCTGGCTTTCATGTAAGGCTGAATAATAATAGCTAGTAACAAGATGTATGTAAAAATAGAAACTTGTATATTATTGACTTACATTAGTGGCAGCAACTTGTTGATTTTATGGCCTAGAATTCAATTTTTCTTGTTTTTTTTTTATCACAATAACACACTCATTGTAGAAAATGTGTAATCTACACAAAAGTACAAAGAAGAAAAAAAGTCACTCATGATACCACTATTCACAGATAACCATAGTTATTATTTTCACATTTGCTTTACATCTCTTCCATTCATTTCCCTTTACACAGGTAACCTGTCCTGTTTGCACAGATATATTCTATTTTCTTGTACCTTACGTATTATTACTGGTACTACTATCTTTCAAATATGTATGTGTCAGCTACTGTGATAAGTGCTTCATTTATTTGATCCCAATTACACATCTCAATAACATCAGGAGGTAAATATTACTATCTCAATTATGCTGATGGGAAACACTGGACTTCAAGGAAGGAACTTGCTCAACTTATACATAGCTAGGAGGTGGCAGGCTCTGGATTAAGGCTCAAATTTGTATGCTTCCAAAGCCTATAATAATTAAGAAATGCCTTGAAAAGTACTTGCAATAACAGGACCTGAGGCAAATTCTCAGAAACTCTTTGAGGGTAGTTAGCAGAAGCTCAGATTAGCCTGATTTTATCTATTCATTTACTTTCACAGTCCTTCTCTCCCTTTCATTTAATCTTATTATTATCTTAAAAGTTATATATGCAATGCAAGGTAAGAGAAAATAAACATGATACTGTAAAATGAAAACTAAATGTCTTATGCCCTGGCTCCAGTCCTTTTCTTCATAAGTAAACACTTTCAAGGACTTCCCAGGTGGCTCAGTAGCAAAGAATCTGCCTGCCAAGCAGGAGAAGCAGGTTCAAGCCCTCAGTCAGGAAGAACTTCTGGAGAAGGGAATGGCAACCACTCCAGTATTCTTGCCTTGAGAATCCCATGGACAGAGTAGCCTGGTGGGTTATAGTCTATGGGGTGCCAGAGTCAGACACAACTGAGCAACTAAACAACAACTATAAAACACTTCTAAACAGATGGGATTTTAGTTATTCTGGTGATAATATCATTTACTTTAAATAAAGGAGATCTTCCTGATACCTACTTCTCAACTTACCTATTTTTCACAAATAAAGGCTACCTATATCCCTCTACTTTTTTGTGCTGTGCTTAGTCACTCAGTCGTGTCCAAATCTTTGCAACTCCATGGACTGTAGCCTGCCAGTCTCCTCTGTCCATGGGATTCGCCAGGCAAGAATATTGAAGTGGGTTGCTATGCGCTCCTCCAGGGGATATTTCCAACACAGGGATAGAACCCACGTCTCTTATGTCTCCTGCATTGGCAGGCAGGGTTATTTATCACTAGTGCCACCTAGGAAGCCAATATCTAATACCTGTTTGCACAATATCTAATTGTTGTTTTTGCCCTGGCATGAAATGAGAGAAATCTGGAAAACTTGAAAATTTACCTCATTTTCTCCCTTCATCCTTCTTTCATTTTTCCTTCTTATAAGGGATTATATATGTATATTTACCATATGTATATGCACATGTGTATGCACACACACATACACAGATATATATTTGCACACACATGTATATACACACATATATACATACATAATCACTTAGAACAAGGGAGAAAAAAAGAATTACATACACACGTGAAAATCATACGACTTGACATGTAATAGATTCTTTCAAGTAGAATACTTATATCCATTTTAAAACTTTGGCATCTTTTCTTTCCTGTTCTCTCTTTAAAAAAAAAAGTCACCCCCTCAAACTCTTTCATTCCTGCTTTGGACTCCATGGTTTAATTCTCAAGCTTTCTTCTTTTTTTCCTTATATTTTCCACATTTATGTTCTACGAATGTTTTATTCTGCCTTTAACTTTACATCAGCTCATGTAAACTTTTTAAAAAATAGTAAAAACAAAGGTACTTTGGACTTCCCTGGTGGTACTGTGGTTAAGAATCTGCCTGCCAATGCAGGGAACAAGGGTTTGATCTCTGGTCTGGTGAGATCCCACATGCTGCAGCCAACTGACGCTCGTGTGCCACAACTACTGAGTCAGCTCTTTAGAGCCCAGAGAGCGCAACTACTGAGCCCACACATCACAACTGCTGAAGCCCATGTGCTCTAGAGCTTGTGCTCCGCAACAAGAAAAGCCACAGCAATGAGAAGGCCACCCACCACAACAAAGAGTAGCCCTTGCTCAGTGCAACTAAAGAAAGCCCACACGCAGCAACAAAGATCTAGGACAACCAAAAAAAAAAACTCTAGAATTTTTTTAAAGTATTTTTACTATATAGATGACCAAGTATCACTCTTCCACATTATATAATGGAGTATGTAATCAGATGCTTGTACCTATATTTAAAATCAATATATTAGATCTACAGATTCACACTGACAGGAATATTCTGTTTTGCCACTTTAAATGCCACAAATTCTATTGCTGTTGTGGCATTATTGCTGAGCGATTCTTGGTAAAGTGCTGAACATAACAAAGTACAATCTTCCTTTGATTTACACTGTAGACCCAGGCCTGGAAAATGGTATAAATTTAAACCTATAGGAAATATGGTGTTAATTCAAATACACACACACACACACATATATGTATTCATGAGTAAACTTACATGGAGATAATTATGAAGAGCTGTTAAGTGATTTAAATTATAGTATTATATATTAATATAAATATTAATGTTTCTGTTATAAATTTATATAGAAATTTAATATAGACATATATTTTAAAAGTACAAAAAGGTACAGCTTTATTAATTATCACTGTGAACATATTTACATAAGCACCAATCCAACCAAAATCTCTTCTCTTCACCCTTCTGCTTTACATCTCAATTTTATCTGCTTTTCAGTATTAGATGGATGGAATCATACAGCATGCATACTGCTGTCTATTCCTTCATTCAATTTTACATTTCTGAGGATTGTTGTAACAGCCTACCCATTCCTAATGTAAAGATTTTCATTTTATGAATTTACAATGGATATGCTCAGTTCAGCTCAGTTCAGTCGCTCAGTTGTGTCTGACTCTTTGCGACCCCGTTTTCTGAATTTGAAATTACATAATGGCAGGAGATCCTTGTTTGATTCCTGGGTTGAGAAGTTCCCCTGGAGAAGGGATAGGCTACCCACCACATTATTCTTGGGGTTCCCTGGTGGCTCAGATGGTAAAGAATCCACCTGCAATGTGGGAGACCTGGGTTTGATCCCAGGGTTTGGAAGATCCTTTGGAGGAGGACATGGCAACCCACTCCAGTATTCTTGCCTGGAGAATCCCCATGGACAGAGGAGCCTAGTGGGCTCCAGTCCATGGGGTCACAAAGAGTCAGACATGACTGAACAACTAAGCACAGCACAAAGGCATACGATGTTGAATATCTTTTCTGTATATATTCTTTAGGAGATGGTATCTGTATATCTTCTTTACGAGATGTTTTTTTCAGATTTTGCCCATTTTTTAAAGTGGGTTGTTTATCTTCTTATTGTTAAGTTTTAAGATTCCTTTATATATTTTGGATACAAGTCCTTTTAGTAAATATTTTCTTCCAGTATGTGGCTTGTCTTTCCATTCTCTTAACAGTAACTTCAACATAGTAGACATTTTAAATGAAATTCACATTATCAGTTTTATTCTATACAGATCATGGTTTGGGTGTTGTATCTATAAATACTTATTGCCAGACCCGAGATTATCTAGATTTTCTCATTTTATCTCTAAGTTTTATGGTTTAGTGTTTAACATTTATATGTGTGATACATTTTGGTTCAGTTTCTGCAAATTTTATAGGTCAGTTTCTAAATTCTTTTTTCTTGTGCATGTGGATGATTAGCACCATTTCTTATTGAAAAGGCTATCCTTTCTCCATTGAATTGTCTTCACTCTTTGTCAAAGGTCAGTAGACTATATATTAGAGAAGACATCTATGATCACCCTATAGAAAATAGAACTCCCCTCCACTAGAGACACACATTGATTTTTAATTCCCCTATCCTAGTCTTCTTCATAAGCTTATCTTCACTTTACATAGAATATACATATGTGTATAAGTTTATTATGTTTCCCCTACTAGCTGTCAATAACAATAGTGTTTTCAATAATACTAGCATATCTAACAGCATCTGGTACAGAGTAAGTACCAAAATATATTTCACTGATTCAATAAATAATATTTAAGTTTATCAGGTCAATTCAACCACTTTTAAAATGGTGTGTGTGAGTTTCTATGTATGTATGTGTGTGTGTGCACATGTGTATGTTTGTGTGTCCAAAATTACCTGAGTGGATGGAATTGTCATTTGTGACAAATAAAATGAAAATATGATAAAAAGCTCAATAGGATAGCACTTAGCATTTGAAAACAGATTTGATCTCTTCATAAATATAGTTATGGTAAGAATCAATTAAGTACATAAACAAAATTAGCCAACTCTCCCAACTTTATTCTTTTTCCACAAAGGATCAGAAAGTCAACTATGTACTGCACATAGAAACCTCCATTCACAAATAATAGCTGTCTAATCACCCCAAGTTATGCTGTTATAAATTGGCACTACACAAATTTTTGAGTAATATGTTTAGATCACTTCCTCTCCATTCAATAGTTATAAAAATGGCTAACTCTGAAGAAGAGTAATATAGTTAAACATCTCTTGACTTAGGCATAGAATCATTTCTAAAATATACTTTCTACATCTTCAACTTTTAATTTTTGATGCCAAGTTTTCAACTTGATTCTGTTGCAATTTGCTAGACTAAAGTATGCTATTTCTAGGTCCTAAATAGGAAAACTATAACACACTTCAAGAGTCTCAAAGTTCTAGATTTTACAAGTTTATATAAAATTCATTGCATTTGGTCACAATACTTGGCCAAATGGCAATTTTTGAAAATGCAAAACAAGACCACTATGTTTGTAATAGTTTACATCCCCCAAGTTGACCATAAAGCAAAATATATTGCTATTACCTGGTATCATAAGCAAGAAATGCCATATGCTCACAGTTTCGTTTTCATTGTGCTACTTTAGTACAAAACCCTAATTTAATACATTTGCTATTGTTTGTCAGATTATCTGTTCTTATAGAGGCACAGGGCAAGAATATATAGAGGAAAATTAGACATTATTTGATTTAAAATGGGTAAAACATTACTTTCACTTTCAAAACATTACAAGCTCTTTACAAAATCTATACAGAAGAAAACTACTATGAAGTGTACATTTTTAGTCTCCTTGTGCATGGGTGCATGCTAAGTCGCTTCAGTCATGTATGACTATGTGTGACCCTATGGACAGTAGCCTACCAGGCTCCTCTGATCAATGGAATTCTCCAGGCAAGAATACCAGAGTGGGTTGCCATGCCCTTCTCCAGGGAATCTTCCCAACCTAGGGATCAAACTTGTGTCTCTTATGTCTACCTGCATTGGAAGGCAGGTTCTTTACCACTAGCACTACCTAATCAGGGACCTTTCCTACAATGGAACTTAATCCTAAATCTTTGGTTTATAGTTATCATTTTTAATATGCAGTAATTATAACAACAATCAATTGGACCATGTATAGTAGTATCTGTAGATTTTCATGAAAAATGAGAAAAATGATATAATAGACATTTATTTTTCTTATTCTGTTCGTTTCCAGTGCAAACCATTCAATATCATGGTAATCCAAGCCTATGCCCCAATGAGTAACGTTGAAGAAGCCGAAGTTGAACAGTTCTATGAAGACCTACAAGACCTTTTAGAACTAACACCCAAAAAAGATGTCCTGTTCATTATAGGGGACTGTAATGCAAAAGTAGGAAGTCAAGAAACACCTGGAGTAACAGGCAAATTTGGCCTTGGAGTACAGAATGAAGCAGGGCAAAGGCTAGTAGAGTTTTGCCAAGAGAACGCACTGGTCATAGCAAACACCCTCTTCCAACAACACAAGAGAAGACTCTACACATGGACATCACCAGATGGTTAACACTTAAATCAGAGTGATTATATTCTTTGCAGCCAAAGATGGAGAAGCTCTATACAGTCAGCAAAAACAAGACTGGGAGCTGACTGTGGCTCAGATCATGAACTCCTTATTGCCAAATTCAGACTTAAAATGAAGAGAGTAGGGATAACCACTAGACCATTCAGGTATGATTCTAAGTTCGTTCAGGTATGACCTAAATCAAATCCCTTTTGGCTATACAGTGGAAGTGAGAAATAGATTTAAGGGACTAGATCTGATTGACAGAGAGCCTGATGAACTATGGACGGAGGTTCGTGACATTGTACAGGAGACAGGGATCAAGACCATCCCCATGGAAAAGGAATGCAAAAAGGCAAAATGGTTGTCTGAGGAGGGCTTACAAATAGCTGTGAAATGAAGAGAAGCTAAAAGTAAAGGAGAAAAGGAAAGATATTCCCATTTGAATGCAGAGTTCCAAAGAATAGCCAGGAGAGATAAGAAAGCCTTCCTCGGCAATCAATGCAAAGAAATAGAGGAAAACAACAGAATGGGAAAGACTAGAGATCTCTTCAAGAAAATTAGAGATACCAAGGGAACATTTCATGTAAAAATGGGCTCAATAAAGGACAGAAATGGTATGGACCTAACAGAATCAGAAGATATTAAGTAGAGGTGGCAAGAATACACAGAGGTGTACAAAAAAGATCTTCACGACCCAGATAATCACAATGGTGTGATCACTCACCTAGAGCCAGACATCCTGGAATGTGAAGTTAGGTGGGCCTTAGAAAGCATCACTATGAACAAAGCTAGTGGATGTGATGGAATTCCAGTTGAGCTAATTCAAATCTTGAAAGATGATGCTGTGAAAGTGCTGCACTCAATATGCCAGCAAATTTGGAAAACTCAGCAGTGGCCACAGGACTGGGAAAGGTCCGTTTTCATTTCAATCCCTAAGAAAGGCAATGCCAAGGAATGCTCAAACTACCGCACAATTGCACTCATCTCACACACTAGTAAAGTAATGCTCAAAATTCTCCAAGCCAGGCTTCAGCAATACATGAACCGAGAACTTCCAGATGTTCAAGCTGGTTTTAGAAAAGGCAGAGGAACCAGAGATCAAATTGCCAATATCCGCTAGATCATCAAAAAAGCAAGAGACTTCCAGAAAACATCTATTTCTGCTTTATTGACTATGCCAAAGCCTTCAACTGTGTGGATCACAATAAACTGTGGAAAATTCTGAAGGAGATGGGAATACCAGATCATCTGACCTGCCTCTTGAGAAACCTGTATGCAGGTCAGGAAGCAACAGTTAGAACTGAACATGGAACAACAGACTGGTTCCAAATAGGAAAAGGAGTACGTCAAGGCTGTGTATTGTCACCCTGCTTATTTAACTTATATGCAGAGTACATCATGAGAA